>NW_028261381.1:5024091-5344091 GCF_051295495.1 Thamnophis sirtalis | reverse complement strand
ACCAGTTGGAACGGGATGAGCAACCCACCACTGGTGTCCCTGAACAATACGGAAAACATTTCTTCCGGATGCTGCTATAGAACCAAGCCATGGAAATCTCTTTGAAGGAAAGAGGGTTCACCAGATGGCTCAAATGCCCTCAGAACAGCTGATGCTTATGAGAAGGCAGCAGAAACTAATGTTTCTTCAGTCACTTGTGAGTTGTGCTGCTGGGAGCAGTTAAGGGATTTCATCAGGCTCACAAGTGTAATGTAGCCTCTAAGGACTTTAAGTCCACAGCAAAAAGATTTTTAAATACAAGTTTAAAGACTCAGAATAAAATATTTTTTTGGAGTAAATAGCAATTGGGTGATTAAAGTGTTGATTTTTGAAAAAGTTATAAATGGATTAAGGGTCCGTAGAGATGTGAAATAATATTTTAAAATTAATTATGTGAATCTTTCCCTTAGGAAACTGCTGAGGTTATTTTTTAACTCTAAAAATAGATAAGATGGGACTTTGAAGTTTGCACACTAGAGGAATCCAGAAGAAACTAAAGATTGCGTTTAAAGGAGAAATACCTAAATTACTTAACAAGAATGGAACAAATTTAATAGCAATAGCAATAGCAGTTAGACTTACATACCGCTTCATAGGGCTTTCAGCCCTCTCGAAGCGGTTTACAGAGTCAGCATATTGCCCCCAACAACAATCCAGGTCCTCATTTCACCCACCTCGGAAGGATGGAAGGCTGAGTCAACCTTGAGCCGGTGAGATTTGAACAGCCAAACCGCAGATAGCAGTCAGCTGAAGTGGCCTGCAGTACTGCACTCTAACCACTGCGCCACCTCGGCTCTTTTTACCAAAACCAAATGTATTTAAGGAGATTTGGGGAAAAGGTCTCAGAAGTTAAATTTGAAAATATTTGCTATTATAAACTGACTGTAAAAGAAGTTGTGAAAGATGAAAGAGTTCTATTAGAGAAAACTAGTCTAAATGTGAATTTGGAATATCAATTTACAAGGATGATGTGGAAAAAGACGAAATATTGTATATGGAAATAAAACTGGAAGAGGCTTCGGTTTTGTTTTGGAATTCAAGTGATTTTTTCCTCCCCCAAAATCCCTTATGGAGGTTGTCCCCAACCTTGGTGGCCTGGCTGGGGGGAGGAG
Organism: Thamnophis sirtalis; assembly: GCF_051295495.1. Taxonomy (NCBI): domain Eukaryota; kingdom Metazoa; phylum Chordata; class Lepidosauria; order Squamata; family Natricidae; genus Thamnophis; species Thamnophis sirtalis. The sequence goes on along the minus strand of NW_028261381.1, from coordinate 5,342,940 downwards.
AGAGGAATGAGGCCATTTGAGCAGTAGGCCAGCACACACGCATGCACACACAGCTCAACTCGTGCACATGGCAGGCCAGTGTGAACGTGCATGCACACCAGAGGTGGGTTCCTACCAGTTCGCACCTGTTCGGTAGAACCAGTTCGTCAAATCTACCGAACTGGTTAGAAGAGGTTCCACCAGTGGACCCGGAAAGCAGGCCACACCTACAGAAGAGGTTCCAAATTTTTTTGAAACCCACCACTGGTCCTTGGATAGGATTATTCTAGACTATCATGCTCATATTTATAAAACCCAGTGCCTCTGTGAAAAGTAAGGATGACGACTGCGTTTGTGGTGCAATCAGAACATTGCGTGTGTTGAAGTTGTTTTAACGCAAACCAAAGATGCCTTTTAAAAAACAAGTTGACATCATATTCTTATGCATGCCAGTGCTGTGTGTGAGGAAATTTAAGGTGGTTCTGACAAGTGTTGTTGGCATCTTCATATCCGGTCACATGGGCAGCAAGCCACTCCCACAAAGGAGGCCACACCCACAGAGTAGGTTCAAACAATTTTTGAAACCCACCACTGATGCACACGCAGCTCATCTGCAAGTTCAGCTGTGCTAACAGCTGGATGTTGCCCATGTGCATACCGGATTGCCTCTCATGTGGCCCAGTTCCAAATAAGCCATGGCCCAGTAGTGGGCTGCAGCTCGGGGGTTGGGGACCCTGCCTTATGGGAAATTATGATTTGGTTCCTTTTATACCTTGGCAAAAGCTTGGCTCTTCTGGTTTAGTTCTTTTTCCAGCATTGAAAACTACCAGCCTGTCAGATTTTGGGATAGAAATTTAAAACTGATCCGTATTCATAAGAAAAACTGATATTTGGTTTTGCATTTTCCTTGACAAAAGTTCTAATATGTCACCCTAAGATAACCATTTGTGTTTACTTATTTATTTCCTAAAGTATTCCTCTTGTGTTGAGAGCCACAGTGGTATTTTTGAACACAACCTGGTTTTATATCGACTTCATATTCCCCCTTTGCCTAACAAAAGGGTTTTTTAAACTTACATTAACCTTAAGTTTATCACACCACAAATATCCTTGGTACCAAATCTAAAGATGTATTCTACTAGCGCCAAAATCTTTAGTTTTTTCAGCAACCACCACTCTTTCAACCACACTAAAAAATTAGCTGCAAAATATAATTTTAAATCTGGTAAGCCAATTCTTCTCTTTCTTTCCTTTATATTTTGTAATACCTTATATTTAACCCTAACCCTAACCCTGCCACATACATATGTCATCTCCATTTAGATATACCTTCTTAGCAATAGCAGTTAGCAATAGCAGTTAGACTTGTATACCGCTTCATAGGGCTTTCAGCCCTCTCTAAGTGGTTTACAGAGTCAGCGTATCGCCCCCAACAACAATCCGGGTCCTCATTTTACCCACCTCGGAAGGATGGAAGGCTGAGTCAACCCTGAGCCGGTGAGATTTGAACAGCCAAACTGCAGAACTGCAGTCAGCTGAAGTAGCCTGCAGTGCTGTATTTAACCACTGTGCCACCTTGGCTCTTGATTCTTGACAAAATCCAAAGAGGATCTGGTGTCAGAAGGATATATTTGCCAATTACTACAGAGATTTAAAGTAGATAAAACAAATTTGATTTTAAGCATTGTAAGACCGAAATTGAAATAGAGCTATGTGTGTACAACTGATGAGCATTGCTAAAGTGTATAAATTTTTAGTTGGTATAGGAATGTGATCAATAAAATAAATAAGCAAATAAATAAATAATAAACAAAGTTCAGTATTGTGTTGGAAGTATAATCAGCAAGAGGGGACATTTTACCATGTTTGATGGATGTGCATATGAGATTTTAAAGATTAATGTACAGCTGAAATTTTTTTGGGATTGATGGACAAACAATTGGGGTGGGGGGAGTTATGGAACTATTTTTATACATGATAACTATAGTGATAGTATTACATCTATGAATGTGGGAAGATTGAACGCTACCCAAAGTGGAAGAATGGATGGTGAATATGATGAAACTTGCTAAGATAGCCAAATTGATATCTTTTGTCAGAGAAAAGACATTATCTAAGTTTAATGTTACAGAGTTTTTGTGTGAAACAGGAAAAAAAGGAAATATAATATATAGTTTTGATGGTTAGACAAAAAATAGATTCTAGAAAAAAATATGTCAAGTTATGACTACAGAGTAAGAGGTTAACTTATATTTATAACTGCTGTAAATAAAATAAGAAGCTGCTTCTTTCTTTCTTCTTTAAATTTTCTTTTTCTGTGTGCTTTTGACTCATTTTTCTTTCTTTTCCTCTCTTTTTTCTCTATTCTAAATATTCACTCCTGTTAGTTTTTAATTTGTCTTTAAAAATTTTAATGGCACCAGTACAAAATATTGACACTTTGGGGTAAATTGAAGATTTTTGGATTCATGTTAAGTCATAGTTTCTTTAACCACAGGTTTTTTTGAAGCCAAATCCAAATAAATCAATTATAGCTTAGTAATATGTATGAATCTAGCTATAGTAAATAGGATGACTATTCACAGGGATGATAATGAACCTATATGGGAGGGGGGGGGATCCCACTTAACCAGATGGTTCCAGCTAATCCACAGCTTTCATTTTGTAAAATATCAAATAATCAGACTATCAATGTGACATGTTATACAGAGAGGTGGGGGAGAGAGAAGATTGTAGTGGAATTGCCACATCTCTGAGTATGTGATTATAAAATTATGCATTACAGAAAATAGCATAAAATAAAACTTATCCATTACATGACCTGCACTGTATTGCAATAATATGAGAAAATGCATCAGCTTGTGGAAGTCTAACTTAAAAAAAAAAAGAAAGAAATATGAAAATCACTATAATTGAGCCCCTAAAGTAGACATTATGCTTCAATCCAAAGGGAGGCTTATTATCTCAGTATAGGATACCAAAGGATAATTTTTCACTTAGAATTAATTTTACATGCGCCTTATAAAAAATATTAAAAATAAAATAAATACCAAATCGAACCTCAACATCACTGCCATCTCTCTTTACTCATAAGGAAAAAAGTCCCTGAGGATTTTACTCTGCTAATTGTTGCTAACTATAGGGGTCGGAGCTTATCTCTGTTTCAAGGCCATGAGCCAATACTGCCTGAAAATGTGAGATGGGGGTTCACATTTGCAAACTGGTAGGGAAGGTAAGTATAGACTTGAGTAATAATTACCATGATTCATTATATTTATATATTTTTTTTAATTAAGATGATTTATGTAGCACCCCAATCTCATGATTCTGGATGGTGTACAAATATCTCAAATACCAGTTTTAAAATGCAAGCAAAATCAAAATTATAAGTGTGTGTATCAGTGGTGGGTTCCAGATCCCATTGCAACCACATGAACATGCGCAGTGCATGCACACACGCCTACAGCGCACACATGCATACTTACCACCTGTGACACTCTGCGACATATCTGCAAAGTTCCTGCTGCTCAACGGAGCATTGTGCAGGCGCCGTGTGCTCTGTGTGTCTGCTCGGAAGCCCCGAAAACTTCAAATACCGGCAAGGAGCACGGGTGGACGGGCCCTTCGTAGCACCGTACCGGAACGGTATCGGTTGTAACCCACCACTGGTGTGTATACATATGAAGCACAGGTCTATAGAAACATCTTTGCATTGTTGTTGTTAGAACTGTTCAGGTGTCAAGGCTTTGTCTCTGGAAATACGTCATGAATAAGTAAACCAGTGCTTTTGTGCCCATGCCTACTTTCCACATATTCAGTGTTACATTAAAAGATTTTCCTAGCATGCGCTATTTTTTTTTTCTATTTTTTTTCTTTGTTCTTTTCTTTCTTTTCTTTTTTTTTTTGGTTTTTTTTTTCCTTTAATACATTACTTTTATTTTTAATCCATATGAATATAAGATACTTTAGACAGAAGGCAGTGCCAGGTGTGGGCCCTGGGAAGTCGGGAGGAGTAGGGATGGGGATTTTTGGGGGGTGGGTGGGTGGGTGTTAACATAGTCTCAATAAGAACAAGAATGCACTTATATACGGTTGTTCTTTTTTTTTTCTTTTTTTTTCTCTTTTCTTTCTTTAAATTTTTTTCCTTGGTCTATTTTACTTTTTATCAGATTATAATAAACAACACTTGAATAAAGGAATACACCAAGGAGGGAGGTAGAGGGAAAGAGGAGGGAGGAGTAAGGAAGGAGTAAGGGGAATGCAAGGAGGGCGTGTTGGGAGTAAGGGGAGAAGGAAGGTTTGAGGGGAAAGGGAAGTAGGAGGGGAGCGTTAGAGGGAGGAAAGGAAAGTTGGAGGGGGTAGATGGGGTGTATGGAGGATGGAAGTGTCAGGTGGGGTTGTGAATGATGAGTTGTGTTTTCTTTTTTATTTTTTTTTTAATTTTTTTTTTTCTTATAGTAAATACCCTGTATATAAGTGATTGTAAAATGGAATGTGAAAAAATGTGAATAAAATATATTTCAAATTAAAAAAAAAAAAGAAATAAAAAGATTTTCCTAGCACTTATTTTCAGAAATATTACTCTGCGGCAGGGCCGGATTTCCCTATAGGCTAACTAGGCTTCAGCCTAGGGCCTCAAGATCAAGAGGGGCCTACATTCAAATCGTTAGCAAAATTAAAATTACACTATTCTAAAAACAGGGAACACTAAAACACTGAACCAAAAATAAGGAGAAATTCTACGCATATGACTAATAAACAAACATAAAAATGTATTGGTTAAGATCGTTCCAGCGCCGCAGCAGTTGGGGAGCCCGCCCACATTCCCGGCACCGGCGGTCGGGCGAGAGGCACGGCCGCTCCCAGTAGCCGCCCTGTCGACGCGGAGCCCACCAGCAGCCAGGCAGGTGAGGGCGAGGGGGCCGAGCCGGGCAGCTGAGCGCAGCAGGGGAGGCGGCTGGCCTCGCTGCCTTTGCCGCAGAGCAGAGCCGCCCTCCGTCGGGACGCCAGCTATATATATTGATATATATCACAGTAATGATGTATTTTATTGTCTCTCATGTAATTTACAACCTTAAAAAAGGGAAAGTGAAAGGGCCGCATAAGTGGAATAGCCGAGGGCCTCTTTTCATCTAAATCCGGCCCTGCTCTGCGGTCTTCCTGATGCCATTATCCTTGATTGTGTTGAGAGGATTTTGATCAGAAACTTCCCCAATATCACACAAAAAAAACCCAACCCCCAAAAGACAAATAAGTAGTAGAAGCAAAATAGATGATCTAGAGGAGGTGATCATAAAATGAGAAAAAATTGTAAGTAAACAGGGGTGGTTTTGATATGACAATTGTAGAATTGCAGGCATTCATTGGAGAAATACTGTTTTTTGTCAGGTTGGATGAGCATCCGTTTTACTTGCTGCATCACTCAAAAGGGATTGATTTGCACATTGGGGCTTTTTATTGCACTGTCCCTCCCTCATGTCAATAGTTAAAAGAAACCACCAGTTCCTTATCTTCCCCTTACAGAGTTGGTTTAATGTTCTGAAAATATAAAGAATGGAAGAGAGAGGGGAATTGAAGAGTTCCTTAAGCTCTAAACTGTCATTATGATTATATAGATATTTCTGGGTACTATGACTGGGAAGATTAGAGATACAGTTAATTGAAGCATTGCTTTAAAAGGAAGATTAATTATGGTTCAGCATGATGCCTGAGCTGGCATTCCAGTATTCAGCACTGACAAATTGCAGAAGAAGCCATGGTTTGACATGGACTGGCAGAATACTGATTATATTAATCCAGGTTTGGTGCAATGTCTAAATTGCAAATGATAATCTATTTGTATAAACTATAACATGGAGCGAAGAGTGGACACACACACACACACAAAGTGTAAACCAAATTTTACATATTGGACATTTAGAAATTTAAATTATGTTTGTATTCTAAATATAAAGTTTCATGCAGACCTAATAGCAAAGTCTGATTATGTGCCTGGTGAGTCTCTTTAGAGTTCAATTTGTCTCTAAATATAAATTATTGTTCTGACCCCCTCCTCCGTCCAGTAACGAATGCCGAGACAAGCTTAACTGGAATGTACTTTAATAGCAAGACACCAAAACCTCAGTGGCTGAAAGCCAAGCAGAACAAACAGCAAATGGCAGCAATTCAGACAAACTCAGGCAGCAATAAACACAGATAAGGCTTGGCAGCAATCCAGCCTGCCAAGCTCACAGCAATATCCTCCGACATTCAATCCCGTGTTGATTTCTGCAAAGAGGGGCGTGTGCACAAGTAGCTTTTTATAGTCTGGAGAGGAGCCTAATGACCACCAGCTGAGTACAATCACCTCCTGTAATTGCGTAATTGTTCCTGACAACTAGTAGCTCTTCGATGGTGTGCATCCAGGAACAACTCACTACTGGCGGCCGGCTCACTCTCCCTTGTCTCCTCCCCACTGGTCCAAGGCTCAGGTGCCTCCTGGTGGCCAACCAGCCTCTCTGCGCCCTGCTCGGAGTCAGAACCCTGTCCAGGGTCCTCCACGTCCTCCAGAGCCAACTCAGAGGGCCCCTCGCTGTCGGAGTCTGGTGGCAGCTCCAATGGCTCCTGCTGGGCCACAACAATTATTAACTCACAAAACCTATAAGTTGGTTTCAATGCCAAATAAGCTAATAATATGTATGATTCCTTAACTGTTAACAGTGTGCAAATTCTGATAAAACTAAGGAATATTTCTTATTTTACTTTTTACAGCATGTCTCAAAACATTACTGTTAAAATTAAAATTATTTCAACCCAAGTTCAAATAATAATAAATAAGCAAAACTGCAGACCCCTTGGAAACCATTTTTAGAAATTTTAATGCCTTCATGAACATTATTTGAGACAAGTGAGAAAAATCTATTTTTTGCTTAGAGATCGTGTTTCATGTAAAGAAACATGGCATCAAAAGCATTGCTTTTATTTTTTTACTTTTTTTCATTTTCTGAAGCAAGTACTCAGAATGGAAATAGATAGCATTGAGAAACTTGCATATCAAGCAGATTGTGGCTTCCAAAAATGTAAAATACAGCTCCTTGTATATCAATTCTCTGAACTCTAATCACTGCATTTTGCCTGCTTGTATAGTTAATCACTACTAATCAACACCCTTTTCTTTAAAAACTTGCTAAATATATCTGTTTTCCGTTGATCCTTTTTCTATCTTATGCAGTTTTGTGGTGCATAACTACCTCTATAAGGTATTATTACTCTGTTCAGGTAAGGTAGGAGCCCTGTGGAACATCAGCATAATTAAAAGACTGTCATCAGTTTATGGAGTATGCTCCCTGCTGTGATGGATAGCAAGAAAATCTTTCTAATGCACAACCTGTGGGTCTTGAACACAAAATTATTTTTTCCACCGCTGGGCATTTCATTTAAAATATGGTGATGTGTATTTATTTTTTTTGCTACTATATTTGAGTCTTTCGTAATGCATTCTGACAATAGCCAGCAACATACGCTAACCTGTTTTTTTTTCTGTTTTGTCATTTTGTTTTTACTAATTGAGATACCTATTTGCTGCAGCGCGAGACATTTCTAAACCTGACACTTCCACAACCGTTCCTGTAGCAAGCTTTAGATGTGTCAGTTAAATAGGATTAGTTGTAAACATGAATACCTCTAGCCAGAGAGCATTTATTCTCAGCTGTTGAAAGGGCTGTTACTGTTCGTGGTGCAGCTCCTCGTTGTGTTATTCCTTCTAGTAGACAAAGTTTGGGTGCTTCAAAGTTGGGCAAGATCTGATCGATCAGAGATGACAGCAGGAATAAGGAAAGGCGTGGTTTCCAGAGATCAAACCGCTGCCAATCAGACAGAAAGCAAAGCCTGGGTGTGAGATCCTACAATTCTGTGAAAAAAAGCTATATATGGTTTGAGATATTTTCTGAGACTCCCATCAGCTCTACTGGCGGGAAGATTTCATGGGATTTCTTAATTGTGGAGACTTTGCCCTTGTGGATCCAGGGAGGTAGAAATTCTCACTCATATCCTCATACACCAGCGGTGGGTTTCAAATTTGTTTAGAACCTTTTCTGTAGGTGTGGCCTGCTTTGTGGGAGTTGCTTCTTGCCAGCCATGTGACTGAGTAGGAGTGGCTTGGCAGTCATGTGACTGGGTGGGCGTGGCCAACTTGTAAAATGTGATGAAACTCACTTAACAACGCTCTTGCTTAGCAACCAAAATGTTGGCTCAGGAACTCTGGCATTGAAGTGTGCAAGTCTTAAAGCTGCCAAGTTACAAGACCCTTGCACCCCTAACCCTCTAGAAAAAAAAACCCCAGGGGTGTTCAAACTTGAGAGCTTTAAGACTTGTGGACTTCAGCTCCCAGAATTCCTCCTCCAGTCATGTTGGCTCAGGAACTGTGGCATTGAGGTGTGCAAGTCTTAAAGCTGTCAAGTTATAAGACCCTTGCACCCCTAACCCTTTAGAAAAAAAACCCAGGGATGTTCAAACTTGACAGCTTTAAGACTTTAAGGTTTAGATAGGACTCTCAGAGGCGGGTGGGGTGATTGGTGAGCCAGCCAATCAGTGAGCGGTGGGCGGGGCAATCATGGTGTGGACAGGCGGGGGGGAAGGAGCTGGAACCGTTTCTTAATGGCACGGTAGATTTGTGGAACCTCTTCTATAGAAAAGGTTAGAACTGGCAGGAACCCACCCCTGTCATACACTGTCCTTTTCATAATGTCCAAGACAAACTCTCCAATCGTTTTCAAATATGAGGGCCACATAAATTCTATGTTTATTATTTTTAAGGGATGGTGACACCACACTCACATATCCAGTGGTGAAATACCTTCACCAAGTTTTACAGCTGAACAAAACATTTTAATTAGATATTTCATTTTATTTTCCTATTTTTTTCCCATTCTCCCAATAAAAAAAACATTGTGTCAAACTCTTCCTCTTCTTTACGGTGAAAGATGGTCAAAGATCATTATGAAAGTATTTGATTTGCATTTGAAGCAGGTTTGTCATATTCCCTCCTCCCCCTGCAGCCAACAATAGCAAATCTTAACATAGCATGTAAACATCTAATGCCTGTGAAAGCACTACCATACTACTAACTGGTAATGCGTAGTAATTGCTTAGATTTAGAAGTGGAGTTTTCTTGATTTTTAAAAAATGCACATTACAAGCAAGCATACAAGCACGCCGAGGTCTTAACCTATGCTATCAAAATATTATTGTTAACCATTTTTATTATTTTTCTATGGCTATTATATAGTTTTTAGCTCTATTTGATCATTGCTTCTAGGTATTTCTTTTTATGCTGCAGTAATGTAACTGTAGTCAAATTGGAAATTTGATGAACTCCAAGCTTTCATCCCCATTTCTTGCAATTGAAGACCCTGTATTCTACCATCAGGCCCAACCCAAACCCTTCAAGGTGACTGCCCTTGAGTGTGTGTTTCTGTGGTACATTAATCTTGGTATCCTGTTCTGACCTCCCTCATCCCACACCAACACACTCTGAGCCAAAGATAAGTTATGGCATTTAATTAACAGACAGACAGGTCCTTGGCAGCAAACCAGCACAGATAAGCCATGGCAGCAATCCAACACGATAAGCCTTGGCAGCAATCCAGCCTGCCAAGCTCACAATTCTGTTCTCCAACCTTAGTTCCTGCATTGACTTCTGCAAGAGGGGCATGTGCACAAGCAGTCCTTATTATAGTCTGGAGAGGAGCCTAATGACCACCAGCTGAGTGCAATTACCTCCTGTATTTGCACAACTGTTCCTGACGCCTATTAGCTTTCCGGTGCCAGGCATCCATAAACAACTCACTACTGGCTTCCGGCTCACTCTCCCTTGTCTCCTCCCCACTGGTCCAAGGCTCAGGCACCTCCTGGTGGCCAACCAGCCTCTCTGCGCCCTGCTCAGAGTTGGAACCCTGTCCAGGGTCCTCCACATCCTCTAGAGCCGACTCAGAGGGCCCCTCGCTGTCAGAGTCTGGTGGCAGCTCCAACGGCTCCTGCTGGGCCACAACAGTAACCTATGCCCAACAAGCCATGTTCTTTTTACACTGTTTCCATTGGCCATGGTTGTGTTCCTAAAAATAGAAACTAAATTATTCATTCTCTGTGACTATCTTCCTCCTCAGAGACTACTGTGCCAACCAAACTGTAATATTGGAAAAATAGATGGAGGATTACATTTCAGACTGTAGCCAAGCACAAGCATTGTAAAGCAATAATCAGGGACTTCAATGCCAGACTAAGGACAAATGACAAATCTTGTTTTTTCTGCTTTAATATCTCTCTTCTGATCAATTGTTTACCCCGCCACCCCGCCCCACACTCTTTCTCTATGGATGGATGCTTAGAAGTCCAATTTAGTGCTAGTTGGGATAGCCTTTATCCCTTATAGTTAATGTTCATGGCTTCAAGACAGTACAGGTAGTCCTCGGCTTACGGCCACAATTGAACCCCAAATTTCTGTTGTTAAGCAAGACATTTGTTAAGTGAGTTTTGCCCCATTTTATGACTTTTTTCTGCCACAGTTATTAAGCGAATCACTGCAGTTCTTAAACTTAGTAACATGGTTGTTAAATGAATCTGGCTTCCCCATTGACTGTGCTTGTCAGAAGGTCACAAAAAGTGATCCCATGATCCTGGAAAATCTTCAGACTGCAACTGTTATAAGTATCAGTCAGTTGCCAAGTGTCTGAATTTTGATCACAGGTCCATGAAGATCAGGGGCAGGTTTCAACCAGTTCGCGGCAGTCCCTGCGAACCGGTTGGTCGCCGAACCCGGAAGTAAGTAACTTCCGGGAACGGCAAAGGGCGTGCCCGCCCGCCCGCGGTCCTTACCCGGTTTTGACAAGTTCTGCGCTTCCACGCATGCGCAGGACGCATACAGCGCCTGTGCGATCGTCCAGGAGCAGCTGTAGCGTCGCGCAGACGCTAGTACGCATGTGTGCACTGCACACGTGCATGAGGACCCCGCTGGCCCCGTTCCAACCGAACCGGTTGGAACGGGGCGAGAAACCCACCCCTGATGAAGATGCTGCAATAGTCTTAAGTGTGAAAAACATTGTTTTCACTGCTGTTGTCATTGTAAACCATCACTAAATGAAATGTTGTAAGTTGAGGGCTACCTGTACTGAAGCCTGAAAGATTCACTATAAGGCACTCAATAGTTGATTGGTGGGATTATACATAATTGAAAACAGTGATATGCAAATATAAATGGTTGGTAAATCTTTTTCATTATATTATATAAAGGTATTGTCAGCATTCCAAGTATCATGTAGAATTAAATCAGAGTCCAAGGCAAAATGATCCTTTTGGTTCCAATTTAATAAAGCAGACATCTTAGCACATCTGTGTTAATCCCAATTCTGGAAATGCCATCAGAATCCCACCCAGTTAAAAGTTCATGATCTTGTCCCCACACCCACAAATCCATCACATGGTCCAATCTTCTTCTTCCACACTGGCATCCACACCCAGCTGCTTCCGGTCAAGTGGTACTGGTGCGGAGACAAAGGATGACCTTGGCTTCTAGTAAAGAATGAAAAACAATACATTCCACAATCCTACTCCTTCTATTCTCCCCTCCCATCGACGATACTAATGAAACAGCATAATGAAATAAGAGAAAGTGTGGCAGGCCAAAATTCTAAAAGGAATATAATTGCAAGCCTGACAGGTATATTGTTATTAAACAGACAATCAAGAATGTAAGGGAATTAGGTTTATTGGAAAAAAAATATTAATTGTAATTGAATATACGTTGCACAATGAAAGTGAGGTATCTAGTTATATTAGATGAAAAATCTGTGATTGTAAATGTAATTGAGAATATGGAGGCAAAAACACTTGTAACCAACCGGCATGCTGTATGTAATGGATGAGAATTTTTTAATGTTGTTTTTTTTATGTTTAAAAATAAAAACAAATTGCAAAAAAAAAAGATTAACTATAAGGGATAGAAGCTTTCCCAACTAACACTAAGATTGGACTTCTAAGCATCCATCAAGGGGATTGTGGAATAGGTAGTGGAATAGATAAATCCTTTGTACTATTGATTTTGTTTTAGTATCAACCACTAGGTTATTACATCATGCCTCCTCTTTTTCAATTGCTATCCAACCTGATATCAAGCATTTTCTTCTCACTGCGAACCTAATGACAAACACCCAGGTTCACAGACAAGATGAAGTTGATTGACTTAATCCCCCACAAAGAAAGGATTCTGAAAACCAGACAGATAAAACAGATAGAATTTGCCATCTTAAACTCAGCCATTTCTCTGCAACTCTGTGGCCCTTTTCTTGTTTTGTCCTAAGCGCTTCATCTTAAACCTCTTGAGGATCTTCCAAATATAATATGAGTCACGTCACAGGGAGATGGACGGCGCACACATTTAATAAAGTAATAAAAATAAATTATCAAATAGATTAGTCGCATGTAGAACAGATGCCTCTCAAAAATATAGTTTGGTCAAGAATGTCCTACAATGGGGGTTGGTTTAATCAAAGAGGGTAAAGAATCCTCTAACCTAAAAACCTAACAGAGATATAATTGGTAAAAAGCTTGTCCAGATAACAAAATGAAATTCACTGTTGGCAGGTACTTAGTTATTCCCTGCTTTCCACCCTCTGTTAAGCTTCACTGCCTGGCCAACTCTGAGTTACTGATTCCAATCTCATTGGGTCACTGCTCCAATGACTGTATGACATTTGGGTCACTGCTCCAATGACCATGTGAAAGAGACTTTTCAGGCTGCCAAGCTCATTTTATAACTAAAAACAAACAAACAGCAAAACAGCCGGAAGTGGTCTGATCTTAGCAAAAACCATGAAGGCAAATGTAGACAGATGTGGCATGGTTCCTAGCGACGGTCTGCTCAAAGCTATCTAGTAAGATATGGTGCCCCGAAGGTGTTCCCCGTTTGCCTTTGGCCTTTGATTCAACTGGTGCTAAGACGGTCTGGTCTCAGATAGGAGATGAAGCCTAATTCTACCACATGAGGGTTATTTCCTAACCTGGCTTATTTCAAAATTTAGATTGAATACAGTAATTTCTAAGGTAGAAGCCAGTGGTGGGTTTCAAAAATTGTTCGAACCTACTCTGTGGGTGTGGGTGGCCTCCTTTGTGGGAGTGGCTTGCTGCCCATGTGACCGTATGGGAGTGGTTTGCCACCCATGTGACCGGATGGGAGTGGCTTGCCGCCCATGTGACCGGATATGAAGATGCCGACGACACTTGTCAGAACCACCTTAAATTACCTCACACACAGCACTGGCATGCATAAGAATAGGATGTAAACTTGTTTTTTAAAAGGCATCTTTGGTTTGCGCTAAAACAACTTCAACACATGCAATGTTCTGATTGCACCACAAACGCAGTAGTCATCCTTACCTTTCACAGAGGCACTGAGTTTTATAAATAGGAGCGTGATAGTGTAGAGTAATCATATCCAAGGACCAGTGGTGGGTTTCAAAAAAGTTTGGAACCTCTTCTGTAGGTGTGGCCTGCTTTCCGGGTCCACTGGTGGAACCTCTTCTAACCGGTTCGGTAGATTTGACGAACCGGTTCTACCGAATAGGTGCGAACTGGTAGGAACCCATCTCTGGTAGAAGCATCCCTGTAAATACGCATCTGCACGCCAGAGAACATTGAACCTAAAACTTCAGTCTCGAATAGGTTAACGACTGCCGATGCATATTTGTTGCCGTGTTGACTTGCATATCCAGCAATTGCAAAAGATGATTTTAAAGTTTTCATGAAGAGCTCTCTTACTTGATTGGTCCAGGATGTAGAAGTCTGAAAATTGAAGACCTAAACACTTAAAAGCCATGGCGTGTTCAATAAAACTTCCAGTTAAGTAGTCTTGAACTGCTTTCTGGAAAATACTAAGATACTAATACTAATTAGCTTTAATTAATTAATTAATTATTAATTAAATCCAATTAATTAATTAATCTCAAGATTTCCCCTAAAGGAGCAAGAAGATCTTGCTTCAAGGAACCTACACAAGCCCACCTGGGTTAGCAAGAATAACCACATCATCCGCATAGGGAGGAAGAGGAATGTGTCAGCCTTTGCAGGATTGCCAGACAAGAAGCAAACTCAATAGTGCTATCCAGGGGTGGGTTCCTGCCAGTTCTAGCCTCTTCTATAGAAGAGGTTCCACAAATCTACAGTCCCGTTTAGAACGGGTTCCAGCTCCCTCCCCCCGCCCGTCCGCACATCATTCTGGGAGGAATTCTGGGAGTTGAAGTCCAGAAGTCTTAAAGCTGTCAAGTTTGAACACTCCTGGGTTTTTTTCCTAAAGGGTTAGGGGTGCAAGGGTCTTGTAACTTGACAGCTTTAAGACTTGCGTGCTTCAAATGCCAGAGTTCCTGAGCCAACATGACTGGAGGAGGAATTCTGGGAGTTGAAGTCCACAAGTCTTAAAGCTGCCAAGTTTGAACACCCCTGGAGGTTTTTTTTCTAAAGGATTAGGGGTGCAAGGGTCTTGTAACTTGACAGTTTTAAGACTTGCGTGCTTCAAATGCCAGAGTTCCTGAGACAACATGACTGGAGGAGGAATTTGGGGAGTTGAAGTCCACAATTCTTAAAGCTGTCAAGTTTGAATACCCCTGGGTTTTTTTCCTAAAGGGTTAGGGGTGCGAGGGTCTTGTAACTTGACAGCTTTAAGACTTGCGTGCTTCAAATGCCAGAGTTTCTGAGCCAACATGATTGGAGGAGGAATTTGGGGAGTTGAAGTCCACAAGTCTTAAAGATGTCAAGTTTGAACACCCCTGGGTTTTTTTTTTCTAAAGGGTTAGGGGTGCAAGGGTCTTGTAACTTGACAGCTTTAAGACTTGCGTGCTTCAAATGCCAGAGTTTCTGAGCCAACATTTTGGTTGCTAAGCAAGAGCGTTGTTAAGTCAGTTTCACCACATTTTACAAGTTGGCCAGTCACATGGCCGGCAAGCCACCCCCACCCGGTTACATAGCGAGCAAGCCACTCCCACACGGTCACATGGCTGGCAAGCTACTCCCACAAAGCAGGCCACACCTACAGAAGAGGTTCTAAAAAATTTTGAAACCCACCACTGGTGCTATTCTAAATTGTGCTATTCTTATTGCAAGATTACATTAAGAGGATCTTGCAAGTCTGAACATACATCTCTCCCCACTTTCCTTTTCAGTCCACAAGAGTAGGCAGTGCCCCTTCCGAGACAATTGCCAGCTCTAATGCTTCTGCAAATTAGCTACCTCATACGTTGTCTACCCTGCAATTCTCCTTCCTGTCTCCCAAGATTATTCCCACATACCATTACAGAATGGAATGATGGGCAAAAGATGATGCAATAACTTCAGCAATATCATTAATGTATAGATTCAGCAATAATGAAGCCGAAATAAAGCCTTGTTTAGTATCTTTTAATAGGAGGATAAGTTCAGTTAAGCCTCTGTGACCATGTACTTTGATTTGCATGGTGGTGTTAAACTATAGATAGATTATCAGTTTAGGAAGATGATGGCTCAGTGTTATGCTTAATTCTTTTCTGGAAATATATTTTTATTATTTTTTACATTTAAAGCAATGCAGTACCGAAGTGACCATACATTCCCATTATACACAATTAGTCTCAACCATTAACTATTAGCCTACTTAGTGCATTATCTATCCTTCTGCCCAATCACAATATATACACTTTGTTCCAGTCTTGTCACTGGAATGCTTAATTCTTTTCAAAATCTCTTGTGTCATATAGAAGCAAAGGCTGCCTTGAGGTCTGTGAAAGTGATATAGGTTGGGCAACTGGAGAGACTATATTTCTTAGGTAGGTGATCACAGGTGAGTTCCTACCAGTTCGCACCTATTCGGTAGAACCGGTTCGTCAAATCTACCGAACCGGTTAGAAGAGGTTCCACCAGTGGACCCGGAAAGCAGGCCACACCTACAGAAGAGGTTCCAAAAATTTTTGAAACCCACCACTGGTCCTTGGATATGATTATTCTATACTGTCATGCTCCTATTTATGAAACTCAGTGCCTCTGTGAAAGGTAAGGATGACTACTGCATTTGTGGTGCAATCAGAACATTGCGTGTGTTGAAGTTGTTTTAATGCAAACCAAAGATGCCTTTTAAAAAACAAGTTTACATCATATTCTTATGGATGCCAGTGCTGTGTGTGAGGTAATTTAAGGTGGTTCTGACAAGTGTCGTCGGCATCTTCATATCCGGTCACATGGGTGGCAAGCCACTCCCATCCGGTCACATGGGCGGCAAGCCACTCCCACAAAGGAGGCCAAACCCACAGAGTAGGTTCGAACAATTTTTGAAACCCACCACTGTAAGTGATGCAATATGTACTTTTTAAAAAAAAACAATTTGTATTTGTTTTTGAACGAGGACAAACAAAAATAAAAGTAAAAAAAAAAACCATCTTCCATTACAAATTGTAGAAAGTGTGTCATTTGGTTACAGTATTTCCATGCATCTCTTCCATAGTCACCACCTGCTTTTCATATCAAATCGCATATTTTAAATTCACCTACATTCATGTATATCACAATTATTATATCTCAACCTTAATTGGACTCTAATTGTTTTTACATCCTTTTATATATAATATTCAAAATCTAGAATAGGATGCTGTTGTGACTCAGCAGAAGTTTGGTGTGAGTTGAGTCGGGATGCAGGATTAACAATTCAGCTGGGGCTTGTTAGTGTCGTCTCATGGAGATAAAAGGACGGATGGTGCTACGCCCTGGTTGCAGAAGTCAACGTTCATCGCTCGTTCATGGTTCATTGTTCATCGGTCGTGGTTTGTTTGTGAGAGGCACTTGGAGAAGTGATTTGCTTTCGTTCTGTACACCTGGTTTGGCCGTAAGATATCTTTTGTTTTTGAATTCTGTTATCTTCTTGCCAGAGACTTTATTTATGTTCATTTTGGGCTCGCAGCCAGTCTGAGCCGAGGACTGATAAAGTTATTTCCTTTTACGTCTGCCTGTCATCTTTGAACGAGCGAAGGAGGGGGGGTCAGAACAGGATGCAATATATACATCGATCCATATTTAAATGACAAGGTCTCGCCTAGTCCGGAGCCAATAACAAAGTCTTATTTCAAGACTTTATACTATAAAAACTTGGATTATAATTAAGTTTAATGACAGATAAAAGGCTAATAGAGTGATATTGGCTTATTTTCTTTTTGTATCTAGGGAAATGATGGATTTTTTTAAAGAAAAGAGAATTGTAAAATATTTATAGTAGTAAAAAGGGAAGCTAGCACAGATGCCCACCAAACAAGGTTAGATTTTAGAAGTTCTGGTAAAAATTATATGTTTACCAGCTGTTTTGAGCTAAAATAATAATTTGTTGGCATATAGTGATTGTTTAACAGGCCTTGTTACTCACACTTAACAGTTTATTTCAAACAATTAACTGCCGAGGCTACAAAGAATTGAACCATAACCACAGGCAGCTTATGGGACCATACGGATGAAAATAATTGTTTTATTTATTTATTCACTTAAACATCACCCAATTCCAAATGATCACAATACACTGAAACAATTCAAAGGCAACATAACAGAGATAAAAAACAGAACCAGTCTCGAATAACAAAAGGGAAGAAGAGCAAAATGGCAAACCTGTAACCCATCAGCAATTGGCTTCCAACAAAGGGGGCACCAACCATTGTTGCCCAAGGTCTTTGGAACACCAACTGTTGGTGGCAAAGGAATCAAGGCAGAGGTCGGTTCCTACTGGTTCACACCTATTCGGTAGAACCGGTTCGTCAAATCTACCAAACCGGTTAGAAGAGGTTCCACCAGTGGACCCGGAAAGCAGGCCACACCTACAGAAGAGACTCCAAATTTTTTTGAAACCCTCCACTGGTCCTTGGATATGATTATTCTACACTATCATGCTCATATTTATAAAACTCAGTGCCTCTGTGAAAGGTAAGGATGACTACTGCGTTTGTGGTGCAATCAGGACATTGCGTGTGTTGAAGTTGTTTTAACGCAAACCAGTGTTCTGAAATAGTGTAACATATTATTTGAAATTTCCTGATTTAAGTATTCTTATTTACATTTTCTTATTTAAGTATCTCTTCTTATTCCTACTAGGTCCGACTTTAACAATCTGTTGTCAACTTTGCAATGTCTCTCTGTGTTACTTAAATCACAAAATGTTACATTCCTACCTTAAAACACAGATATTAGTAATTTAACTTCAGTCCTTTTAATTATACGCAGAGTTGATAAAGCCTAAACTGAATGGGGAAATCCAGCTGAAAACTTGGCTGAAAATTCCAGGAAGGGCTGCAATTAAAAATGGATGGAATCCATTACTCATGAGTAAGCATCCTGTCTCCTTCTCTCTGCACTCCCACTCATGGCCTCATAATTTACTCCCAAAAGTTATTCTCTGGAATAGACTTTTAAACAATATCAAGCAAGGGTAATTACTTTCCCACAGCCTTGCTGATTCAGGTATTCCTGTCAATGGAAGAGGACCATGGAATCTCATCCTGGTAATATTTATCAAGTATTCTTATTATATATATAACCCATTGGGTGGTAACAAAGAGGAGTGCGTTCTCTGGCCATCTCCTACAAGGACTATGTATTGATAAAACAGATCTACCCCTTAGCTGTGATGCATTTAAAACCATTACAAGAACTGTTCTTTTATTTCATGACCCGTCAAAACCGCGCTCGACTAAACCGCGCCCAATTAAACCGCGTCGCTGACATCATCAACAGGGCGACAACAGCCAGCGCGGAGAAAGAAGGGCGCTTTAAATAGCGCTTTGAAAGCAAGCCGATTCAACTTAAGGTAAGGGTTAGGTTTAGGGTTAGGTTTAGGGTTAGGTTTAGGGTTAGGTTTAGGGTTAGGTTAAGGGTTAGGGTTAGGTTTAGGGTTAGGTTAAGGGTTAGGATTAGGTTTAGGGTTAGATTAAGGGTTAGGTTAAGGGTTAGGGTTAGGTTTAGGGTTAGGTTAAGGGTTAGGGTTAGGTTAAGGGTTAGGGTTAGGTTAAGGGTTAGGATTAGGTTTAGGGTTAGATTAAGGGTTAGGGTTAGGGTTAGGTTTAGGGTTAGGTTTAGGATTAGGTTTAGGGGGGGTTAGGTTTAGGTTTAGGGGTTAATTTTAGGTTTAGGGTTTACAGCGTGCTTCTGTCTCCGCGCTGTTGTCGCCCTGTTGATGACGTCAGCGACGCACTTTAGTCGGACGCGGTTTAGTCGAGCGCGGTTTTGTGGTGGAACCTTTTTATCTGACTGGTGTGGCTCTGTGGAGTTTGGAAGTAGATCGAATTCCTGCCTCATGACACTTCCTACATTCTGGGTTCGGGGTCAGTGAGAAAGGTGGATTAATACTTTTGTAGCTCTCTGTCAGGGAATATTTTTGAATTGAATTGAATTGAATTTATTAGATTTATAGGCCGCCCAATCCTGGAGGACTCCGGGTGGCTTACACAGAACAAGAAAGAAGACAAACAAAATAAAAATAAACTTTTTTAAAAAAAATTCTCCAACACGCATGCGTTCTGATTGGGGTTGGACCCTACATAGTAAGGTCAACAGCCCCAGGCCTGCTGGAACAGCCAGGTCTTAACAGCTTTTCTGAAGGCCATGAGGGTGGGTAAGGTCCGGACCTCTGGGGGTAGCTAGCAATAGCAATAGCAGTTAGACTTATATACCGCTTCATAGGGCTTTCAGCCCTCTCTAAGTGGTTTACAGAGTCAGCATATCACCCCCACAGTCTGGGTCCTCATTTCACCCACCTCGGAAGGATGGAAGGCTGAGTCAACCTTGAGCCGGTGAGATTAGAACCGCCAAACTGCAGATAACAGTCAGCTGAAGTGGCCTGCGGTACTGCACCCTAACCACTGTGCCATCTCGGCTCTGATTCCACAGGGTCGCAGCAGCCACAGAGAAGGCTCTCCTCCGAGGCCCCGCCAGCCGACACTGTCTGGCCGACGGCATCCGAAGGAGGCCCACCCTGTGGGATCTTATCGGCCGTTGGGAGGTATGTGGCAGTAGGCGGTCTTGCAAATACCATATTTAATACTAAATATTTTTGTTTTGTTTTGCACATGACCAGACCAATGACCATAGTAATATAAATATATAATATATATTTAGTAATATAGAATACAATAAGGATGTCAATTTTAAATTTCTCTTGGATTTGGAGAGAAGGGGAAGGCCTCAGAGGGAAGAGATGTGGCAGCTAAGAGAAGGCTAGCACTCTGCATTCTTTGCTCCTTGTTCTTAGTATTTGAAGTTGGAGAAATTAAAACAACTATAGATCATCTTTCAATCTGCTTAGAAGGGCTTAGGGCATAGAAATGGTGGCAAAGTGAATGGGGCTTTTAATACGGGATCCTGGTTGTGCAATAAGTACCTCATTTATACCATATTTAGCTATTACTGAAGGGTTTCAGTGAAACGGTATAGGGTTTCCTGCCTAGGCAGGGGGTTGGACTAGAAGACCTCCAAGGTCCCTTCCAACTCTGCTATTTTTATTGTATTATATTGTATTGTATTGAAGATGGAATATATTATTTTTCTGCTGGCTAAACTGGATGAAAATGTACCGATCTGAGGTCTTTGGGGACCAGAACAATGTGAACTACTACTTATTTTGAAAGATTTACACTTAGATAACTGTCAGCACTCCTCCATTGAATAATTAGGAAAGAAAACCACGAGACTCCATTGATAGAAATCAAGTGTACTTTTACTAATTATAAATGATTAGAAGCGTAGCAAAGCGAAGACTGATTATTTAGGCGCGAAAGCAAATGATATATAGAATAGCCCATTCCCCATCCCTTGGCATCCCAGTTACAGTCCAATCATAATTCTCCCAAGTGTCAGGTGTGAGATAACTTCGAAAGGCATCACCCAGATGGAATGTCGGTGCCGTTGGCCTTGGCGGGAAACCTCCTCCGCATGTGCAGTAAGACAGGCAGCAGAAACTCCAGAATCTTCCTCCAGCACAATTAGTATTCCCCTCCCAAATACCATGCCCCCCTCCCCGTTTCAATGGCAGCTGAAGCAGCAGCAAAGCAGAGGCTGACAGATAACCACCACTCATGTTGATCAATCTAGATTGTTAAGATCTGGAAGGAAAATGAAACATTTCAAGCCCAGAGCTTTTCACTACTCTGATCTTAGGTAGAAACTTAGACTTTTTCTGAGAAATTTTAAATTCCTTTTTAAAGTTACACAATTACCGATGTCAATATTACCCATTGTATGTAGTTCTATTACATTTGTTCTATATATTTATAAACTATGTTAGTACCATAGGGCGATGAATGATATTAACACATTTTTAAATAAACAAAACATACCTACTTACAATCAAATTCCTGTGTATGAATTTTACATTGAACAAGATATGTTTTAAATATTGGATATATCATAAATACATTTAGGTGTTTCTCCTAAGCACTAGTATACTAGCAAATCTAATCAACCGAATTCAAGGAATCTTTGTGCAATGAGAATTTAAATATATTATCCATATTCACATAAAGTTTTCATTAAAGTTGTGCTCTTTTCTCTCCTTCTCCTGTTACCAACAACTGAGGCAAGATGGGATCAAAATCCACTGTAATTAACTCAAGCCATATTTTTTCCAAAAGAAGGTCATGATCAGGCCAGCTTCTCTCAGACTCCAGCTACAGATGATTCATTCCTGGAGTATGTTAACAGAGATACCTATTTTTTTTCGTGGCCCGTCAAATGCGTGCTCGACAAAAGCGCGCCGACAAAACCGCGGCGAGAAAACTGTGACGTCGAAAGCGCTCACACAAAAGAGCGCTGACAAAACCGCACCCACAAAAGTGCGATTAGGGTTAAGGTAAGGGTTAAGGTAAGGGTTAGGGTTAGGGTTATTACGTTGTTTTTGCGTTGTTTGTTGATGGCGCGCTTTTGTCGGCGCATTTATCAGTGCGCTTCTGTGGCCGTGATTTTGACCTCGCGATTTTCTCGCCGCGGTTTTGTTGGCGCGCTTTTGTTGAGCGCGGAATGGTCGGTGAACCATTTTTTAAAAAATCTTTCAAACAAAACAAAACCGAGGGAGGAGGACATAAGTGACTTGTTTAGGATTCTGTATCCTTTTACGGGTGATGGGAAAATACTCTCTTGTTGGAGCCTAAGATTGGTTGTACAGGTAAAAAGATGTTGTTTTTCAAGTTAGTATTAGGAGACTATGTACACACGTCTCATCTATCATTATTTAGACTTACCATATATGCAATCATAGTCAGATATATCTTTAAATCACATACGGATATACATTTTAACCCTGTCTGAACAAATCATCGATGTTCCCAGTGCATTATATTTTTACTATGAATTTGCAAGTGATGCTATTACTTTCAGTAATTTAATTTTGCTTCCTTTAAAATTATCAAAGAAAATTGAATACATTACTGACTTCCAAAATCAAACAGGTTACACTTTTCCTTTTATATGTGTTAGGATGATCACATTAAAGGTAACAAGTGAACGAAAGAACAATTTCAGAGAGTTGTCCTATACCAAAGATGATGAAAAATTTAATGGTGGTGAAGACACAGAACATACTGTAAAACGATCCTTAACTTAGAATAACAGACTTTTGCGCTCTACATGGGGCTACCCTTGAAAAGCATTCGGAGACTGCAACTAGTCCAGAATGCAGCCGCGCGAGCGATATTGGGTGTACCTAGGTACACCCATGTCACACCTATCCTCCGAGAGCCGCACTGGCTACCTATTGGTCTCCGGACACAATTCAAGGTGTTGGTTATTACCTTTAAAGCCCTACATGGCTTAGGACCAGCATACCTGCGATACCGCCTACTGCCACACTCCTCCCAGCGGCTGGCAAGATCCCACAGGGTGGGCCTCCTTCAGATGCCATCAGCCAGACAATGTCGACTGGCGGCTCCCCGGAGGAAGGCCTTCTCTGTGGCTGCCCCGAACCTTTGGAACGAACTACCCCCAGAAATCCGGACCTCACCCACTCTCACGGCCTTCAGAAAAGCTGTCAAGACCTGGCTATTCCGGCAGGCCTGGGGCTGTTGACTTCATCGTTGAGGTCCAGCCCCGACTGAAATGAATGTATCTGTGTTGTTTTTTAATTTGTCTATCTTATTTTTTTTTTAATTTTCTTTTCTTTCCCCTCTCTGTAAGCCGCCCGGAGTCCTCCGGGATTGGGCGGCCTATAAATAAAATTAAACTTGAAACTTGAAAGGTCTTCTAATGCAACTCCCTGCTTAAGCAGGAAACCCTACACCACTTCAGACAAATGCTGTATGGTTATTATCTATTTTGTTATTCAAATTTAGTGATAGGAACGAAAAAGAATTAGTTTTCCATATTTTAACTATCTGCAATGAATAAACTCCATCTGGAGAAAGGATAATGAAAGGGAGTGGCATTGATTTTTGTGTTTATTTTAAAATTGAGATGTAGGAAATTCAGCAGGGCTGCTCCAGATGGCTGTGTATAACTAGGCTAGGGGGAAAAAAAAGAGAGTTGAGAAATAGTTTTCCATTTATATTTAAATGGATATCAGTTCCATACAATACTCTGTTCTTTGCTAATCCTGATACGCTTGGTGTTATGAACTTGTTATTTCCTATTAGCTATCTGCTCACCCTTGTTATTTGGCTGCTTCATAGTAGCTTTCAAAATCCATTTCTTCAATCAAATAACCTGCTCAAGAATGTGACACTTTGAAGGCTTATCCAGAAGGGAACTGGATGTTCCGGCAGGCCTGGGGCTGTTGAATTATCCAGCCCCATCCTAAGTTATGAATGTTCCTGAATTTTTAATTGTTGTTTTTTATTTTTTTATATCCTCCCCCCCCCTTCTTATTTGTAAGCCGCCCTGAGTCTTCCGAGAGTGGGAGGCATACAAGTTTTAATAATAAATAAATAAATAAACAAACAAACAATTTTTGAAACCCACCACTGGTTCTGAGTGGAAAACACCTAACTCGATTCTGTTGGCATGTTACACCCGCATCTCCCATCAAAGGGAAACAATTCTCTATCTTCTCTTTAACCTACTTAACCCTAAACACTGGGACTCATTGGCAGCCCTAGCCCCACCACTGCCCCTCAGAAACATCTTTCATCATTTCCCATTGCCATTGAAGCCCAGTGGTCCTCAAGATCTGCCCTGCACTGTTTACTCTCAGGTGGCGTTCGCTGTCTGTTGACAGACCCCTGCTGCCTTCCAGAAGCTTCTCCCGGCTGCATGAGGGCTTCCTTCTTGAACTGGCTTCAGTGAACGCTCCACCATGGACTCTGCAGCCTCCAAAAATTGTGTGCAAGAAGAGGACATACTTTCAAGTATAGTTGTTGTTGGATATTGGTGAATGCATGCCACACAAAATGCCATGGTCTTTGATACATGTGTCATAGGTTCGCCATCACTGTATCAAGGTAGCATGGCAATCTTTAACTATCACAAAGGGATTATCCTAGTCTTCAGAATCTGATTCCTTATTACCTATTCTTCCCTGAAAAAGCATGGAGCAGAGAACAAAAGGCACTACCAAAATAGTGGACAAGGGATTAAAAATATGAGGAATAATTTGCTGGGACCTTTGGTGAAAAACTATGGGGAAAGGTAGAATTACTGGTAGGAGATTTTGCAGAGAGGGCAACGTGTGAGCAAACTCTCTAAGTCACAATAGCTTTTTGAATAAGATACTGTTGCTGATCTCACATAGCATATAGCCATAAACCATGATTTATAAACCAAATGGCTGAATTTATGGTAACTATAAGCCAAACACATTTGGGTTTGTGTTCTGAACCCCCTCGTCCCACACCAACACACATTCCGAGCCAGAGATAAGTTACGGCATTGAATTAACAGACAGACAGGTCCTTGGCAGCAAACAGGCACAGACAAAGCTTGGGCAGCAATCCAGCACAGATAAGGCTTGGCAGCAATCCAGCCTGCCAAGCTCACAGTAATGTCCTCCAACATTAGTTCCTGCGTTGACTTCTGCAAAAGGGGCGTGTGCACAAGCAGTCCTTTTATAGTCTGGAGAGGAGCCTAATGACCACCAGCTGAGTGCAATTACCTCCTGTACTTGCGCAACTCTTCTTGACGCCTATTAGCTCTTCGGTGCTGGAAATCCAGGAACAACTCACTACTGGCATCTGGATCACTCTCCCTTGTCTCCTCCCCACTGGTCCAAGGCTCAGGCGCCTCCTGGTGGCCAACCAGCCTCTCTGCGCCCTGCTTGGAGTCGGAACCCTGTCCGGGGTCCTCCACATCCTCCAGAGCCGACTCATAGGGCCCCTCGCTGTCGGAGTCTGGTGGCAGCTCCAACGGCTCCTGCTGGGCCACAACAGGTTTGGTATGATGTGTGAATCAAGCCATCAATTGTCAATATGTTATTCTATCCCTTACTTCCCGCAGACCTGTTTGAGGATAGATTTGTTCTAACCACCCAATTTTGCTGGCTATTTTCAGCAGAATAATGCAAAATAAAAAAATATAATGAAACTAAACTGTAATCTTTTTCTTTTACAATCATAAAAAATGGTTGTAAAGCCACAAAAAAAATCCCTACACAAATCAATGAAAATATTAAAAAGTTATATCCCGTACAGTGCATGGTTAGTATAAAAGACAGAGAACATAAAACTGGACGAAAATGATCACCTGAAAATTAATGTTCTATGTTGATTAATATATTTCATTTCTATCTATGTCAATTAGTATATTTTATGTTTAGGTTTTAGAATATGGTGACTGAGATTTTGAGGCTGTTGGAAAAGCCATGCTGCCTTTTCTCACAAAGATCTTTTCCCAACACTCAAACCATCATTCTTAGAAAATGAATTTTCCCCTTAGTGAATAATACCACGGAGATTTGGAAGTGTCTAGAATTATATTGTTACCATTGTCATCATCCGTAAACAGTGTTACAAAATTTTCTTCTACGATATTTCCTCCAGATGTGCTGGAGCAACAACTCTGAAAAATCCTTGTTAAAACCCCAGCTACTGCCAATGGATGGGTCAGAATTCTGGGAAATGCAATTGCAACATAATATTGAATGCATCAAGTAGAAAAAAAGATAACTGCAGTTTATTGTGAAACAATTTGAAGCCTGTGTGAGAGAGAAATGATACAGAACTGCTTTCACACACACCGCCAAGCCACAAAGGGTGGATTCTTACATTACACAAGCTGAAAACATTATGGTTTAGTGTTAGATGTGAACCAGACCACTAGATCATCTTAAGTCACAGGGATAGCAAAGGTTTTTGGTAGTTGAGAATTAATAATCATCTTCAAGTTTGAAATTTGAGCAGGGCTTGGTCCAACAGAAAAATTGGCAGTCTCTTTAGCATTTGTTTTGGAAGCAGACTTTCAGTTTCCGTATGAATCATCCAGCGCGAGAAGGGTAAATAGCAGAAAAGTTTAATCAGAATCATTATTTTTTTTCTTTTCCCATATGAAACATGCCACTTATGGAGATGATGGGATATTTTGATCTGATTCTCTAGAGCAAAAGCTTATCATCATTTTGTAGCATTGGCTACTTCCCTTCAGGTGAGATGGAGTCAGTGGTGGGTTTCAAAAATTGTTCGAACCTACTCTGTGGGTGTGGCCTCCTTTGTGGGAGTGGCTTGCCACCCATGTGACCGGATGGGAGTGGCTTGCCGCCCATGTGACCGGATATGAAGATGCCGTCGACACTTGTCAGAACCACCTTAAATTACCTCACCCACAACACTGGCATGCGTAAGAATATGATGTAAACTTGTTTTTTAAAAGGCATCTTTGGTTTGCGTTAAAACAACTTCAACACACGCAATGTTCTGATTGCACCACAAACGCAGTAGTCATCCTTACCTTTCACAGAGGCCCTGAGTTTTATAAATATGAGCATGATAGTGTAGAATAATCATATCCAAGGACCAGTGGTGGGTTTCAAAAAATTTCGGAACCTCTTCTGTAGGTGCGGCCTGCTTTCCGGGTCCACTGGTGGAACCTCTTCTAACCGGTTCGGTAGATTTGACGAACCGGTTCTACCGAATAGGTGCGAACTGGTAGGAACCCACCTCTGGATGGGGTGGAGGTTGATTAGCTTCATAAGAAAATTGCCACTGTCCAGAAGTAAAAGCTTTCCAGTTTTGAAACACCTATGCTCAGATATAGTTTTTCACACAATAATGCTTATATATTACATGCAAAATCTACCCTAGAAATACATTTTTAAGATATGATTCTTAAAAGTAAGGGACGGATAAATAGCAATAGCAATAGCAGATAGACTTATATACCGCTTCATAGGGCTTTCAGCCCTCTCTAAGCGGTTTACAGAGTCAGCATATCGCCCCCAACAGTCTGGGTCCTCATTTCACCCACCTCGGAAGGATGGAAGGCTGAGTCAACCTTGAGCCGGTGAGATTAGAACCGCCGAACTGCAGATAGCAGTCAGCTGAAGTGGCCTGCAGTACTGCACTCTAACCACTGCGCCACCTCGGCTCATAAAATATATACAGGAGCCACATCTGGTTCTTAGGCTGCCATCCGACCCCCTCTAAATTAGACAAATCCTACCAAATTAGAAGAGGAATGATGTTCCAAATTTGTGAGCCCCTTGTCCTTTGCAAAATTTGTGATACATCTGCTTAGGGTGGATTCAGAGCACATAGCTGCTCATACACTAATTAAATAGGGAAGAGGCTGCTTAGATGGGTACAGGTGGCCACTTACCTACCCCAGATGAGAATTGATCAGAGATGACATTCTGCCAAGTGGCAAATTGTCATTCCCTGCAGAGCACATGTGTTGCATACCGAAAATGCTAGGTTTATTTTCTGACAACAGAGCAGGACTGTGCGGGAATCCTTTCTTAAATGCTGAAGGCAGCCACACATCCTTGTGCATAACGCAAGGCCAGTTGAAAACAGTGGCCAAATTCAAATACAATGGACTCCCATGGGGTCAAACTAACTTGAAGTAGACTTTCACTTCAGCAGTGCGGTGTGCCTTCCTTCCTCTTCCCCAGGATCAGCTGTGGAAAGTTCTCTAATTTCTGAAACAGACTTTGGCTGTTTGTGAGCAAAGGATGCACCTATTTTATTGATGGATTGCATCATCAGGTAGATATCACAAGAAATGACATTAGATGTTTAACTTCATAAAAATAAAAAAAATGGAAGTGCTTTTCTGGTAGCAATTCTGTCGGTCATTCTAGGCAAGGTGAACCACAATCTCCTTTTACATATCACAAGCCAGCAATAAAAATAAAACAAAACATCTAGCCATCAAACTATTGCAGCAGGAATAGAATTTGCCTTAAGATTCTTGTTTGAGCCGAGGTGGTGCAGTGGTTAAATGCAGCACTGCAGGCTACTTCAGCTGACTGCAGTTCTGCAGTTCGGCTGTTCAAATCTCACCGGCTCAAAGGTTGACTCAGCCTTCCATCCTTCCGAGGTGGGTGAAATGAGGACCCAGACTGTGGGGGGCGATATGCTGACTCTGTAAACCGCTTAGAGAGGGCTGAAAGCCCTATGAAGCGGTATATAAGTCTAACTGCTATTGCTATTGCTATTGTTTGTACTTTTCTAGATTGGGTTGCCTAGTTCTTGTCTCATATTCTATTTCCAAAGTTAAAATAACAGGAGATAAGCAAACATTATGGAGAAACCCTAGGCAGAAACAGCTCTAGAGAAGAGGGAAGTAGATCTCATCATGATTTTGCAGCTAGCTGGATCCTGTAGAGTCCCAATTGAAGATGAATAGTTGGTAGACAATCCTCTTTGCTCAGGGAAGGGGAGTACAAGTGGTTGAAACTGACAAACATTGGAAAATGGGCAAATAAACATCAAAATCCCTACAATACAGTTGTATTGGCCTTATTGTACCCAAATCTGCCTAGAATGACCGACAGAATTGCTACCAGAAAAGCACTTCCATTTTTTATTTTTCTTTATTTTCTGCAAGTGCAAGGAACAGCAATGATGTTACACCTTAATGGATGAATGTATTTCACCGGTTCACCGACAAATGCATGCTCGACAAATGCGTGCTGACGAAACCGCGCCCGCCATCAAAAACCACCATATTGGGACGCAAAAGCATTATAGCCCTAACCCTAAACTTTTATAAGAGCCGAGGTGGCGCAGTGGTTAAATGCAGCACTGCAGGCTACTTCAGCTGACTGTTCGGCTGTTCAAATCTCACCGGCTCAGGGTTGACTCAGCCTTCCATCCTTCCGAGGTGGGTAAAATGAGGACCCGGATTGTTGTTGGGGGCGATATGCTGACTCTGTAAACCGCTTAGAGAGGACTGAAAGCCCTATGAAGCGGTATATAAGTCTAACTGCTATTGCTATTCTATAACATTGTTTTCACGTCCCACTATGTTGTTTGTTGATGGCGGGTGCAGTTTTGTCGGCACGATTTTGTCGCGCGCATTTGTCGGGTCACGTATTTCACCATACCATTCAGGCAAAATAGTAAGGAGCATCCGCTCTTTGTTCACATAGTAGAGCTGTGCTTCCTCTTGCTTTATGGAAATCTGAAGAGAAGTTGGTGTCATAAACATTTTGTTTTGGAAGGGATGGGTGGGAGACTGAAATGAAATCAGGAAACAAAGCGTTAATGGAGAAAGCTAAAGATTGGGAAATAAATGGCTACAGTGGAAACACACTCGTAACCAGACACATCTGATCACACCCAGAACAGGTCACTTGTTTCCAGAGCAATGGATGTCAAAACATATTATTTTGTTATGCAACTGGAACTGGAATATGGGCACCTCAGTTGTGTGCTAGGAATGAAAGATTGCACCTTCAGACCCAGGAGGGAAGAAGGAACATTGTGCTTCAAACTTTGGGTTACTACGTATATTCACGCTAACATGCTAGTTGTGTGCTAGGAATGAAAGATTGCACCTTCAGACCCAGGAGGGAAGAAGGAACGTTGTGCTTCAAACTTTGGGTTACTACATATATTCACGCTAACCGTAGTTCATTGCTCACAGTACAGGTAGTCCTCAAGTTACAACAGTTCATTTAGTAACTGTGCAAAGTTACAATGGCATTGAAAAATGTCACTCATGGCCATTTTTCACATTTACGACCTCTGTGGAATCCCCATGGCCATGTGATTTACAGATGCTTGACAACTGGTTCATGTTTAGGATGGTTGCAGTGTCCTGGGGCCATGTGATCTCCCTTTGCAACCGTCTGACGTCAAAGGGAGAAGTCAGATTCATTTAATACATGAGTCGTCAACCTGGTCCCTACCACCCACTAGTGGGCGTTTCGGGATTCCAGGTCGGCGGTAGGGACTTCGGAGGTTAAAACCTCCTTTTGAGCGAGTGGGCAGGCGCGAGCGCACACATCAATAAACCAAAGTGTGCGTGCACGCAAACAAGCAAACACGTGGGAAGAGGAAGGGGAGGAGTGGAAACTGATAGCAGGGACAGGAAGAAGCTACCACATATCTTGTAGAATCAGGTTTTAATGCTGTTAATCATATTATGAGCAAAGAGAGAAACCGTCTGAATATCAGCAAAAGAGGAGACCTTCGTTTGTTCCTTACGAAAATCGAACCAGATACCAAATATTTAGTCTCGCAGCATCAGCCTCAAAGATCTCATTAATCACTAGTAAAGCTAATTTCAATTTACTTTGTTGTTTTCTAATTAAACTTTATGAAGTTAAAAGCATTATAAACATGCATAAAGTAGAAATAAAAAGATAAACATGCGTACATTTCTTTTTTAAAAAAACACACCCTCCTTTCAAAAAAAATATTCCGCACTTGTGCAAAAACTGGTGGGCGGTAAGGAAATTTTTCCATCAAGAAAGATCCATTAGTGGGCGGTAGGTAGAAAAAGGTTGACTACCACTGATTTAACAACTGTGTTTTTAATTTAACAACCCCAATGATTCAAATATGGCAAGAAAAGTTGCAAAACACACTTAACAAAATTCTCACTTAGCAACATAAATTCTGGGCTCAATTTTGGTCATACGTCGAGGACTACATGTACATCACAAAACAGTACGCTTCCAGCTCATATGTATTTTAATGATTTAGGTTGCATAAAAGACCTAGGTTGTCTTTTATGTTTACTGTTATAATATCTCAGCAACCAAAAGTGAAATAAAACTATTAAGGGTTAAATCTTTTTACTTTGTCTAGGAAGGTTAAGAGCTTTGTGCTTGTTTTATAAGCCATAAGATATCTTACTTAACCGAATTAATCTTAGAACATGTCATAAAGGTGCAATGGTATTGGCGATCTATTGAAATTGTAAATGAACGCCAGTAGGTGGTTGTGTCTTCTAATATAAATGATTCTACATAAAAACATGTTTAAACAATGGTAACCAAATGAGAATTTTGGTACAAGGATAGTAAAATACATAACTTTTCTTTCTTGACTTAAAATGTACAACATGATTTGAATGAAGTATATGTAAGGACTGTGGAAGAAACGCACGGAATATATTTGTAACCGATCGATACGCTTTCAACAAGATGTAATGATTTTTTTCTTATTTTTTTTTAACTAAAACAATAAAAAAAATTCTCAAAAAAAAAAAAAAAAAAAAGAAAGAAAGAAGAAGAAGCCATAATTGGTTTATTTGGCTTTGAAGTGATGAAAGAAATGTCCTTCTGGGTTCAACTCCAAGTGGGGGAAAAGACACTGGAGACGTGGAGGCTGCTTGGAAAGATGGTTTATTGGTGGACAGGACCACATGGCTTGAGCCCTGAACAGAAAAGGTGATCACATGCTTCAATGTTGGTGGAGAAGAAGAGAAGGGCTGAGGGAGGGGCTTGCTAGGCTTTTTATAACCTGTTCAGTCCCACCTCTCTGTTTCCTGTTCCTGTGTAAGAAATGTATTCTGATTGGTTGTCAGACTCCCATGGGCCCATGCAGGGGCAACTCTCTGGGCTGTGTTTTGAATCCAGGTTTAGTTGAGTTCTCAGATGCCATGTGTTCAGTCAAGTAAAGGGCCAATATTATCATGCCTTTACTCCCATCCCCCCTGGGGCTGCAGTGGAAAAGTCTTTATTATGTAAAGTGGACTAGCTTGGCCTTCTTAATGGCCCATTGACAAAAGTGGGGATGGGCAGGAAGCTACAGGCAGATATTCTGTCTTTTAAAACATGTTTCTTTTCACATCCAGAGAAATATTCTGCTTTTTCAATATTTCCTAGGATATTTCATTTTTCTGGGAGAGGGCTGGGTGATAACTTCCCACAAGAGCAAACTCAATGGTTATTCTTAAGTCAAGTTATGATGAGCAGTTAAAAGAGTTCTGGTTCTGGTTTCCTAAGGCATAAAGCCACCTGGATGACTTCAGCCAGTCTCTCAGCCCTAGAAAGGAAGCGAGGGCAAACCACTTCCAAAAAAAACCTTGGCAAGGAAACAGCAGGGAGTGTAAGCAGTTACCTGGAGGCAGGGCTGGTCTTGGAGGCACAAAGTAAGTGCATCTAAGCTACAGGACTGGAACTAAATCTCAATTTTCCAAAATACATTAGAGTCCTGCCATTATTATTATTTTTTACTAGTTAATAGGACGTTTTAAGAGTTTCCCCGCCTGTTTCCCCAGCTGCTTTGCATAAAGGAGAGGAAGTAGGAAGCATTCTTCCCAAAAGAAGTAATCCTAAGCAACCAATCCAAAACGTTGGAGCAAGAGGATTTGACCGTCGCCTTGTGGGAAGTTATCATCCAGCCCTCTCCCAGGAAAAATGAAATATCCTAGGAAATATTGAAAAGGCAGAATATTTCTCTGGATGTGAAAAGGAACATGTTTTTAAAGACAGAATGGCTGCCTGTAGCTTCCTGCCCATCCCCACTTTGTCAATAGGCCATTGAGAAGGCCAGGCTAGCCCACTTTACATAATAAAGACTTCTCCACTTCAGCTCCAGGGGGGGATGGGATTAAAAGCATGATATTGGCCCTTTACTCAACTGACCACATGAACATCTGAGAACTCAACCAAACCTGGATTCAAAACACAGCCCAGAGAGTCGCCCCTGCATGGCCCCATGGGAGTCCGACAACCAATCAGAATACATTTCTTACACAGGAACAGGAAACAGAGAGGTGGGGGGCTGAACAGGTTATAAAAAGCCTAGCAAGCCCCTCCCTCAGCCCTTCTCTTCTTCTCCACCAACATTGAAGCCTGTGATCACCTTTTCTGTTCAGGACTCAAGCCACGTGGCCCTGTCCACCAATAAACCATCTTTCCAAGCAGCCTCCATGCCTCCAGTGTCTTCTTCCCCACTTGGAGCTGAACCCAGAAGGACATTTCTTTCAACAGTGGGATCATTGCGATGATGAAGAGAAGAGGTGAAAGTGAATCACCCTGGAAAATTCCTCGCTTGATATTAACCATTCCGTAGATCTCATTCCCTCCTGCCAACTCAGTTCTCCATTGTTTCATCGCCTTTTCAGTAAAGGATGTAATATTTTTGCTAATGCCAGTTGTTTCTAAGCATTTTATGATCCAACTATGTGGCAGTGAGTCAAATGTTTATTATTATTATTATTATTATTATTATTATTATTATTATACAATTGTATCACAGCGGCCAGTTGTTTCGCCAGATTTGGCATTGGTTACTAGTCGGGCCCCACCCAGGGGCCTAGGACGTCGTAACGTATTTTCGTAATATGCATGCAGATCCAAGCAGTGCGGCTTTTTGCATTTGACTGATGGTGATTTTGTCAATTTTTAACTGTTTTAAATGTAATTCCAGTGCTTTTGGAATAGCACCCAGTGTGCCAATTACCACTGGAATTACCACTGCTGGTTTGTGCCATAGTCGTTGAATTTCAATTTTTAAGTCCTGGTATCTTGGCGATTTTTTTCATGTTCCTTCTCGGCGACCCTGCTATCACCTGGTATTGCAATGTCTATGATTGTGACCTTATTTTTCTCAATCAGTGTGATGTCTGGTGTATTATGTGCCAGTATTTTGTCGGTTTGTATACGGAAATCCCACAAGATCTTGACCATCTGATTTTCGGTGACTTTTTCAGGCTGATGTTCCCACCAGTTTGTTGCTGTTTTAATATTATAATTTTTGCACAAATTCCAATGGATCATTTGTGCTACTGAATTGTGCCGCAATTTATAATCAGTCTGCGTGATTTTTTTACAGCAGCTGAGTATGTGATCAACAGTTTCATCAGCTTCTTTGCAAAGTCTGCATTTGGCATCATCAGAGGATTTTTCGATTTTGGCCTTAATGGCATTTGTGCGGATAGCTTGTTCTTGCGCAGCCAGGATTAGTGACTCTGTTTCTTTCTTTAATGTACCTGTTTTTAACCATAACCAAGTTTGTTCACTGTCCACTTTATCTTTTATTTTTTCCAGAAATTGACCATTATTATTATTATTATTATTATCATCATCATCATCATTATTTTTATTATTATTTTTTACTAGTTAATAGGACGTTTTAAGAGTTTCCCTGCCTGTTTCCCCAGCTGCTTTGCGTAAAGGAGAGGAAGTAGGAAGCATTCTTCCCCAAAGAAGTCATCCGAAGCAACCAATCCAAAAGGTTGGAGCAAGAGGATTTGACCGTCGCCTAAAAGGATCTTTAGGGCTTGTTTAGTATAAAGCGCAAAATCAAAACTTCTGCGCGTAAACCTGGAGCGCTTACAAAAGGTTCCCTTCACGGTCGTGAAAACAAACAAGCCCAGGAACTTCACGGTCCTTCCGGATCTCCTTTCCTTTTATAACCCCAAGGCAGAGGCTGCCAACCGGCTCGAGAAGCCGCCCTCCTCCCTCTTTCTCTTGGAGAGGCCCCAGCGGGGACTTGTTGCGTTGGGTTTGCGGGGGAATTCCGGACTTCAGCGCAAGGCGAGCGAGGCGCGGCGGCGGAGCCTTTAAGATCCAAGCAGGGTGGATCGTTTGCTGGGTGGAAGCAGCCAAGGGAAGCAAACACCCACCGACCCACCCACGCCGGGACCTTTGGAGCGATGCCGCAGCGCTGAGCCGCCGGGCGGGAAGGGGAGGCGGGAGGGGAGGAACGAGAGAGCCGAGAGCCGAGCGCGCGAGAAGAGCCGGGAGTTGAAAGTTGCCGTGTTGAAGCGAAGCGGCGGGGGAGGCCGGAAAGAGAAGAGAGGAAAAGCGGGGTGGGAAGAGAAAGAAGAAGAGGAAGGAGAAAGAGAAGGAGAAGAAGAAAGAGTCGCCAAGCCGGGCATGGGGCGCGGCGGGGGCTGCGTTTTGCTGTAGCCCTAGGCTCGGCCTGCCGGAGCTTCCTCCTTCCTCAAGCAGCTTGAGGAGGAGAAGGTCGGGGTCCTGCTTTTCTGGGTCTCCCTGCCGGGGTCGCTTCCCAAACTCTCGCCTCTCTGGGTCCTGCTTAAGCGGGGGGTGGAGGGCGCGCCCCAAATCCGAGTAGGTTGCTCAATCCTTCCCAGTTAACAAGAGTTGGCTTCGGGCGGCGCTTTCTGCAGATTAAACCCAACCATCCTCCCTCTCTCTCTCTCTCTCTCTCTCTCTCTCTCTCACTCACTCACTCTCTCACTCTCTCTCTCTCTCTCTCTCATTCTTTCTCTCTCTCACTCTCTCTCTCTCTCTCACTCACTCACTCACTCACTCACTCACTCTCACTGCCTTGAGAAACTTGTGCCTCTGACCTTTGTCTTAAGACGAGGGTTTCCAAGCTTCCTTTTGCCTGCCAGGCCTCTGCCCTGCCCTTTCCGAGGAATCCTGGCTCCTTGTCCCCCCCTTTCTCTTCCTTCCTTCCTTCTTCCTTCCCTCTTCTGCATTGTCAAAACACAAACCACCTGCTGCCCACCGAGAGTAGTTCACCTTTCTCTTCGGGAGTTTGAGAGAGTTTGGTTGAGTTTTGCAGTTTTTCCAAAACAAAGTTCCCCATTACTAAGAGACTGTTTGGTTCTCTTCCCCCCCCCCCCCCAACTCCTCCAACCATCCCGTTTCTGAGTGTGCCATTTAAAACAACAACAACAACAACAACAACAACAGAATCCTCATCTACCTTTGTTTTTATTTGGATGAGATGAAAGTGACCGTTTGTTTTGGCAAGACGGGGATTGTGGTTCCCTGTAAAGATGGACAAATCCGGGTTAGAGATTTAACCCACCAGGCTCTTCAGAGGTACCTAAGAACCAAAGAGAAGGTAAGCGTTGACTTCTGCTGGAACACACACCGTAGGCAAAGTCACCTGTTCTTTTAACCTGTTCCTTTAACCAGTGTGATTGGCTGCATCTTTCCATTTGCATGCATAAATAGGCTTTTTGAGCAGGCAAATCTAATCTTGAGGGTTTTTTTTATGCAAAAGTTTGCTAAATGACAACTAAATAGGTTGAGGTTGTGAAACTTCATATTTTCTCTCTCTGTTTCACAACTTTCAGACGCGATTCACCTTTAAATCTTGAGTATTTGGGGTAGGATCAGACTTAGATATCCAGATCTCATGAGTTCTGTGTGTGGTACTGCCTAATCATTAGTGATGACTGAAACTAAAAAGCAAGAGACCCAGAGAAATATTTTGAACAACTCTGGCAAAGAGCATTTTTGTGAATAACTAAATTTGAGAGAGTTGGATGTAGAGCGTTGTATCACTCGGTGTCTTATTTAATTTACTACTGCAATGCGCTCTACATGGGGCAGCCCTTGAAGAGCATTCGGAGACTTCAACTGGTCCAGAACACGGCCGCGCGAGCGATTGTGGGTGTACCTCGATACACCCACGTTACACCTATCCTCCGCGAGCTGCACTGGCTTCCAATCGGTCTCCGGATACGCTTCAAGGTGCTAGTTACTTATAAAGCCCTTCATGGTATTGGACCTGGGTACTTGAAAGACTGCCTACTGCCAATTACCTCCCAAAGACCCATTACAGGGTCAGCCTCCTCCGGGTTCCATCCACCAGCCAATGCCATCTGGCTACGACCCGGGGGAGGGCCTTCTCTGTGGCAGCTCCGGCCCTTTGGAACGAACTCCCCGCGGAGATTCGGACCCTCGCCTCTCTCCCGGCCTTCCGAAAAGCCGTTAAAACCTGGCTGTGTCAGCAGGCCTGGGGTTGATGAGCTCCCCTCCCCTCTCGACAGGTGTGGTTGTTGGTCATTTTAATATGTTTATTTTGTACTTGTATGTTTCCCCTTCCCGTTTAAGTTGTTCGCCGCCCTGAGTCCCTTTTAGGGAATAGGGCGGCATATAAATAAAATAAAACTTAAACTTAATGTCACTGTTGACCAATTGCCAGAAATAGATTAAACTGGAGAATGTTGTTCTCTAAGAAAGACCTAAACGTGTACATTGATGTAGTTATACCAATTACCAGAATTCTTCAGAAACATTCCCTGTTGAGTCATAAGTACACCATCTACAACATCCAGATCCTCTTTCCCTAATCTCATGTCCTTTTTAAATCAGTGGTTCCCAAACTTGGCCACTTTAAGACTTGTGGACTTCAACTCCCAGAATTCTCCAGCCAGCAGAGCAGAGCTGGCTGGAGAATTCTGGGAGTTGAAGTCCACAAGTCTTAAAGTGGCCAAGTTTGGGAACCACTGCTTTAAATAATGGATTGGAATTCCTTGGTTATGTCTGTGATTGGAGGAAGCCCAAAGAGAAACAAGAAGCGTCAGCCATTCTGAAGCCTCCATACTAATGTGTCTGGCAATCTCTAAAAAAGCATGATTTTATGATTGTGTTCTTTCTGTTTTTATATTACAAGCTGAGTGCGTCAATTCCGTTTTCCTCCTGTCACTCCCTTAAATGGTGCAAACCATAATTTTTATTGACATCTGGATCTTGTTTCTTTCATATTATTGACAGTATTTTTAACATCTGCCCACTTGATGAGTTGAATTTGCAATAAGGCTGTACAGTACTTTAGCTTCAAAGGCAAAGGGAACTTCAATGCTGGCTTGCCTTCGTAGCACCTGCCTCAAACTAACATCCCTGCCTTTTCCTGTGGTTCATGAGGTTGCCCTCTGCAGCTACAGAGAAAATATTTATTTTATTTATAACAGAGTTGGAAAGGGACCTTGGAGGTCTTCTAGTCCACCCCCCCTGCCTAGGCAGGAAACCCTAGACCATTTCAGGCAAATGGTTATCCAACATTATCTTAAAAACTTCCTGAGTTGGAACTTCTGGAGGCAAGTTGTTCCACTGATTAATTGTTCTCACTGTCAGAAAATTTCTCCTTACTTCTAAGTTGCTTCTCTCCTTGATTAGTTTGCACCCATTGCTTCTTGTTCTACCTTCAGGTACCCTCAGGGTTGACTCAGCCTTCCATCCTTCCGAGGTGGGTAAAATGAGGACCCAGATTGTTGTTGGGGGCGATATGCTGACTCTGTAAACCGCTTAGAGAGGGCTGAAAGCCCTATGAAGCGGTATATAAGTCTAACTGCTATTGCTATTGCTACTTTGGAGAATAGCTTGATTCCCTCTTCTTTGTGGCAACCCCTGAGATATTGGAATCTATCATGTTTCTACTGCTATTATGTCTCCCCTAGTCCTTCTTTTCATTAAAGTAGACATACCCAGTTCCTGCAACCGTTCTTCATGTGTTTTAGCCTCCAGTCCCCTAATCCTCTTGGTTGCTGTTCTCTGCACTCTTTCTAGAGTCTCCACATCTTTTCTACATTGTGGTGACCAAAACTGGATGCAGGATTCCAAGTGTGGCCTTTCCAAGGCCTGATAAAGTGGTATTAACCCTTCACGTGATCTGACCCCCTCTTCTTTGTGGCAGCCCCTGAGATATTGGAAGACTGCTATCATGTCTCCCCTAGTCCTTCTTTTCATTAAACTAGACATACCCAGTTCCTGCAACCGTTCTTCCTATGTTTTAGCCTCCAGTCCCCTAATCCTCTTTGTTGCTCTTCTCTGCACTCTTTCTAGAGTCTGATTTAAGGTACTACTGCTAGAGGCTGTTGGTGTGACCCTCCATGTTACAAGCATCCTTTTGCCTTTAAATTTGAAGTCTTGTGTCGTGCCTGCAAGTCCCCAGATTTTCAGACAGTATGCCTATCAGAGCTACAAAATTACGGATTACTACTTTTGATAAATGAAGAGTTACAGTGACAGTTCCTTTTTTTAAAATGCAGAAAATTCTGCTTGTTTTCTAGTGACCTGTCTGAGCTATTTTAAGTGAGAGTGAATAAAAAAGTGAAAGTGTGGTCACTGGTCTGGAATTAGTGGTTGTAACCCATAAATCTGGAATCTGCCTCATGGTTCCTGTGGTAGAGCATTGAAAAGTACAGTTGTTCATATGCAAATAATCTTCAAAGGCTTGATATTGAAATGAAGGTATTTGTGGTAGTTTCTCTTTCGCCAGACTGTCACCAGAGTATAACTTCAATATGTAAATTCTGTCTTAAGTAAAATGTAAATCAGGAACTCTCAGAGTGTTTATTTTTACCTTTCTGTAAACACCATGCAACTTAGACACCTGATTTTGTGCCATACCACCAATTTAGAATTGAACTGATTGCAGGAACATTTTCTTCTTGATGGCGATGGGTATTCTAGATCATACTTTATCAAAAAGATCCCCTATACATGGAAATGATTGAGAAAGGATCTAGGGAAAAAAAATCCCAACTTGGTAATTCTTGGCACCTTATACTTATTTTGCAAAAAATAATAATGAATTATTTTTGTACATTGAATTTGTTCCAATATAACAGTAAGCCACAAAGCTTTTGTGTTCTGATCAATGCTACTTTATTGCTTCTCCATGGCTTCTCTTTTCACAGTGACTATCTAAATCCAAAATGTCTTCATAATTTAGTTCAATGTTAGATCTCAACTGGAATTCATGGCTTATTGCTTTCTTCTTGGGTGTGAATTCCATCTTAGTTTGTTAGGAGAGAATCAAAGAGAGGTATGATTGGAATATGACTCGTAAATCAGACATGCACAATGTGAAGTTCTAGAGTTACCTGCAGTCCTCAAATGTCTTTGAGTACAGGCCTGTGCAAACCTCCAAAAGTGGTTGCCAAATTATGATTTTTAATGTGGAAGGGAAGTTAGTACATATTTTATGATCATATTGTGATCGTATTACCTGTATTTAATATTGAGGACAGATGCTCCTGAAATACACTTCGATTCAGATTTTGTTTTTTACTCTGCTTTTTTTCCTCAACGATCAAGTATGTTCTTAGCAGAGAGAGAAAACAATTCACCACCTCTACTGTAAATCTGCTGTTGATAATGGTACCTGGATTTTTAACTCTTCCGCTGACATATCTAGTGAAATTTTCAAAGATTTTTCTTGCCACTGTCCACTGGAAGGGCCTTTGCAAGGCCTGACATAATCCTTATGTTGCTGGATGTTGAACATCTGTATTTTAGTTGTGTACTGTAAACCTTAAATACTTGCCTTATAATTCTAATATTAATAGATTAAAGTGTTGAATGAACAAACGTTGAAACAATAGGAGGCTGGAAAATCTTGTACAATCTTACATTTCTGTGAAACTTACAGCTCTCTTAGAAACTTGTTTAGTTGCACCAGGTATTAACAAGTTCAGTACATCTTTTTTCCCCTGCAAATTATCTGTAAAAATAAAAATATTGGTGTGAAATCAGAGTTATGGATGGGGATTGTGTTGGGTAGATAATTAAATTTTACTCTTGAGCAGTATTTTCAGAGAGGAAAAATGAAGACTTCGTTTCTTCTGCCTTTGATAAATGTTTTGAGTTATTAGTACATAGTAACTGAAGTGCCTAATTATTTATCTCAAGCTTGAATTGACACTAGTAATTACTTCATGGTAAAGCGAATATTCAGATTCTTCAGTTTATTTCATCAGGCAGTTACAGAATTTGAAAGAACATTCCTCAATTTAGTTAGATCATATTTATAATGTATGAGGTTCTTTAGTTTAACTAGGATTCCTAGGTCAATCTTTTTCCTGGATCCTTTATGAGCTGAAATTTTAAAACAGACATTTTATACTTTAAAAGGGAATAAGCTGGGATTTATAATATAACAGAATACTGATAGCAATAGCAATTAGACTTATATACCGCTTCATAGGGCTTTCAGCCCTCTCTAAGCGGTTTACAGAGTCAGCATATCGCCCCCAACAACAATCCGGGTCCTCATTTTACCCACCTCGGAAAGGATGGAAGGCTGAGTCAACCCTGAGCCGGTGAGATTTGAACAGCCGAACTGCAGAACTGCAGTCAGCTGAAGTAGCCTGCAGTGATGCATTTAACCATTGCGCCACCTCGGCTCCTGAAACAATGTCAGTTGTTATATCTGGTGTATTTGAGCAAGGTGTGCCTTAGATTAAGATGTTAATAGATCTATAGATAAAGTTGGGGAAAGCCTAGTGTACTTTGGCCTATGACACAATGTGATTGAGCAAATCAGCTGCTTGGGGAAGTCTGTTATACAGTATCATTAATACTGATACTTTAAAAGATGTTGCATAAAGTTAGTGATGTTGACAATTCTCTTCCTGTTTAGCTGTAGCCTTGTTTCTACTTCAGAGATTGTGTCTAAAGTTGAAAGGATATTTAACTTTCGTATAAAATGTATACTTTTCAGGAAGTTTGAGAGAAATGTATGATTTGAGGTGCATGGTTGTATAAAAGAAAGCTTGATGAAGAATCCTAGGATTATTTCTATTTGTAGCCTGCCTTTTAAGAATAAGAATCATAAGGAGTGCCTCCAATCTTATTTTAAAATAAGATTAGCATCCAATTAAGAATAGCAGTGGTGACACAGTGGTTAGGACACATTAGTAAAGGCTAACTCTGCCCATATCCTGGAGTTCGATCATGATGGGTCTCAAGATTAAGTCAGCTTTCTACCCTTCTGAGGGCAGCACAGC
Organism: Thamnophis sirtalis; assembly: GCF_051295495.1. Classification (NCBI taxonomy): domain Eukaryota; kingdom Metazoa; phylum Chordata; class Lepidosauria; order Squamata; family Natricidae; genus Thamnophis; species Thamnophis sirtalis. The sequence continues at coordinate 5,301,129 of NW_028261381.1, read as the reverse complement.
GAGGACCCAGATTGTCGGGGTTAATCTGCTGATGTTATAAACTGCTTGGATAATGCTGTAAAGCCCTATGAAGAGGTATATAAGTCTATGTTTAGTGCGAGAAAGAATTAAAAATATTATACCTTAGGAGATAAACTTGTTATTTATAGGGAAGTTTATTGAAATCAATGAGTCACTTTTAAGATTTATTTGGCAACGCCTTTCTTAAATAGCCACATTTTTGTTAAAACTCTATCAAGCATGGAGAAATGTGAAGTACCCGTGGTTTGCTGTTGAGAAAAGACACGGACACCAGCTTTCATGGGATGAGGCGACCCAGATTGGGGTCTGGGAGCCCCTTTTATTGAGATAGGACAAAGGCAGGAGGAGCAATCAGCATGTGATTTAAGACAGCCTGTCAAACTACAATTGCTAATCTACTGCTCAGGGAAGTTCTGTCTATATATGGTCAAATCCTGGGCGTCGTTGGGTAAGGCGCATCTAGAGCGAACTATCAGGATGTTATGTCTTTTAGGAGTTTGTTTTTTCCTGTGTGGTTCAGCGTGGCTGTGCATGCCCTGTTATGCCCTGGGCCATGGGTGACCGCCACACCTACACAAGGAGTTATATGACAACATAGAAATTTATATATTGGTTATATGTGGTCTGATACATTGTTAAAACAGAAAGATTTTAAATCTTTAACTTTTGCAAAAGTGTGAGATCAGAAACAGAAAGATTTTAAATCTTTAACTTTTGCAAAAGTGTGAGATCTTTAACTTTTGCAAAAGTGTGAGATCAAAGCAGCTCATCTAGATTGTCCAAGCTCAGAACAAATCAACCCCTGTACCAAAATGTGGGGGGAAATGAAGCATTATGATTATATATTATTTCATGTCTTCTGACATTTCTCAATTTGGCAGGTTTTTTTTAGGAAAAAAGTTTAGGAGACATGAAGAGTGTATTAGTCAATAAAATAGCAGGCACAGATCCATTTCTGCTGATTGGCTGGAAGTTTTTGTGCAGTGGCCAGATGGAAGTTAGTAAGAACCAATTAATATATTTCCAAGAAGAGAAAAATAATAATAATTCTGGGCATAACAAAAAGACTGCACACTAGAGATTAAGCTGCCTTAAAAAAAGAAAAATGCTTCAAACTAATCTACTCTTGATGAATGTAACAATCACTGATATTTTGCAAATGAATTTAATAACAAGGCTTGGATCAAAACACATGGTATATATATGAAAGAGGGTAGCTTGTTTGCCATGACATTTTTTTTAAAAAAAACATTGTCTCTGATATCTAATCTAACACAATCAGAGATTTGTATTCATGATTTAGGGATTTTGTTTTTATTTAGAGGAATAAGGATTTTGCTATATCCTGTAATCCAATTAGAGGCACTTCATGCATGCAACCAACTTAATACTTCATGACTTTAATTTATAACTGATTTTGCAAACAGTTAAAGAAAACTAAGGTGATTAGCAGTAGTTAACATGGATTTTTATAAATCAGTGCCAAATCAACCAACGGATTTTGGAACAACTAGTTTTTTTTATTGCAAATGAAAACAATTATACTTATTTCAAATAATTGAATTTTAGGATTGAATTGCAAGCTACTTTTAGGCAGCTGGCAATCTATGCCCCTTTTACAAAATGAAGCTTTGATTAAAATAACCCTAATAGCTGGCTTAAGGATAGAGGTGAAATTTGCAGAAACGTGTTTCAGTCCTGTAAGTTTGATAGACTGTTGGGTTCTTGATTAACATTCTGGTACATTTCTAAATCAATATCATGTGTTTGTGCAAATGTGTAGAAAAAAATTAATGGTTGTAATAACTAATACTGTTTTAATAATTTATTTTAGATTAACATGGATTGAAGTTTTTTTTGCTTGTTCTGCAAGAGTGATGCTCAATTTTCCTGATGGACAGGATTATTATATGTCATGGCAGTAGTAACTATGAGCTGAATTTTTAGATGTGCTTATTTAAACATATGCAGAACTATGTACTCTCCTCTCTAAATACAAATTTATCCCTTTCTAAATCAGAGTTCATTAACAATTCTCTAATTTGCCTCTGGTGCATCAATATATTTTCTTGAATAGAAAATCTTAATTAAGCTGTACAACACTCAAATTTGCTCATCATGACAAGCATATTAATGAGCTCAAGTATCACTTTTGTATATCACTGCCTCATGGTACAGTGAGAATTATGGATGATTGCTTGTCAAGTTTATGAGAGAACTCGGAGTATAAATCATAGACAGGGTCCTATATAATTGAAAGGCGATTTCGTAGCATAGTATTAAAAAGGACTAAAACCTTAATGTGCTACGCATATCAATTTCTATTCTAAGGACTATAATATTAGGGGAACTTGGTTTCCTATAGTTGTCACTGCTAAACCACAACCACTTCCTTTTTTATTTTTTTATTTCTCATATATACATTCACAATTATATAATCTCATAACTGTTGTTAATAATATGTATTTATAACAATTTTTCTCCCCTACAATTGACAATATAATTGAGATTGCTTTCTTACCATCCCATACACCCATCTTATTTTACAACAATCCTACTTCTTCCTTCCTTCCTTCCCTCCTTCCTTCCCTCCTTTCTTCTCTCCTTCTCTCCTTCCTTCCCTCCTTCCTTCCCCCTTCCTTCCCTCCTTTCTTCTCTTCTTCTCTCCTTCCCTCCTTCCTTCCCTCCTTCCTTCCCTCCTTCCTTCTCTCCTTTCTTCTCTCCTTCTCTCCTTCCTTTCCTCTTTCCTTTCCTCCTTCCTTCCCTCCTTCCTTCCCTCCTTTCTTCTCTCCTTCCTTCCCTCCTTCCTTCCCTCCTTTCTTCTCTCCTTCCTTCCCTCCTTCCTTCCCTCCTTCCTTCTTTCCTCCTCTCCTTTCCCTTCTCTCCTTCCCCTTCCTCTCCTCTTCTGTTCCCCTCTTCTTCCCTTTCCTCCCCTCTCTCCTACTCTTGCATTCCTTCCGTTTCTTCCTCTGCTTTTCCCTCTCTCTTTTCCTCTCCTTTCTCCCCTCCTTCCTAACTTTCCTTCTACTCCTCCTTTTTTTGTCTGTCTGCGGCATATATATTTTTCTTTCACTTCTGTGGCTTTTCTCATTCCTGACAGTTTTACGTCTGCTAATAAAGTTAAAGCTTATTTTTTTTTATTAATAACCTAAAATATATTTTAAAACCGAGGTAGAGTTGGTAATAATGAAAAATAGCTGACAGTTATTGTCAAAATGAAAAACTGCAATGTAGGTGCTGAATTCAGAATCTAAAAGTTGGATTTACCAATGCAGGTTTCTTAGTGTCTTCTGTTAGCCTTCCTTGCAGCTGTAAAAAATTTTTGTGAAAGGCCTAAGTAGAATAGGTACAGTTTCTTTCCTGTTTCCCTACAACATCAGTCCTGTGGGTTGGCTGAGCTGATTGACCAACCCAAAGTCCCCAGTGAGCTGCCATGTCTGTTGTGGCCTGGCAGTAGCCATTGGCCACCAGGTGGTGGCAGAGCATTGGATCAGAGGGAGTGTTCAGGGAAACACTTTGGAGTTGCTGCAGGATGCACCCCGTCGAAGGGTTACTAACTATGGGAGAACTGGCTGCGGCTAACTCGCTACGGGCCAACTCGCTGCGGGAGAATTCTACAAAGGACAACTCAAAACGTGGTAAATACTATCCACTATTTATTTGACATTATTTCGATTGACAAAAGTGTAAATAAGGTAGAAGAAACAGCGATGGATAATATTTATTTGCATTTGAGTTATATCCCATGTGGATTGTGCAAGAGAGATGCAACTGGATTGGGAAAAGGGCAAGGGAAGATTAGGAAGGATATATGAGGATGTGGTGCAGGTTGAGAAGGTTACAAGGAAGGTGAGAGTTGGGAAGTGGCCAGCGTGGTATGAATCACAGAGGCTGGGGAAAAGTGCAAGGATGAGACTTACTCCAGCATCTTCTCTGCTGTCTTCCCCATTGATTTTTCCGTGGAAGCTAGGAGGAACAGTTGCAGGATGCACCCCGTCGAAAGGTTACTCGCCGGAAGGAACAACTGAGTACTTACAGGAGATGATTGCGAGCAGCTGTTGCTCATTGGGATCCTCTCCTGAGTATAAAGAGACTGCTGGTGCCACGCCCTGGTTGCAGAAGTCAACGTTCTGTTCCTGTTCTAGTGATTGTTCTTGTTCACGTTCATACATCGAGAAAAGCTAACTTGGATAAGTGGCTTGCAGTGTTTTGTGAGTTATAGGACTTTTGCCAGAGCTATTATCTTTGTTTATTTGGGCTTGCAGCCAACAAGAGCTTGGACTGATTAAAAGAAACCTTTTTAGTTACGTGGCTTTTGGCTTTCATTCCTGGACAGAGAAGGGGAGTCAGAACACATGTCTATGGATAGCAATAGCAGTAGCAATAGCAGTTAGACTTATATACCGCTTCGTAGGGCTTTCAGCCCTCTCTAAGCGGTTTACAGAATCAGCATATTGCCCCCAACAACAATCCTGGTCCTCATTTTACCCACCTCGGAAGGATGGAAGGCTGAGTCAACCTTGAGCCGGTGAGATTTGAACAGCCGAACTGCAGAACCGCAGTCAGCTGAAGTAGCCTGCAGTGCTGCATTTAACTACTGCGCCACCTCGGGTCTGGATGAACTTGAAAGCTGGGTATCCATCTGGCTCCACAAATATTATTAATACTTTCCTTCCCATTCTCTCTCTCTTTTGAATGCTATGGGCTTAAGTATCTCATTACCATTACATTCAACTTTTTATTTCTCAAGTGACACTTGATAAAATAAAAAGGGCAGAAGCATGTTCTTCTACTGTCGATAACCATTTTATTTCAACAAACATTAATTTCTAAAAACTGATTTCCTAATGCTTTGTTCTAACGCTTTGTAAATATTTGGCCATTTTGAAATTTCTCCAACCATTTTCCTGTCTATAGTAGACATCAAAATATGAAAAACATGTAGTCAGATTACTATTTCTATTAACACTCACATATGCACCTGTATTTTATAGCATTGCTTATTTGCATTGAAAAATACATAGATGCACATCATAGCTTAGAATTCCCAGAGGGAAAAACAATTTTTGAATTGGCTTCATGATCTTTTATTCTCTGTGTACATGTGTTGTGTGTGTGTGTGTGTGTGTGTGTGTGTGTGTGTGTGTGTAAAACAGCTGTACCCATAGAATGAATAGGCATTAAATAGCCTGGATTCAACCTCTGACCTATTTTTTTTTTAAGGCTAAAGAATAGATAATATGAGAAAGCATATCATCTGCAGATGGTTAAATGCTTGATGTGCTTTTATGTTTCCCTGTCATTCAGCAATAAATGCAGTGATTGTGATCTCCTTCTTTGTGGGTTGTGACACAATCTCTTACATTCAGTTTTTTGATTGAATGATGCTTGGCTGATTAAAAAAAGGTATTTAACAATGCCACTACCTTGGTAATGTAGCTATACATGTTAAATGTCACGAACAAATAAAATAGGAGAGCTTTGCTGCCTTGAATATAATAATGATAGGTTTAGATTACTTTTCTAGGAAAATAAGAGAACAGCTGGATTTATTGGGTGGATAAAATAGAAGACTATTAAATAATTACAGTTATTTTTAGTTTACCTTAAATGTTAGTGATATTTTATTTTCACAATCTGAAATAAAAAAAAACTAAAATCATTAAATGCTGAAATAGTGTACAGCATCACATTTAAAATATGTATTTTGACACCTGTTATATAAGCTAAAATAGCAGTCAAAGGTAACTTTCTAAGAATTAATAATTTCTTTGTGCTAAAACATCTGCTTAAATAATACCCATTTTAATTGTCTTAAGAAATTTTAAGCAGTATTTGCGGCTTTAAGGTGAGTTGTTGTTTGAGGCCTGACTTATTTCTATAGCTTTATGCCAATAGGAATTCAGTATTTCTTGTTTCATTGCTTAATTGAAGATTGTGACCTCTAGGCTGGAGTACTGCAACGTGCTCTACATGGGGCTGCCCTTGAAGAGTATTCGGCGACTTCAGCTTGTCCAGAATGCAGTCGCGTGAGTGATCGTGGGTGCACCTCGTTTCACCCATGTAACACCTATCCTCCGCGAGCTGCACTGGCTGCTTGTTGATCTCCGGGTGCGCTTCAAGGTGCTAGTTGTCACCTACAAAGCCCTTCATGGTATTGGACCTGGATACTTGAGAGACCGCCTACTGCCAATTACCTCCACTAGGCCAATTAGATCCCACAGACTAGGCCTCCTCCGAATTCCATCAGCCGGTCAATGTCGACTGGCAACTACCCGGAGGAGAGCCTTCTCGATGGCTGCTCCGACCCTCTGGAACGAACTCCCCGTGGAGATTCGTACCCTCACCACCCTCCAGACCTTCCGCGCAGCCCTTAAAACCTGGCTGTCCCGACAGGCCTGGGGCTAAAGACTTCAACCCCACCCGAATAGTATGACTGTTGCGCTTTTAACGATGTATTGTCTTCATGTATGTAACTTGTTTTTGTCCTTCCCTCCCCCTGAATTGTGAGCCGCCCTGAGTCCCCCCAGGGAAAAGGGCAGCATACAAATAAAGTAAAATCCAATCCAAATTAAAATGTATTATAATGTGAAATTACATTAGGAAAATTTAAAACATGTAATATTGCTTGCTGAAGTAACTATCATGTACCTGCACATACAGAGGAATTTGGCAGGAAATTAAAAACAATCTCTGAAGAGAAATGTAAGGGATTAATGTATAACTTACAGAGTTTGATAAAAGATGGGGGCTTTGTTTATTTATATCTCTCACCTTTATTATTTTGCAAATAACTCAAGGCAGCAAATGTGTCCAACACCCCTTCTTCCTCCTCTTTTCATCACAATAACAATCCTATGAGTTGGGTTGGGCTAAGAGAGTAGCTGGCTCAAATTCACCCAGCAGGTGAATGACTAAGGTGGGACTTGAATTCATAATCTCCAGCTTTCTAGTCTGGTGCCTTAATCACTGGATCAAACTAGTTCTCTATATAAATATTCTAAATAACTGGCTCTTATATACATATTTATATCATATTTATATGTTATATTCATACTGTATTTATATGTATACATATGCATCATATAAATGGTCTAAATAAAATAGAAATAAATGATATTTTTGCTTATTAAAAATGAAACTCTGAATCATAACTATTAGAATAACAGTATCTGTAAAACTTGTTAAATTTTCCTAAATTTAAGGCAAAAAGGGACCAGTTATAACAATGTGGTGCATCCAATTATTGAGTGTGGCACTGGGGAAAATATTTTTCTTAGTACATGATGTAACTACCAAGATGAATTATTTATTTATGTGGTTACCCAATTCAAAACAACTCTGGGTGGCATATAATAAAGATGAAACAAATATATACATGTGTTAATAATCAGGCAAGTTCCATAGACATTATTAACCCTGCCAAAGTCTAACCTGTTTCAAAATTGCAATTGGCATTCAGAATTGTTGTCTACAATACATCACTAAGTTGTACTTAAAAAAGGGTCTTTGCATGATAAATTACCTTGATTTAAAACGGGTTTAAACAGTTTTGTTTTACTAACTACGGTTTCTATTAGTTTTGCCCCATGATTGATGTGATGGAAATAATTTTAAAAACCTTTAGGAATTCCATCTAAAGTCCTGAGAAGCCTCTCTCTAAGCGGTTTACAGAGTCAGTATATTGTCCCCAACAACAATCCGGGTCCTCATTTTACCCACCTCGGAAGGAGAGAAGGCTGAGTCAACCTTGAGCCGGTGAGATTTGAACAGCCGAACTGCAGAACTGCAGTCAGCTGAAGTAGCCTGCAGTGCTGCATTTAACCACTGTGCCACCTTGGCTCTAGGTTTTGTGTTCACCAGTCTAAAAATGGATACTTTTTGGCCATAAGAAAAAACGTAATATGGAAGAGAATTTTGGAATACACTTTTGAAATCATTGATATAGTTGAAGAGGTCACCATTGGAATTCTTTCATTTTCTGACAATTGCATGCAGTGAAGCCACATTTTTGAAACCCATTGAACATTGCTAACGTAGCAATTTCTATATTAGATAAGCTGTGTGTCTTCTAATTGGGTAAAGCTTGCTGTTTTTTTAAACTTAAGTGGTGCTCAGATTTGGTTTATCAGTAGTAATAACAAACACGTGAATGGTTTTTATAGGAATTTTAATGTTTCGAGACCTTCCCTATAGGCATATTTTACAGGTCCTGTAAATCAACTACATTAAATTACAAAAAGTAACAGATGCAAATATTTGCTTTACCCCCCCCCCATGGCAACAATTAATTCCTGAAACGATTTTTAGATAATTTTCTACTTTTAAAGTATAACCTCCAGTTCAGTATTATAATTTACATTAATCAGATCTGTGTAAGTTAACATAGTGTGCTATGATTTTCGGGGTAGTTTGTAAATCACACTTGGTTTGTAGTGGACCTGAGCAATATTATTTTCTTTCTGATGGGTGGAAGCCCTGCCCTCTCCTGCCCTCTCCTCTGTTAGATAAAGCCTACTTAGATGGGTGACCTTCAGAGAACCGTGGCACGACAAAACCGCGCTCGTCAAAATCGCGGTGATAAAATCGCGGCGCTAAAGCCGCGGCGTCATCACCGCGTGTCATCACCGCCGCGACAACAGCGCGGCAACAGAAGGACGCTTTAAAACGGCGCTGCGGCAGAAAGCCGATTTCAATTAAGGTAAGGGTTAGGATTAGGTTTAGGGGTTTGTTTTAGGGTTAGGTTTAGGGTTAGGTTTAGGGTTAGGTTTAGGGTTAGGGTTAGGTTTAGCGTTAGGTTTAGCGTTAGGTTTAGCGTTAGGTTTAGGGTTAGGGTTAGGTTTAGGTTTAGGGTACTGAGTGCTTGGGAATGCGCGGATTTGCCCTCCGCGATTATGTCATCGCGGTAGGGTCGTGTTTTTCCTTAGCTCTTAGAACGGTGTGAATTAGTCTTCGCGCTTATGTTTCCGCGGATAAGGGCTTCACAGATTTGTGGTGGAACCTCAGAGAACACCAGGCTATATGCTAAATTGGGAAGTTGAAATGCTTGCTGCTGCCTGCTGGAAGAAGGCAATAAAAAACATTGCCCAGAAATCTATAGGTAGTTGTTGCTTAACATTTGTTTGCTCAACAACTATTCAAAGTTACAGCGGCACTAAACACAGGGTCTTACAACTTATCATTGAAGTTCTGGGCATTGAATCCGCCCTTGCACTCATGTGAACAAAATTTGAGCAAGGGTTGCTTGTCCCGAGAACCGTTCCGGGTGACCATCACCACCGACGCCAGCCTATTGGGATGGGGGCCCCATTCCGACACAGAGGTGGCACAGGGTCAGTGGACACACACGGAAAAAAAGATTTAAAAAGATTTTAAAAAGATGTGTAACAAAGGCTTCTATTTCTTTCATACATTTTTATTTTGCTAATTGTTCTCTAATCTATAATCAAGTGATGGGCCATTAGCTGTGGTATATAGATGATAGTACTCATATGGAAGCAGTTGAAATGAGCATTGAAGGAAGACTTGCCTACTATCCAAGAATGGACATTAAAAGTCACAAACCTAGCAGAGATGGCTAAAATATCAGCATATCTCAAGGACCACTCCAATGAGAGATATAAACTGGAGTGGAGAAGATGGATTGGCTATACTCAAAATAAATACGGGACTAAGAAATTCCAGATAGCTTATGACTAAAGAAGCAAGGAACGATATAATCTGTTTAGAGTTAGCCTAACAAAAGAGGAGTTAAAGCTCAAATGAAAGATGATACTAACTTTCTTTAAGTTTATTTTATAATATCTTTGTTAAAGATTTATACCCTGTATCTGTTCTGGGAAGTCGGGGGGGGGGGGGAGGTGGGGGGGTTGTGCTCGGGTGGGGAGGGTGGGGGAGGGGAGGTAAAAAAATTTTCAATAAAAATAAGGAAATGAACATTTATTAATTGCTGGAGATATACAGTATTAGGTTTCACATTTGGACTCCTTTCAGACAATCCAAATGTTCCTCTTGGTGGTTTTACAAAGCATTGATTCCAAAGGTATTTCTTCCTTTCTTACAAATCTCTTTTTCACAGACAAAGGAATATATAAGCAGAAAAAAACCCACTATGTTCTATCCCTCGGGTATTGGCTTATCTAACATTTCAAAACTTGTTTTGAAAAGTTGTCAATTGGTGGCTATTCACAGCATCTTCTAAAATCATCAGTTATTTTGTATGACCTTCATTGAACTTCTAAATCAATGGAAGTTTCTAAAGAGAGTTGAATGAAGAACACCCATCACCGTTGTTTATGACACCACATTGAATCCAGCTCATATCAACCTTCCCTAAACCGGTTCCCTTTAAACCCCTTTTGAAACCATCGTGAAGGTACATTTTATTAAACAGAACATGTTGATGTAATTCATATCATAGCTCTATCCAGTTGAATGAAGGAATGGAACATTCATCATTGACACTTAGAAATCAATTAAAATGGAGTTTTGACAGCTGACTGGACACATTCCGCCCCACCCAATAATTTTGCGCGACCCCTAAAGTCCTTTTTCAGTTACTGTTGAAATTTGATTGTTGCACATAATTTCTGCACACTGTCAGATAAAATGCGGCCATCAAATGCCTTACATTTATTTTTGTTAATAGCTCAGTAAGAATGATTGTTTGAAATTGCAGGAGCTACAACACTGAAGTATTTTACAGCACCGATAACAGTAACAATTATTTTAAATAGAAGGTCTTATTTGCGCAGGTGGTCAACGTAACACTGAACAAATATCAAATCTTAAAGCATGGTGTTTAACACGCTAATGAAAATGACAATTGTGAATAGAATCAGAAGGATTTACATTGAGCGTGTTCCTTGGTAAAAATAAAATCCAACCTTTTGTTCTTGAGCTTATTCTTATGAGATTGCATGCTTGGTATATGTGTGTGTTTTCCTCCGCTATGTATTTTTCACTTGGTACCTCCATTTATATTGTATATGACTGCTCCCCTGCTTTGAACATGTTCCAGTAATTTCTTTCGTGTATTAATTTTTTTTTTTAAAAAAAATGCAATGATGGGCTTGACATTAATTAGTAGTGATGGCAAATGTATCCTAACAGCTGTTTGATACAATCAAGTTATTTCTTCATACCTAGTTAGACATTCAAGCTTCTGTTTAAGTATATATATATATATATATATATATATATATATATATATATACTTAAACAGAAGCTTGAATGTCTAACTAGGTATGAAGAAATAACTTGATTGTATCAAACAGCTGTTAGGATACATTTGCCATCACTACTAATTAATGTCAAGCCCATCATTACATTAAGTATATATATATACTTAAAGTCACAAAGGGTGACTTAGGCTGATAAGGAGTCGTTCTCTGTAGCTCAAAAGGTTAACTCCCTGCCTGGGAGGCAATGGAGCACAGGTTCAATTCCCAAAAACTTGGGTATGGCTAGCTGATGAGAGCTAAATAGCTTGAAATAGATCTATGCTAGTCTCCCTTTATTTATTTATCAGCATAAATATAACAAATATATATATATATATATATATATATATATATATATATATATATATATATATATATATATATATATATATATACACACACATACATATATATATACATACATACATACATACATACATACATACATACATACATACATACACACATATATATATATATATATATATATATATATATATATATATATATATATATATATATATATATATATATATATATATATATATATATATATATATATATATTCCCTTGGGATTGTGAGGTGTCCTTATTTTTCCCATTAGATCACAATTAAACAGCTTAATAAAAATATAGAGAACAGGAACCTTTCCCTTGGCTGAGAGCCAACTATCATAGACACATTATCTAGAGGTGTGTCTGTGTGTGTGTGTGTGTGTGTGTGTGTGTTTATATTTAAAGCTTTGGCTTGGTTCCTGGTTTTGAATTGAGACATTGTTTGCTTTATAGGACATGGCTTGGGACCCGGATATCTGTGGGACCGCCTCCTGCCACATATCTCCCAACAACCCATAAGATCCCACAAGCTGGGCCTCCTCCGGGTACCGTCGACCGGGCAATGCCGGTTGGCGACTACTTGGGGGAGGTCTTTCTCTGTAGCTGCCCCAACCCTGTGGAATGATCTACCCGCAGAGATCCGGACCCTTCCCACTCTCTCGGCCTTCCGGAAAGCCATTAAAACCTGGCTGTTCCGGCAGGCCTGGGGCTGTTGACCCCAAAAATACGGTCCAGCCCCATTCAGAATGGAGTGCATGATGTGTTGTATTTTATATCTATCTATCTATCTTCCCTGTATCTTACTTTTTTTTTTTTTGGATTATTTTTTGTACTGTAAGCCGCCCAGATTCCAACTGGATTGGGCGGCATATAAATGTTATTAAACTTAAAACTTAAACTTAGGACCTTGTAGATGATGTGCTTTAGTGATTTTGCCATTGACATTGTTATCATAATTAATGGCTTCATTGGTCCTCCTAAAAAGGCCTGGGAGTCAGCAGAGACTAAACCTATTCTTTCCATTTCAATCACAAAAATGCACAGTTTTATCAAGTGCCATTTGTTCCAATGATCACATATTTGTTACGTTACTCACATTCACTTGTAAAGATACTATAGACTCTTCCGATTCTTCATCTGTTTTGTCACTCACACAATAGCTAGACAGCTGGTAGACTGGGCATGTGGTAGACATACAGGCAGAGTGGTTAGGGGGGGTGATCTACAGTTTTTAGAAATAATGTCTTCTTATGGTAGAAACAGTGTGGTAGCAATAGCAATAGCAGTTAGACTTATATACCGCTTCATAGGGCTTTCAGCCCTCTCTAAGCGGTTTACAGAGTCAGCATATTGCCCCCAACAACAATCCGGGTCCTCATTTTACCCACCTCGGAAGGATGGAAGGCTGAGTCAACCCTGAGCTGGTGAGATTTGAACAGCCCAACTGCAGTCAGCTGAAGTAGCCTGCAGTGCTGCATTTAACCACTGCGCCACCTCGGCTCGTGTGGTAGTGATGAACGTTGATAATTCTGCTTCCCTCCGCTGACCTAGCAGCAGCTTCTCTCTGTTTTGGAGAAATACCAACCTTCTGGATCATGTTTTAAAAGACTCTATCATAAGGTAGGGAACAATGGACAAACGTTGTCTCTTCTCCTGTTCTGGCGACAGGAAAAAAGAGCATATAATTTGCTTTACACCTATTCTTCACTTCTCTGGGTTTTTTTTTACATCAAAGGTTGAGAGTTGCTTATTTTACATTTAGATGAAAAACATTATTTTTAATATCTGTTTTGCTTATGAGGAGCAATTCAATTCATTTAGTATAGAAGTGTGGTATATAAGTAGCCTGGTGAATGAAATAGAAACCATGCATTTCTGTTGTTTATTTAAAATATTACAACCCTGTCCCAATTTTTGGCCCTGTTTTTCAACTGAAAAAAAAATGCCACAGTTGCTTACATAAAATTAAGGCCACAGTACAGCTGGAAGTCTAAAAAATGGAGACATTTATTAATAATTTGTTCTATCCTTTATTCCATCTATTTCTTGGGGGAAAGTTTTTATAATTTCCCCACTCCCATTTGCCATTCCCTCCCCTTTTATCTTCATATTTTTGGGTTTGGCTGATGCTGGTTTTAGTTTAGTTTAGTTAGTTAGTTTATTGGTTTTGTATGCCGCCCACTCCTGGAGGACTCCCATCCGGTCACATGGGCGGCAAGCCACTCCCACAAAGGAGGCCACACCCACAGAGTAGGTTCGAACAATTTTTGAAACCCACCACTGCCTGGGACTAAGCAACTTTTTTACACAGGGTATTATCTTTTGCTCCAGAATGCCTTTTCTTTGGGGGAAAAGTGAATGGTTGCCAATACTTTTGGCCACATCTGTATGCATGTTACCTTAAGCTGATGCTATCACTACTGTATTATATCAGTGTATTATATAGTGTGTTTATGTTATATGTGAAGCTCAAAGTATATTTGTCAAGAGTCTGGTGATCATCAAGTTGAATGTGTTCCACTGATTTGTGTCTTATGGAGCAACTAGGCGCTTTACAAACCCCAATTTGCAATCAGCAAAATAAGGTGTATTTTATCTTTCCTGGGTTGCTATAGAGCTGCTGTGTTTTATCTAGTGGGCCACCGGTTGCGAATTACCAGTGTAGATGTATTCCTTTATTTTAATGTTCATATATTTCATTTCCTATTCAATACAATGACTCATGCCTGGCATAGAAAATTTAGATTTGTAAAGCTCTCCTATTCTTGTGTTCCTTTGCTTTGTTGTCATTGTGATAATGACCTTGACATTTAGTGCCAGCCTGAAGAAAGGTAAAATTATTAGTATTAATTTGGGGTTGGTTTTTTTTTGGAATAGTTTCCATTGCAAGATGAGAAATAGAGATATCTAAATAAACAACTGTAGTTTCTACTTAGCATTTAATTTCAACTGACTACTTTTTAAATATATGATTAGGAAAACATTTGCATAATATGTCCCAAAGCTCTACTCTTTACATAAAGGATATGCTCATAAAATAATGTCGGAATGGTTTGATGTTATACACAAAGATGGGAGGCATTCCTTAGGCAAGGAGCACATGTGCGCTCATGTTGCTATTCAGCATTCATTTAAGAAGTGCTGAGATAAATTAAACACAGTTCCTGCCCTCAACCTTTCTCCTTTTTAAAAAGTGTAATATGGTACCTATAGATAAAAGTTCAGCCTGATGTAATTTATGTCACAGCCAGACAGTGCTGCTATTTCCATAATTATGAGAAGTTACTGAGAAGAAAGGCCTAACTAATGCTTTAGGTGATCATCCCTTTTGACTCAGGGTTGCAGTAGGATGAAACACATTGAGTGTGATTTTTCTGAGTAATTGCTTATAAAAGTACTGTATTTTGGGGGGGAGGGGAGGGGAGGGACTGACAACAAGTTTCAGCTTTTAAGCCATGGATTGTCTCTCCCTGATATAAACAAACTGTTTACAGCAATTAATTTTGTTAGATTCTAAATTCTACCTCTCCCCCCAATCCCTCAACCTAAAATAAAAAACAAACAAACTACTCAAGAGCTTTCTTAGGCAATCTCAATGTTCAGCTACACATTGAAAGCAAACCCTAGAAGAGGCACTATTGCTTCCTCTTAGTTTAAGGTGACCAGACGTCCCGCTTTTGGCGGGACAGTCACGATTTTTCAAAATTTGTCCCGTGTCCTGCGGCGTGTTCGAAAAGTCCCGATTTTCCAAAAGAAAGAAAAGAGCCGAATCATCAATTTTAAAAAGGACGCCGTTAAAAAAAAAAGTTTTTATTTCTCTGAAGTGTCGTTCCTGATGTGGCCTTTAGAGGGCAGTGGTTTCCCTCCCTCCGCTCGGCTCGCTCGCAGCGCCCGACGAGGGGCGAGGCTCCCTCACCTCCTGTGCGTGCGCGCGCTGATGTGCGACGTTTTTGCAACAGCCATCCGGGCTTTCAGCCCTCTCTAAGCGGTTTACAGAGTCAGCATATCGCCCCCAACAACAATCCGGGTCCTCATTTTACCCACCTCGGAAAGGATGGAAGGCTGAGTCAACCCTGAGCCGGTGAGATTTGAACAGCCGAACTGCAGAACTGCAGTCAGCTGAAGTAGCCTGCAGTGCTGCATTTAACCACTGCGCCACCTCGGCTCTTTTAAAGATGCTGAGATAATCCACTTTTGGGAAAATAAATGAAAATATCTATCTTTAACTGACTTTTTATTCGTCGAAAGATGTATTATAAACATATTACTGTGCTTAGGAAACAGAGACTTCTCCCAAGAAGGATAAAAAATACACTGGACAAAATACAGCTTGTAAGTAAATAAAAAGTTATGGCTTTCTCTAATATATAGTATACAAATAATAGGGAAACTGAAACCTGTTAACTGAAGGTTATGTCATGTAGTACTTGACCTTGAGCAGTATATTTTAATTGATTGGAGTAACTGATGACATTAGCAATTAGTCATTCAATTAATGTGCTATAAACAGATAAGGATTTATTAAGTGTGTGGCAGCAGATGTAGTAAATTCTTAATTTCGTGAGTTAAGATATTGTAATGGTAGTCTAATATATGTCAATAAGTTATTTTGTAACATATTAAAATTTACATAATATATGTAAATTTAAAGATGCTTCTTTGTATTCCAAAAGTAGGTTTGTCATAGAAGATTTTGCAGTGAATTGGCTTTGAAAGAATTGTTTTAGTCTTTGATCTGTTTGGTTCTGATCCTACAATACTAATTGTATGAGAGGTTTTGTTTTGATTGTATTGATTATAGGCCCACAGTACACTTGATTAAAACTCCAATTTGGGCAATAATGAAATTAATTTAAAAGGATACTTTCAGATAATCAATCTATTTCCCTCCTCCAATTTGACTCACAAATTAAAAGGAATTTGATGATACCTTTTCAATCTGAAAAGTGCTCTTAAGTCTCTAACTTGAATGTAATTCTTGGTTACAAACCTGGGAATCTCCATGCCGATATTTTTTTAAAACGGGGTGAACCTGCCATAAATTACCTTGTAAATTTAGTTATCAAGAAATGTAACCGGAAATGTAAGTCAGAGTTGAAAAAATTCTCTGTGACCTGACCTGCGGAAATCCCGGAAGGAGACCCCTGCTGACTGGCTTCATTGACATAGCACGAGAAGCTTTCAGTATTTTTTTTCCAGTATTTTATTGTCACTTATAGGCCGCCCTTTTCCCTGAGGGGACTCAGGGCGGCTTACAACTCATGGGAAGGGGGTGCAAGACAGAACGTAAAATAATATGTGAGTACAAATAATAATAGCAATAAAACACAACATTCATTCAACATTCGGGTGGGGTGTATGAAGATCTTATCCCCAGGCCTGACGGGATAGCCAGATCTTAAGGGCTGTGCGGAAGCTCTGGACTGTGGTGAGGGTGCGAATCTCTATGGGGAGATCGTTCCAAAGGGTCGGAGCTGCTACTGAGAAGGCTCTCCTCCGCGTAGTCGCCAGTCGGCACTGACTGGCGGATGGAACTCGGAGGAGGCCCACTCTGTGCGATCTGATGGGACGAAGGGAGGTAATTGGCAGAAGGCGGTCTCTCAAGTCCGCTCCTACGTACACCAGAAGCCTTGTGTATTCTGGTCACACCCATAGCGCCTCCAGGAAGAGGCCAAGTCCACTAGCTCAACAGTATTGAACTAGCAAATTGAACAATAACAATTGTTACTGTTTTCTGCAGTAGTTGACAAGGTGAGTTAAGCAGCTGGAGGGTTGTGTCCAGCAATAGTACTTAGACTTATATTCCATTTCACAGTGCTTTACAACGTGAATTACAGAGACAACATATTATCCTCAACAATCTGGATCCTCATTTTACTGACCTCAGAAGGCTGGACAGATGAGTCAACCTTTCACTGATTGACTACTGAAACTACTAAACTATAGGCAGTTTGCAGTCAGCAGAAGTAGCCTGCAATACTGCAATTTTACCACCGCGTCACCACGGTCCATCATTCTCATCATACTTATGTGTTCTGACCTCCCTCTTCCTACACCAAAGTACGGCGAGACAAAGATACTTCAAAGATTTATTAACACACAGACTAGACCTTGGCAGCAATCCAGCCTGCCAAGAGAGCCACGATAGCTTCTTCAGCTCTAGTAAATACGTTGATTCTTGCGATGAGCGTGTGGAAAGTCATTCCTTTTATAGTCTTGAGAGGAGCCTAATTACCACCAGCTGAGTCCAATTATCTCCTGTAGCAATAGCAATAGTAGCTTCATACCGCTTCATAGAGCTTTCAGCCCTCTCTAAGCGGTTTACAGAGTCAGCATATCGCCCCCACAGTCTGGGTCCTCATTTCACCCACCTCGGAAGGATGGAAGGCTGAGTCAACCCTGAGCCGGTGAGATTTGAACTGCTGAACTTGCTGATAGCAGTTAGCTGAAGTGGCCTGCAGTACTGCACTCTACCCACTGCGCCACCTCGGCTCTCTAACATAACTGCGTAACTGTTCTTTACACCTATTAGCCCTCTGTTGCCGGGCATCCAGGACCAACTTCCTTGTCTCCTCCCCACTGCTCCAATGCATGACATCAGGATCACACTCCCTTGTCTCCTCCCCACTGCTCCAAGGCTTGACTTTGGGAGCATGCTCCCTTTGGCTATCACCACTGCTCCAGGCCTCAGGCGCCTCCTGGTGGCCAACCAGCCTCTCTGCACCCTGCTTGGAGTTGGAACCCTGTCCATGGTCCTCCACATCTTCCAAAGCCGACTCGCTGTTGGAGTTTGGTGGCAGCTCCAACGGCTCCTGCTGGGCCACAACACTTATGTATGCTCAACATAGAGAAATTTTTCATATGGAATAGTAATAGGTCCAGTCGCTGTGGAGTGGTAGTGTTTACAACTCGGAACATAATAATAGTACTTTACAGTACTTTCTCATAAGTTTAGTAGTCAGCATATTTCTCCCAAAAGCCTGGCTCCTAATTTTACTTTACTTGAGCTGGTCAGGATCAACCTGGGGGAAGTTGACAGAATTAGTCTGCAATACTGGTCTAACCACTGTGCTATCAGGGCTCTAAATATTTACTAAATATTTATTAAAATTTACTAAACATTTGTTAATATTTACTAATGTTTGGTAAAGGACAAGTGTTGAATGGGAAAAAATATGTTGAGAGTGAGACTAGGAGGTGAAGAAGACTAACATATTTAAATGAAGGTGGTGGATCATATGGAATAGAATTGATGAATATGAATTAAGAGACTAAAATATTTGTTAGGAAGTATGAATTAGTGTTGTGAGTACATGTAAAAGTAGGAATCTATGTACTGGTGATAATTGCACATTATGCTTTAGTAAATGATGTAAGAACCAGAGACATTTATGTAATATTTGGTATGAATCAGGGCTGGGTTCCTGCCAGTTCTAAACTCTTCTATAGAAGAGGTTCCACAAATCTACAGTGCCATTTAGAACCGGTTCCAACTCCCTCCCCCCACCCATCTGCACATCATCAAGATGAAGAGCGAGGGGAGGAATTCTGGGAGTTGAAGTCCACAAGTCTTAAAGCTCTCAAGTTTGAACACCCCTGGGGTTTTTTTCTAAAGGGTTAGGGGTACAAGGGTCTTGTAACTTGACAGCTTTAAGACTTGCACACTTCAATGCCAGAGTTCCTGAGCCAACATGACTGGAGGAGGAATTCTGGGAGTTGAAGTCCACAAGTCTTAAAGCTGTCAAGTTTGAACACCCCTGGGTTTTTTTTTCTAAAGGGTTAGGGGTGCAAGGGTCTTGTAACTTGACAGCTTTAAGACTTGCGTGCTTCAAATGCCAGAGTTTCTGAGCCAACATTTTGGTTGCTAAGCAAGAGTGTTGTTAAGTGAGTTTCACCACATTTTACAAGTTGGCCAAGTCCACCCAGTCACATGACTGCCAAACCCACCACTGGTATGAATGTGATCCAGGGGGAAATTTTTTTTTTTAGGTGACATGAAGGGATGGGTGTGAATGAGAGGACATTCAGAAAATTATTATGAAGATATCATCTGTGTCTGACAATTGAAAGAATGCTATTGTTGTTACCCTGTGCAGCGGGAAATTTAGTAAGAGTGAATGCAGAAATTAGTTTGTAAAACGTGCCTAAAAAGATGTTCGACAGAATTCCGATGATGTGACAGCCAAATTTATGAAGTGCAATTTGGTTTCATGTGGGTCAGTAGGATGTGCAACTGACACTTTATTCTTCAGAAGATTACCGAGAAATATATCAACATGAGAAAAATAGTTTACTGTATTATTAGTTGTTTAGGAGGAAGGGAATTACATTTATTTTTAAAGTGAATTATAGAAAGTTTGCACAAATATGGAATTGCAGATATTGTTGACCGTGGTAAGTGTGGCATGTGCTGGTAGAGCATGAATGAATGTAAATGGAATGCTTAGCAAATGGGGTAACACTAAGCACGGAAAAAAACCAAGATATTTATTTGGTTATTTTATGCATTCATTCACCAATGTATAAGAAATGTTTCTGGTAGTGTTAGAGGTATATTGTTTGAGAACAACAATATGTTTGTACTTTAATATAAAGATGATGATGAATGAATACCCAAATGATTCAAAAATAGATTGTATTATGCTAAGAATACTATGAATCTGAAAATTAATGTATCAGAAACAGTTGTATGTGACAGATCAAATAAAGAAAGAATGGTGGAAAAATTAGGGCAAGTAGATGAATTTGTCTACCTGGGTTGAATGTTTATATGTCTATATATTGATATAAATTAGTTCAGCAACATTAGATATTGGGTTCACCGACAAATGCGCGATAGACATATGCGCGCCGACAAAACCGCGATGGACAAATGAGTGCTGTCAAAATCGCTAATTGATTTTTGACAATAGCGCGCTGACAAATGCACGCTGACAAAATTGCGTCATCAACAAACTATAGACAAACTATAACCCTAGCCCTAGCCCTAACCCTAACCCTAACCCAGTAATTTTTTCTGTTATATTGTGCTTGTCATCTCACTTTTGTCATCGCGCATTTGTTGGCGCGATTTTGACGTCGTGTTTTAATCTGTGCTATTTTGTCGGCGTGCATATCTCTATCGCGCAATTGTTGGGTCAAGTAGATATTGAATGTTTATAAATTTTAAAATGTACACCTAAAATGTATTGTATGAAACAATCAGGGGTGGGTTTCTCACCCCGTTCCAACCGGTTCGGTTGGAACGGGGCCGACGGCGTCCTCGTGCACGCGCGCAGTGCATGCATGCGTACTAGCATCTGTGCGATGCTCCAGCTGCTCCTGGAGGAGCATGCGTGGAAGCGCAGAACTCATCAAAATCGGGTAAGGAGCGCGGGCGGGCGGGCGGGTGGGCCCTTCGCCGTTCCCGGAAGTTACTTACTTCCGGGTTCGCCGACCAAGCGGTTCGCGGGGACCGCCGCGAACCGGTTGAAACCCACCCCTGGAAACAATGTATAGACATGGTGGCAGTAAGGATTGTATAAGAATATAAAAGCATGGGAAGATATGAGGCTGTTAACCTGGAGCAAGTAGCAAGTAATTTACCTTCTAACATCGATCCGGGTCTCATGCAAGTAGGAGTATGTTCAAGTAGATCAAGTAAGAGGTAGCATCCTCAGAAGAGCCCTGTTGTAGAACTTTACCAAAGAGTGGGTGTTTTAGGTCACAAATGGCTGTTTTAGTAACAAAATGAAATTGCAGGATTTCTGCGGACCCATATGAATTCATTTAGCATTACATCTGAACCTTATGGCTTGGTTTATTAGAAATGGTTCAATAATAACACTTTAAATAATATTTAAGTTAATGATTATGTTCACTAAATTAGAATAAGACAGACAAATTCATAGTTTGCAAGGCGTCTTACGCAGGATTTTTCCTGTTTGTTTTTTATTAAAGCCTTACATTGTTCTTGTGCAACAAATCCTGCAAATGATATAATATTGCTTGGATTTGTTTTTCTGATACTAAATTTTCATTTCACTTTGTTTTTCAGCGTGTATTCAGCAATTATATTTTTTAGAATTTGGTATTCTTAAATATAATGGTATACAGTGTGAAAACCTTCATGTTATAGACAGAAATATGCTCAAATAGTGATTAATGAGTATTAACATACTTACGTTTTATTTGCAGAATCCTTCACATTGGGTGAATGTTCACCATCTGGAATACACAGATGGCGGAATCCTGGATCCAGATGACACCTTGGCAGATGTTGTCGAAGATAAAGATAAGGTTGATGGAGAATAATTTCTTTATTTTTAAAGAGAAAGTGTCTGATTAAATTAAGATATGCTTATCATGCTAAATTTGTGTGTTTAACAGATGCCTGTATGACTAATATCAGGTTGAATGTGTTAAATGTTTATATTGCAGTCTTATTTTTTGTTTTTGTTGAACTCAGCAAAAATTCTCGAAAAAGTACCTGATAATATACTGTTAGTATATATTAAGTATTCAATGGGGGGAAAAAAATCTTGAGTCCCCTTGTGGTTTTGAAATTTAAGAAACTCATGGGACTAAGCATTGATTTTAGATGTCTAAATTTGATTCTTTGATTTCACAAAGATAATGGCCTATTGCATAAATACATGTATTTTTTCATTAAATATTTCATAAAAGGTTTAATTGATCCACAATTTGAGACGATGCATGCATCCTTTTGACAGAACAATATTTCCCCAGAAATTCCAATGCCCCTACATTGATTGATAATAGCAAACAAATTTGTGCCCCTCATTTGTGTCTGTTCCATATATCATCTCTTCTTTATGAAAAAAAAAATATGAAAGTTGAAATAGTTCATTTATTCTAAATGAATTCATTACTTTTAAATGATTGGTTCTTAATTTTTCTACTGAGCAGTAGCAGTAGCAGTTAGACTTATATACCGCTTCGTAGGGCTTTCAGCCCTCTCTAAGCGGTTTACAGAGTCAGCATATCACCCCCACACAATCCAGGTCCTCATTTTACCCACCTCGGAAGGATGGAAGGCTGAGTCAACCTTGAGCCGGTGAGATTTGAACCGCCAAACTGCAGATAGCAGTCAGCTGAAGTGGCCTGCAGTACTGCACTCTACCCACTGCGCCACCCCGGCTCTGAACAAGGTTTAGAAAAATGATTTGTACAAAAGGATTTTTTCCCTCCTTCTCAAAGTAAAAACAAAAACAAATCCAGGCCTTCTGATTCATAGTAGCAGGATAGATGATAGGAGAAAGTCAGCTATTTTGCTCCTTCTCTTCCAGGGAGTAGCTTAGATAAACATATCCATATAACACATTCTCCCGAACGATCGGTCTCTGAAATGTAAGGTTCAGGATTGGTGGAGGAAATGCTTGGCTCGGTTTTGGACTTACTCAGTTTACTAGAGTTTACTAGAGACTTACTCAGTTTAATAGAGTAAATGCTGGGTCCTGTTTATAATGTTTTAATCATTGTTTCATGGTACTGTATGCTCAGCAAAGACAATGCTGTAGCATTTGATCTTTTGTGTCAGATTTTTATGCCTTTCAACACCTTTAAATTTCAGCAATGGCCGTAGGAAATTCTGGGAGTTGGGAAGATAATATGATTGGTCAGTAATTAGAGAGTACCTGAGGAATATAAGGGTATGAATCAGGTTAGTGGTTTGTTCTGACCCCCTCCTCCATCCAGTAACGAATGCCGAGACAAGCTTAACTGGAATGTCACAGCACTTTATTAGCAAGAAACCAAAACCTCGGTGGCTGAAAGCCAAGCATAACAAACAGATAAGAACCTTGGCAGCAACTCAGACTTCGACAGATAACAGCTTCTCCAGCGTTAGGAATGACGTTGAATCCTGCAAAACCAGGCTCCTCCCAGTCTCTCTTTCAATACTATCTTGAGAGGAGCCTAATTACAATCACCTGGGTCCAATTATCTCTCTATGTCGATCTGCCCGGCGTTGCCGGGCATCCAGGAACAACTCCCTTGGCTCCTCCCCACTGCTCCAATGCATGACGTCCGGATCACACTCCCTTGTCTCCTCCCCACTGGTCCAAGGCGCAGGCGCCTCCTGGTGGCCAACCAGCTTCTCTGCGCCATGCTCAGAGTCGGAACCCTGTCCAGGGTCCTCCACATCCTCCAAAGCCGATTCATAGGGCCCCTGGCTGTCGGAGTCTGGTGGCAGCTCCAACGGCTCCTGCTGGGCCACAACAGTGGTTCATTTGGGATTTTTATGGGACACAAAACATATTTAATTCTGAAACATATATTTTGATGATGTGAATGTTCAGCAGCAGAATCTTAATAAATTATCTTAAACTAGTGTATATTTTACAGTCTTCTACCATAGAAAATTGCAGGCATGAGGTGAAAATAACCTTAGGCATTACCTGCTTCCAATTATCATACTGCCAAATAACATAGATGATTTTTCCCCCCCTCAAAAATTACAACTATTAGCTTTTTACATGACTTGCATTCTGTGAAGGTGAAATGGGTTGTTCAAACAATTCAACAGTCTTAGAGTTGTCAGGGAAACTTACGGCAATTTTAACTGGAAGGCTAACGTTTCTTTTGCTAAGAAAGGGGAAAAAAATGACACAAATTTGAATAGTGTGCAGTTTCTAACTTAAGAAAATTACAGTATAATTAAATGTGGCATGCTGTACATGTTTACTGTGTCTTGTCGCTAATTAACTGTTGGGATTTTTTGAGAAGAGCTGGCTAACAGCTGTTTGAAGTAATAAGAATGGGGAGGGCTTTAGAGGTGGATGAGCAAAACAACAAAATACTCCAGTAATATAATGAACCTATTCTTTGAGGAAAGAAAAAGGAAACATCTATGATCAAAAAAGGTTAGGCAAGTATCTTTATAGCTTCTGTTTCTCATTTATCTTTGGCTTTGCACATACTGTACCATTTACAAAGTATTAGTTGTTTCTCTAACCACATATATCCTTATTTCCTTTCTCTTCAGCTTTTTTCAATTTTTGGTCCATCCTTTTCTGGTGCATCAATGGCACAGAATATTGTCTTGAGGTTATTTCAGTTTAATTGGCAAAATCTACCCTAGATTATCATGTATTTATTTTCCCTGATTTCTGTGTGCTTATTGCTTTTTTGAAAAACTTTTTATTTATTTATTTATTTATTTATTTAATTAATTAATTAATTTGTATGCCGCCCAATTTATTTATTTAATTTGTAAGACTCAGGGCGGCTTACAGATAGAAAGGTGAGGGGGAACGTAAAAAATAAAAACAACATTAATAAACAACATTAAAAAAATTCCACAAAATTCATAACTTAGGATGGGGCTGGATGAAGTCAACAGCCCCAGGCCTGCCGGAACAGCGGAAGGCCAGGAGGGTGGTAAGGGTCCGGATCTCCATGGGGAGATCGTTCCATAGGGCCGGAGCAGCTACAGAGAAGGCCCTCCCCCGGGGGTCACCAGCCGACATTGACCGGCAGATAGAATCCGGAGGAGGCCTAGTCTGTGCGATCTAATAGGTCTCTGGGAGGTAATTGGCAGGAGGCGTTCTCTCAGGTCTCCATTCTGTCCCCACCTTATAAATAGCAAGTGCCATTACCTTATAGCAGGGGCGTCAAACTCGATTTCATTGAGGGCCATGTCAGGGTTGTGTTTGACCTCGGAGTTGGGGTTGTGTGGCCAGGTGGGCATGGCTAGCTCGACATTACTTATCTCAGGGATTCCTGTAAGCTCTGCCAATGAAAACGGTTTTAAATACGAGGAGGCGCTGAGGTAAATTACTGAACCTTTATTAACAGAAGTAGTCGAACAGAACAGTTCAGAACACGCGTGCTGGACAGCGCCGCCTGACAGCTATTTATACGAATAGCTGTCAGGCGGCCGGCCAATGGGAGAACCGCGATTCTCCCACCGGCAGCCAGCCTCGCCTGGACCAATCGGATTTCTGCAAGGCGTGGCTTGGCTGCCGGCTGCGTCAGGAGGACGCAACAAAAGGTGGTTGGGAGGGCTGTGTGGAGCCCTCCCAAGCTCTGTTTGTGTTGGCAGAGGCACCGTGGTCCTTCGCTGTTTCCAAGGCAGCCCCGCGGGCGAGGTCTAAGCATCCCGTGGTCCAGACCCAACCCTTGGGCCTTGAGTTTGACACCCTGCCTTATAGCATTTAACAGGGCATATTTCACTCTCACATATTATCATTTGGTTGTAACCATAGTAAAATTTAGAAAAAAACTGTATAAAAATTCTAAGAAGGGGCAAGGAAGTACTTAGAACACACTATTCTGACTTTATATCATTTGCAGAAAATATGGAGAACCGGTAAATATTGTTAGTTACAGTATAGCTGAGAAATGCAAAATAATGTAACAAATTCATGGTCTCCTGAATTAATCTTGTATACAAGAATATTCCTGGATCAAATCTTGCTTCTGATATGAACTTGGCAGATCAGTGTAGTAAAAAAAAATAACAAGTCTTCAAGAAGACAATTATTTTCACTTTGACTTTGACTCTCAGTTTCTAAGTTGCATTGTTTTTTTATTTTTGGTTTTGGGTACTGCAGTTCAATTGTCTGAAAGTTTTGCTTCACACACTAAAACATAACAAGGCATTTAAATATTTAAGAAAGTTGTCCAATAACACAATTATAAATATTAAGTTTGAGTATAGAAAAACATCGTTTGATATTTAACATCACATACATGGCAGAACATTCATTGTCTCTGGTGGAAAATCTGAATGGTTCAGAATCAGCAGTTTTGGCTGTTTATTAACAAATTATAATATTGAATGGAAATACAAATAAAACCATGTAGAGAGATCTACACAGTTTAATCTGGTGTTCTCATTTCATTTTGTAAAGAATGATTTCATTATATATTTAAAATAAATCTGTCACATACTAAAAATATTGAATAATTAAACACATTTGATTTTTACGCATACATTTTCTAAAATTAACTGCCTTTTTCACACTAATCTGCCTTGTCTCTAATTGGGTTGAAATGTGTGAAAGAGAATAATTTTTCAAAGGGAAAATTAAGTCAACTTTCATCTGTTATTCAGTGTAGAGGGTGTGAGCAAGAGAAAAAGCTTGTAGTATTTGGAGGTGGTAGCTTTGCAGGGGTAAATCTCCTGCAGATTAAAATGCTATATTTCTAGCTATTTACACTTTAATACACAAAAGGATAGCAATTTCATGGATTCATCCTCAGCATGTTATATTTTGTTTCTTAGTATATAAAACTTGAAATCTAAGAGAAATAAATTTGGGATATCTTTTGTCCAGTGAAAGTATCTGTCTCATCCTTTGCCAAGAGATGTGGTGGCGCAGTAGTTAGAATGCAATTCTACAGGTTACTTCTGCTGACTGCCAGCAGTTCGGTAGTTCGATTCTCACTGACTCAATATTTCTCAGCCTTCCATTCTTCTGAAGTCAGTAAAATAACCACTTAGAGAGGGCTGTAAAGCACTGTGAAGTGGTATATATAATTCTAAGTGCTATTGCTATTGCTAAATGAGTAAAAAGATGGAAAGAATTTAGAAGGAAAAAAATAAATAGCTACTGGCTCCCTCCCCTGCAGCAAAACCAGTGCAGTTAATTGGTAAGGAAATTATCCATAAGTAAATCATTTTCTAGTCTATAAATTGCTTGGATTTAAATGCAAACAACCTAGAAATTTTTAATGAGATACATAACTTTTTATTTTATTTTTATTTATGAGATAAATAACTTTTTATTCATTGTAAGAATGAATTTTATCTCTTATTCTGATTTTATTCTAATTGTTCATTTATTATATTAAAAGTGAAACAATATAATTATTACACTTTTGGTATAATTTTGGAATAATGGATGTTTTCCTCCTTTTAGAAAAAAATGAAAATTGTATGAACAAATATGGGATGTAGTGGGTCTAAAAAAAGAGAGATAATGTGATGGACTACAGTAATGCAGCAGGTTCCCAGAAAGGACGGAGCCGAGGTGGCGCAGTGGTTAGAGTGCAGCACTGCAGGCTACTTCAGCTGACTGCAGTTCAGCAGTTCGGCTGTTCAAATCTCACCGGCTCAAGGTTGACTCAGCTTTCCATCCTTCCGAGGTGGGTAAATTGAGGACCCGGATTGTTGGGGGCAATATGCCAACTCTGTAAACCGCTTAGAGAGGGCTGAAAGCCCCTTGAAGCGGTATATAAGTCTAACTGCTATTGCTATTGCTCTTCCAAGGAGGGGAGTCAGATTAGAGACAGCGCAGTCCAAAATTGGATTGTAGGAAGAGGAAGTGATTTAGTACAGACACTCTCTAGAATCTCCCAGGGTGTATCCGTTGGAATGAGACAGTGGTGGGTTTCAAAAATTGTTCGAACCGACTCTATGGGTGTGGCCTCCTTTGTGGGAGTGGCTTGCCACCCATGTGACCGGATGGAAGTGGCTTGCCACCCATGTGACTGGATGGGAGTGGCTTGCCACCCATGTGACCAGATATGTAATTATGAATTAGTACTTAGGTCGGTCCAAGTAGCTATTCAGAAACTCTGGCATTGAAGCATGCAAGTCTTAAAGCTGTCAAGTTACAAGATCCTTGCACCCCTAACCCTTTAGAAAAATGTTATGCAGGGTTTTCCTTTCACCAATCAATACTTTTCATTCAAACTCAAATGTTCCGTTTTGGCCCCATCCATCCACAGAACATTCATCCAATTGTCTTCTGGCTTATCCATATGGTCTTTGGCAAAGTACAGATGGGCAGCAATGAACTTTTTGGAGATTTTTGGCTTTGTCCTTGCAACCCTACCATGTACACCATTGTTCAATATTTTCCTGATGGAGGTCTCATGAACAATGATACTTACTAATGCAAGAGACATCTTTAGATTTTTAGATTACCTTGGGGGCTCTTTGAGACCTCCCTTGCTCTTAATATGATCTTTGTCGGTTATCCACTCCTAGGGAGAAGAGCAATAGTGTTGAATTACCTTCATTTGCCTGACAACGGACTGGTGGAGTCCGAACACTTTGAAAAGAGTTTTGTAAACTTCTCTAGCTGGCTTAGTATCAACATCTGTTTTTGGAGATTCTCAGAAATCTTCTTTGATGGAGCCATGACAGATTTTTGTAGATTTTTGTAGATTTTAATGAGCATTTATATGCCGCCCTTTTCCCTGAGGGGACTCAGGGCGGCTTACAACAATAGGGGAAGGGAGTGCAAGACAAGACTTAAAAGGAAAAAAAATGTGAATAAAGAAATTATCCATAAAAACACAACATTCACTCAACATTCGGGCGGGGTGAGAATAATCCTATCCCCAGGCCTGACGGGATAGCCAGATCTTGAGGGCTGTGCGGAAGGCCTGGACTGTGGTGAGGGTGCGGATCTCCACGGGGAGGGTGTTCCATAGCGTCGGAGCTGCAACTGAGAAGGCTCTCCTCCGCGTAGTCACCAGTCGGCACTGACTGGCGGATGGAATTCGGAGGAGGCCTACCCTGTGCGATCTGATGGAACGCAGGGAGGTAATTGGCAGGAGGCAGTCTCTCAGATAGCCAGATCCACTACCATGGAGCGCTTTATAGGTGGTAAGTAAGACCTTGAAGTGCACCCGGCGATCAACAGGCTTCCTGTATTGTGAAGATCAGACTTAGATAGTAAATACTCATCATTGTGTTACTTAAATGAGATAGAACTCTCACAATCATCCCATTGATTGAAGCAACTAACTCTAGTTTTCCCTTCAAATAAACTAATCTTAGAGGTTCACATACTGTGTTGCCATACACAAATTTGTAGCTTGGGATTATTTTCCTCCATAAATATATGAACAATTATAATGTTTTTGACTCTTTTGTTTTATTAGCCTTTTTTTATATAGATTTAGGACTTCTGTGCAGAACAAATCATGTTTTAAGTCATATTTATTCAGAAATACTGAAAATTCAGAAGGGCTCGTAAACGTTTAAGCACCACTATATATAAATAATTGTGTCTAAAAATGAGATTTAATAAGGCTATGATAAAAGATTGTAGGCTTTTCTCCTCAGAGAAATTGATACTAATTTGTGATGTTGAATAATGATGCCCAAGTAAGTCTCCAAGCATTTTGTTTATCTGATTGTTTAAACAACTTTAACTGTTGAATGTTTTGAAGACTTAGGATGAAATATTTTGATGGTTGTGATGAGCAAATTTTGAAAGGTAGCTCATTTTCGGACAAAAACAATTTGCATCTTAAACATAATTATCTGAGCTCTTTTTTACATCTTTCCAACATTTTTTAAAAAGATAAGCTTTATATTTTATTGTTTTTTTGTCAGAAATTAATAGAGAGCAAAAGGCAGAGTTGGTTCATAAATGAGTAGAATATCAGGGCCATGTATAGTAGGTCAGATTCAGGTCTCTGATCCATCTTATAAATTGGATAATTAGAGGTTCATGCATCATCTTTTGTTAAGAAAAAAAACAAGGACATGTTCAACTTTCAAATTAAAACTGGGAAATCCGCGAGGTATCTTAATTGTTGTATTTTATGTTATATATTTTTCTTAATCCAGATTTTAGAGCATTTCATTCATTTCTTGATTAGGCTGACTTGATGTACCTTTCTAATCTACATCAAACGCAGATCAAGACATTTTGAACATTATTCCATCTCTTCAACATGGCATCTCTGAAAGGGATAGATATTTTTTTTGCTGGCTACTTCAGAAGGTTCTGAGACTTTATGATACATTATACGAAACCTTTATTTAATGATGCATGATCTACAAAGTCATGGGCTGCCTATGAGTGGTGATTTTATCTAAATTTAAAGTGAACCTAATTTCCATGAGTTTATATTGACCAGCTGCATACTTAAATAAAAGTCTCTCTCTCTCCCCCCCCCATTTCCCCTTTCCTGCAAAATTAGCTTATTTGTATTCAGACTGAGACTGTTTTATTCATATAGCTAGATATTAAATATAAGTTAGGACTGCAGCACCTCTGAACTTGCTGCTGCTTTATTTATGTAGCTATTTAAAAAAACAATATAGATTGGACTGATCTTATTATTTTATATGAAATAGGTTATGGAAAAACTATCAATACACTTTGGCTTGTTTTTAGATAGCATTTCTTACTCCCTGCATGAAGCAGTCTTCCAATTTAGTATATGTCTTGGGACTCAGGAGGAGACATAAGAGAGGGTTGCCACTTTCTGTCATTATGATTACAGTCCATCAGTACACATCAGAATGCATTTGTAAATGAGGAGAGGAATTGAAAGTTGCAACATGAAAATTGAATTTGTACTGCAACTGATGCATTATCTCATTCCAAATTCAAATTTTATAATATTTCCCAGGTTCCATGCTATGTTGGAATCAGAACGACTTTGTTGAACAATTCCATGAGATGTACAGAATAAGCCTCAGCAATTTGGGGGCTAATATCCTAGATTTTTGAGTGTTAGGGATAAGTATCCCTAAAAACTTTGGGGTACTTATTATTTCAAAACTTCATGCCAGTGAGTACTGGAAACTGTAATCTGTTAGAAAGATTGGTATGATTATCCTTGTATAAGTTATGTCTTGCTTCTATCAAGATGATTCTCTTAACATAGGTCTTGTGGCGCTGTTTTCCCATGCTTGGAATTCATCTCAGAGCTTGGCAATCTCTTCTGGAAAAATATATATATAAAAAGAATTCTATTCTCTGAACTAAAATAAAAAAGGGAAATGGGTAAGAGATATCTTGGAAATCCTAGCTTTTCAGCTTTATCTAGTGAAGTCAAATTCATAATATAATGCTTATAATGCTTATAATCAGCTGCCACCTCATGCTTGCTCTTTGCAATCATTCAATATCAGCTGCCATGAACTCGAGGAGGAGGCGGTGCTGCGTGGGGTGGGTGCCTTGAGGGAAACGAAAGTTCACCGTGTCTCTCTCAGATGGGCTTCCAAGGACAACCGGCCTCCGAACGGAATGCAGCTGCATACTGCACCTACGCCTGAATTCACCATTCTGAAAACATCTTCTTTGAAATTGATTGCACATGGGGGACCCAGTAATGGGAGGTGGACTAAAGGAGGGAAAAGTTAGACGGGGAGATTTTGTGTGCAATTCTCAGTTCTGGCTATGGGTTCACCAACAGAAGGGCAACCGACAAAACCGTTCCCGACTAAAACGCGGTGACAAAACCGCGAGTTCTAAACCGCGAGTTCTAAACCGCGCCGACGAATGAGCGCTGAATTGCGCTGACAACAGCACGGCGACAGAAGCGCGCTGTGAACCTAACCCTAACCCTAAACCTAACCTTAAAACTAACCCTAAACCTAACGCTAACCCTAACCCTAAACGTAACGCTAATGCTAACCCTAAACGTAACGCTAATCCTAACCCTAACCCTAAACGTAACCCTAACACTAACCCTAAACCTAACCCTAAACCTAACCCTTACCTTAACTTAAATTGCTCTTAAATTGCCCTTCTGTCGATGCGCTTACCTTAATTTAAATCGCCCTTAAATCGCCCTGTCGACACGCTGTTGTCGGCGTGCTGTTGTCGGCACGTTGATGACGTCACAGTTTTAGCGACACAGTTTTGTCGGCACGCTTTTGTCGTGCGCGCTTTTGTCGGGTCACGCTGGCTATGCATTACTGTAATTCACTTGACTTCTAGTAAACTATACCTTACTCAGTAAATGATGTTAAGGATCGTTCTTACTTAGAGGTTCAAACTGAGGCAGGCCTGGCACAGACTGAATGTATTGTTTCTTGGTTTCCAGTGAAAATTCTCATTTAGCACGTCCACTGATTTGCCATATTAGCAATAGCAATAGCAGTAGACTTATATACCGCTTCATAGGGCTTTCAGCCCTCTCTAAGCGGTTTACAGAGAGTCAGCATATTGCCCCCAACAATCCGGGTCCTCATTTTATCCACCTCGGAAGGATGGAAGGCTGAGTCAACCCTGAGCCGGTGAGATTTGAACCGCTGAACTGCTGATCTAGCAGTAGCCTGCAGTGCTGCATTTAACCACTGCGCCACCTCGGCTCTCATATTATTCATTGTGATGGCACTCTATATGACAAATTCATGTTTAGCCCCTATCTCAAACCTGAAAATGTTGAGTGTGTATTTTTGTACAATATATATTTCTCCAATTTCTCTAGATCATTTGAAGTTATTTCCTGAGATGAAATATGGTCAGTTAAGAAGGTTGAGAGAATATATGTTATAAACCAGAAGTATTACAATTCAGATCCCACTTCACATAGATGAATACATTGCAAATACATTACTTTAGCTTCTTGAATTTGCAAAACAGGAAACTATATGATTTGTTACCAAATATGAAGATTTGTTTTTAAGTCACACCTCTCATAGTTTCCAAAAGCTGCAGTGATTACAGAGAATCACCTGGCCAAAGATTAACATGGGAAATAGATCTTGATGTTTCTTTCATCAACTCTCAATGAAATAGGATGTGGAACAAAGCCTATTAAAACTATCCATCATGAGATTGAAATCTATGTTGACCATAATTCACCATTGGCATCTGAATCCTATTAAATTGAATTGTAACCCTCCTTCCATTGTTAGCAGGGGCAGACTCTTTCAATGTGTTTAGCAATTGTGTTCCATTTTGGTATACAGTTTCTGAAATTACCGTGCTTTTCAGAGTATAAGATGCACCAAGGTTTTGAAGAGGCAAATTAAAAAAAAAAGGTTTTCGTGAAAACGGGCCTGTTTTTTGTCAAAAAAATTACATGCATAGCATTTAGGAGGCTTATAGAGTACTCTTGGGGGCTGGGAGGGGGCACAAGTGAGCAAAAACCGTCCCGTTTTTCACTCATTTCTGCCTTCCCCAGCCCCCAGGAGCTCTCTGAAAGCCTTCTACAGGCTCTGCATGGCCATTTTGGTGAAGAGGGCGGGGCTTCAGGAGGCAAAAAATATGTATTCAGTGTATAAGACTCACCCAGATTTTCAGCCTCTTTTTTTGAGAGGAAAAGGTGCGTCTTATACTCTGAAAAATACGGTATTTTTGTGGAAACTTACATTTTGTGGAACTTCGTTACTATTGGGGGATTCAGATGTAGCACATTGACTATAACGTAGTACAAATAAAGATTGCAGCTTCTTAGAAATTACCTATTAATCTCTTACGGCAAAAGTAAATAGATTTTGCTACTCTCCCAAAAACAGAACAAAACTTTATGCTGTCAAGAAATCCCAATGTCCAGATTATTAGATGTCGCTTGATGTTTGATTTCCTTTTATTACTGTACATTTCTCTGCCCCTAGACTTTCCTTCCCAATATGTTAAGCTGTTTATGTTGTTACATCTGCACATTTCATTAACAGGTTCAAAATGAAATATGTCTTTTCCAATTATTTTATCTATTCCTAATTACCTGAAAATATATGCCTGTGCCGTATGAGAGAAGGGATTAGAAATATATGAATGCTGAATTTGATGAAGGGAGAGACTGACATTTCATATTACATGTCCCTAACAAAATTTCTTTCGTAAAAAAAGAGACCACGGGGTTCACACAGTTTTTTTGCCCCTTGAGGCAGTGGAGTGCAAAATAATGGTAATTTCAAGATTACAGAGTTGCTTTTATTTTTTTTCAGATTGCTCTTTGCAATTTTGTCTCCCACTGCTGCCAAAAGTAAAAGGAACAGCCTTACCAAAAAAAGAAAAAAAATCTATTCTGTGTTCACTTTATCTAAAAGGCAGTGGGAGGTAGAAAGAACATTGCTGGCAGCCAACTAATAATAGAAGGAACAGCTTAGTGTCTATAAAACACCTGGGCTGCCTTGTCAATTGTTTTGATAAACACATTTCTGGAAGGTATATAAAAGGAATTTGGGTTCAAAGTGTCCCTCCCACTCCTTCTAAACAGTCTTAATGCCTCAGGAGCAAAACTTGGGATGCTTGAGATAATGTTAAATATACATTTTTTTATTTTAAAAAAGCCTTCTTAACTTGGTGTCCTCAGATGCTGATTGGAAATTTCGGGAAGTACAGTCTCAAATATCTGGCGAGCATGTAGTTGGGGAAAGGGCACATAGTATTTTGCTATTGTAGTGTGACTATTTATTCCATAGCAGAGAGCTTGCTATGGAATAAATATATTCCTATATATTTATTTATTGCTACAGGGGAAATAATATATGAAGAAATGAAGGAACAGCAGGGTTGCAAGTTTTTAACAGTGACATTAAAACAGCAACGGTAATGTTATGAGTTTTATTTTTTTTAAAAAATGACTGGTGTTTATATACAAGAAAATAAGGATGTGCTTTATTTAAGAAATAGCAATCTGAGAGAAATTAAGAAATAGGAAACCCTAACTTACTTAAATCTACTTGGAGAGAGAAGGAGGAACCAAAATTGTACTTATCATGATTACAAGGGAATGAGGAAGTAATGAAAATCCTGAGAATATTGGTTTAACCCAGTGTTTTCCAATCTAGGCAACTTTGAGATGGGTGGAGTTCCTTTCTCAAAATTCTTAGCATTGGCCATATTGACTGGGGAATTTTGGGACTGGAAAAGGGGTGAGTTTCTCAGCCCGTTCCAACCGGTTCGGTTGGAACGGGGCTGGCGTCGTCCTCGTGCATGCGTGCGGCGCACACATGCGTACTAGCGTCTGTGCGATGCTCCAGCTGCTCCTGGAGGATCGCGCAGGCGCTGTATGCGTCCTGCGCATGCGTGGAAGCGCAGAACTCGTCAAAACCGGGTAAGGAGCGCGGGCGGGCGGGTGGACCCTTCGCCGTTCCCGGAAGTTACTTACTTCCGGGTTCGCCGACCAACCGGTTCGCAGGGAGCGCCGCGAACCGGTTGAAACCCACCCATGGACTGGAAGATGTCCAGTTGGAAACACTAATCTCACCAACACAGGTAGGCACATTCACCTGAGAGATGCAAATCAAATATGCAAGCAAAGGAGATAAAACAGCCCTGTTAGAGAGTTTGATGGCTAATTCTCCCATTATCTAATGCCCCTAGTCATCAACATATCTGTAGATGCAGAAACTGATGTTATATGATTCAATTCCAACATTGTTAGGAATAACTTTTTTTAAAGTATAGGTAGCATTCAAACAAAAATAAAACAGAGCATATCTTTATTATGGCCATTGATCAGAAAAGTATAGAGCTATAATGGAATAACCAGCTGACAATGAACTCCTTTTATTGGTGCCCTCAAGAGTCCTCTTCAGTTACAGTTTCTTAAAAATCAGTGGCACTATCTCTTGTTATTTGGGGAGGATGCATCAGAGTCATATTGATATATACTTAATTGAGTCAAAACAGTCAAAAAATTATTTTCATAGAACTCAAAACAGAGAAACAAAATCCTGATCATGCGCGTATATGTGAAATGTCCTAATTCACTTTTTATCACTAACCCAAGCATTGTGACCCTGATTTTGAGTACAATGTGTGTAAGCCTTGTAGATTTGTAGACATGTCGACTTTCATATTTACATTTATGAATATTGTCAATTATGCTTTAATAACGTGAATAAATGAATGGTGAAATAAAGATGAAATCTACTATAAAAAATGAAGATGAAATTCAATGGTGAAAAAAGTAAGGTTCTACATTTAGGCAAGAAAAACGAAATGCACAGGTACAGTATAGGTGGTACCTTGCTCAATAGTAGTAACTGTGAGAGGGATCTTGGAGTCCTTGTGGACAACCATTTAAATATGAGCCAGCCGTGTGCAGCAGCTGCCAAAAAATGCCAACACAGTTCTAGGCTGCATAAACAGAGAGGTAGAATCAAGATCACGTGAAATGTTAATACCACTTTATAATGCCTTGATAAGGCCACACTTGGAATACTGCATTCAGTTTTGGACGCCATGAGGTGGAGACTCTGGAAAGAGTGCAGAGAAGAGCAACAAAGATGATTAGTGGACCGGAGGCTAAAACATATGAAGAACAGTTGCAGGAACTGGGTATGTCTAGTTAAATGAAAAGAAGGACTAGCAGTGTTCTAATATCTCAGGGGTTGCCACAAAGAAGAGGGAGTCAAACTATTTTCCAAAGCACCTCCAAAGCAGAACAAGAAGCAATGGATGGAAACTAATCAAGGAGAGAAGTAACTTAGAACTGAGGAGAAATTTCCTGACAGAACAATTAATCAGTAGAACAGCTTGCCTCCAGAAGTTGTGAATGCCCCAACACTGGAAGTCTTTAAGAAGATCTTGGATAGCCATTTGTCTGAAACAGTATAGGGTTTCCTGACTAGGTTGGACTAGAAGACCTCCAAGGTCTCTTCCAACTCTGGTATTGTATTGTATTGTATTGTATTACTATTGCAAAAAGTTTATTTCTGTACATGATAGAGGCATAAAATAGTTCTCAGTCAATGCCTTGTCCTCATTCACAATAGAAGAAAACTGTTGATTCAAGCATCTCTATATATAGTTGCATTACTTGTTTTGTGTTGCCTTCAGTCTTCAGATTGCATTATAAATAAACTTTAAAAAATCTATTTCCCATTAATATTCTAAGTAACTTTTCTCAGAAGATCAAGGCAGTATTATGTAGTGGATAGACTGGGAATCAATTGAGATACTGGCAGTAATATCACTCAAAATACCACGATCATCAAATTATGTTTGCAAAACAATGTAGTCTTTTGTAGGATCATCAGGTAGATAATAATGACATTTCATTTGTAGCTGTCTAGTTTGAAAACTGTTTTAAAAGTTGAAAAATCTCTTTATTCTCCATTGCTTCAAAAATATTTTACATGCTAAAGTCTTTTAACTAACTTTCTGCATTAAAAGTCAAGACTTGGGTTGTAATGATTAATTAGACTATCACAGTATAGTTGACACCCACTGTATACATTTCAAATTGTAATTTGCTTTTCATGAACAGTTACAGGAATGTAAGCCGATAAATATAATGAGTTAATGCTAAGTAACTTACATTTAAATAAATTCAGGCTGACGCACTTGGTCTTTAGTAATTTGAAGTGGTTTGAAATGAAACAATATACCATTTAATTTTGACTCATTTAATTTTTCTACTTTTGGGTGCTAAACTGATACCATGTTTGTCATATGGCTTCAATTATTAAAGCTTACCAATTTCATTGGTTTATATTTGGTGAAATTAGACTTATGTTATAAAACAGATGTAGCCTGTCTGTAAAGTAAACTGTATTCATGTAGGTCGTTCCTGATTAATTGGAATTGCTAGTGTGGGTTCCACTCTTTTAAAAAGGACCTATATATCATGACCCGACAAATGCGTGCCGACAAAACCGCCGTGACAAAACGGCGATGTTGAAAGCGCGCCCACTAAAGCGCGCCGACAAAACCGCGCCGACAAAAGCGCGATTAGGGTTTTTAGGTTAGGATTAGGGTTAGGGTTGTTAATGTTGTTACCATTGTTTTCGCGTTGTTTTCGATGGCGCACTTTTGTTGGCGCACTTTAGTGGGCGCGCTTTCGACGTCGCCGTTTTGTCGCGCCGTTTTTGTCAGCGCGCATTTGTTGGGCGCGCATTTGTGGGTGAACCCCTATATATTGTTTGAGAGGTGGTTACAAGATAGTTTTGAGAATGCCTTTTCACAAGTTTACATATTAAAAAAAATGCATTGCCTAGTATTCTATGGTCAAATGTATCTCATCTTGACAAGCTGTTCTTCCCGTCAGAACTACCAGAAATTGTAATTTGTAAGAGGGAGCGAGGAGAGAACTCAGGCATTCTGATTCTGTTCCTATAGCCTGTAACAATATAGCTATGAAATTTATTGTTAACAGCCGAGGTGGCGCAGTGGTTAGGGTGCAGTACTGCAGGCCACTTCAGCTGACTGTTATCTGCAGTTCAGCGGTTCTAATCTCACCGGCTCAAGGTTGACTCAGCCTTCCATCCTTCCGAGGTGGGTGAAATGAGGACCCAGACTGTGGGGGCAATATGCTGACTCTGTAAACCGCTTAGAGAGGGCTGAAAGCCCTATGAAGCGGTATATAAGTCTAACTGCTATTGCTATTGCTATTATTTCTCGCCTGGCCTACACTGAAGGACTGAAAACCTGACTTCTTCCCCTCCTTCTTCTTATACTGTAATGAGTTAGGGAGGAGTCAGTCTATGCTTTTTACTAACGCT
This sequence comes from Thamnophis sirtalis, assembly GCF_051295495.1. NCBI lineage: Eukaryota > Metazoa > Chordata > Lepidosauria > Squamata > Natricidae > Thamnophis > Thamnophis sirtalis. Next base: position 5,262,444 of record NW_028261381.1, on the reverse strand, counting down.
TGAAATATAGCCCAGGCTTAAAATAGGTTTTTTTATTTATGTAGCCACCACTGCCTGTATCCTTCTTTGTGACGGTCATCTCTTTACACAAAATACTCACACAAAATTTGCCATTCCAAGAACAAATCTGCAGCTTTGAGAATATTAGTAGTATAAAACTGAAATAATGCAAACAATATTGAGGAACCAGCTTGTTGGGGACAATATGCGGTCTCTGTAAACTTCTTAGAGAGGGCTGTAAAAAGCACTTAGCAAAAGTCTTAGGCCACTATTAGATTGTTCTCGCAAGGTGATCTACTAGTCCTGGCCCTTTTGTTGTTGTTTCAATTGCAGAAAATACCCCCCCTCTCCCAGAGACCCCAGCATCACTCTTGAGAATGCTCACCAATGTTTCCAAAATCAAAGGAAAACAAGATGCTTAGTAGTTAGGAGCCGAGGTGGCGCAGTGGTTAGGGTGCAGTACTGCAGGCCACTTCAGCTGACTGTTATCTGCAGTTCAGCGGTTCACATCTCAGCGGCTGAAGGTTGACTCAGCCTCCCATCCTTCCGAGGTGGGTGAAATGAGGACCCAGACTGGGGGGGGAGCAATTTGCTGACTCAATTTGCTAAAAATCTGTAAACCGCTTAGAGAGGGCTGAAAGCCCTATGAAGCGGTATATAAGTCTGAATGGATGGATGGATGGATGGATGGATGGATGGATGGATGGATGGATGGATGGATGGATAGATAGATAGATAGATAGATAGATAGATAGATAGATAGATAGATAGATAGATAGATAGATTAGATAGATAGTGGAGTTAGAAAGTTCAGGCTGAATCTTTGTTTTCTCCAGGCAGAGTTGGAAAGTCTGGAGGGCAGCTACCAATCAGTGTAGATAATAAGTTAGGTAGATTAGTTTGCTGCTTTATGTAGCTTTTCCTTTTTTTTTAAGAACCTCTAACACACGAAACTATCAGATCATTTCCTAATATTACTATGTGTTTGCCCTAAATAGTGCTAACCATACACATATCAACAATTGCAAGGATTTGTAGCAAAGCACAGAACACATATAAATTTTAATGTTTTATTTCAACTTGTTTTTCCCAAAAGATCCCAGCAGCTGCCCATTGTCATCAAATCTTTGGAAACAGCTGATCTCAACCAAATACTATCAGGTTTTATACCAGATGGAAGTGTAATATTATACTGATATGGTATTGATGTACTGTATCCTGAAATCTGAGCTGATGGTTAGAAGTAAGATTGTGCTGTTGATACTTGAATTCATTTCTTTTAAAAATTAAACACATAAACGCGTTTGTGGGCTATGAAATGTAAAAAGAAAAAAATCCTTTATCAATCTGCTTATCCATTTGCGTCTAATATAAGTATGATAGTGGGTAAATGAAATGGATGGTTTTTACCTTCATGTTAATTGGAGAAATCTCATTAATTCAAAATTGGAGAATAGGATATTATGCTCTATTTATAGATCCTTTTTTGTTCTTAATTTTAATAACATTCCTACAATTATTGTGTGTCACAAAGCATTCAGTTGAGTTGGTTCCTCTTAATTCATTTTGTGCCTTGAATTGTCTCTTTTGTTTTCCAATTCTGTTCTTGTCATTTTGGATTTCTTGCTATCCATTTTTTTCTATGTACGTTTAACTGGCCTTCTCTGGTGCTACTCAAATATTATATAATTAACTTTGTTACAGAAGTATATTAATTTCATAGTGTGTATGTCCTCCCCTCACATCCCCTGCTTTGTGGTTTAGCAAAGATGTATTTAATCCATACAAGTTGTTGTACTTTTTGAAATAAATAAGAAAAGAATTCTGGTCAGTAATTTGTGCAAGTTCATCAACTAATAAGCATGGCCCACTAAAGAAAATCGAGTAACAATAAAGAATATATAATAGAAAAGGCTAATTTGAGGCTTAAATAAGAAACTGAGCTTAGAGATAGAGCATTTCAATTACTTCTAAATTCATTAGAAATATTTGATATAAAAGTTGTCCTTGGTGCCAGCTGAAGTAGAAATGCTCACAGAAGTTTGATTTAGTGCATTATTTGATAGCCCTCAAAATAATTTCACCAGTGCATTCATTAATCCATCTCCAAATACAGTGATGAGGGGAAAAAACCAAGATTATTACTGTAGGATAATTAGCAGAATGAAACTGAGTTAATAGGTGTGACATCCAATTATTTTCTGCCCTCAAGATAAATTTCAAGTGAAGGTTGGATATTATAACAGTGGTTCTGTTCTCCTGCTTGTTCAAAGTCATGTTGAGTGGATAGAAATTGTGGCATGAAGAAGATGTGGTATTGCAAATTGATTTTTACAAGGCACTTCTGCTTTACACTGATGCAGTGTTTGTACTGAAAAGGTTCATAGCTAACCTTGACACCATGAGTAGGCATTTCTGATTAGAGAAAACTATTTCAGTAGATTTTTTTAAAAAAATTGTCATGCTTATATTTCTGCTTATGTAAGTGGTTTTAATTTAGAACATCTAAAATGTTCTAAAAATGAATAATAGCAATAGCAATAGCAGTTAGACTTATATACCGCTTCTTAGCGCTTTCAGTCCTCTCTGAGCGGTTTACAGAGTCAGCATATCGCCCCCCACAGTCTGGGTCCTCATTTCACACACCTTGGAAGGATGGAAGGCTGAGTCAACCTTGAGCCAGTGAGATTAGAACCGCTGAACTGCAGATAACAGTCAGCTGAAGTAGCCTGCAGTAATGCACCCTAACCACTGCGCCACCTCGGCTCTAATAATAATGAAATAAAAGCACATGCAAATTACAAATGTCATTGAATTATATATATTCATCAAGCTGGTGTTGATTCTTAGCAACTACAGAGATTTACTCCATGATCCTTCAGGTCTTTTCAATCATGCACCTACTATCATTGTATCTCTGCTGTTGTTCCTCTCTTTCCCTTCTGCCTTTCCCAGCATTAGAATCTTCTCTAGAGAGAGCTAGGTTTGCATAATAGGTCTGAAGTTGGATAAGTAAATCCTGGCCATTTGTGTCTAAAGTGAGAACTTTGGGTTGATTCATTGTATGATCCATTTATTTGTTTTTTTATTGGCTGGTCCATGGTATTTTCAGGAGACGTCTCCAAAGTTTTCAGCACACAACTGCAGAAAAAGAAAGATTTTGCTAAGTACATTAGTAGATTTTCTATTTCCTTAAAGCAGATGTGTTTGAATGAATTACAAAAAGAAGGTACCAGCCTTCTGTAGAAAGAGCAGATGTTAAAATGTGTTCCTAATCACAATTCAATTCTGGTCAGCTTATATCATTACTAACATCCTATTACAACTATGCGCATTTCGTTCCCTCCCATAAGAATTTGCATCTTCCATCTTGATTGCATTCAATTTTGGACTTATGGCTGTTCCAAAGACAAGCTTGATAATAGTCTCAAAATTCTAAAAGAAGACTGATGAACTGGAATCCTGTGCCAAAGGGTTTTAGTAAATATTGGGTAGAATTCAATCATATCAGGAGGATATGATTGATATCATATCTCTTTCTTTTTGTATTTTGGTCAGTGTTTGAGATACACAAATACAGTTTTGTCCCTATCCAGACTCAGAGTCATGACAAACAGTGATATGTTTGTATCTGCAGCATAATGGGTGATTGGATTTATTTGCAGATAGGGTTAATCAAACTTCAACTATACCATTGTGAAACTTTTTTTGAGTAAATTGAGTACCCTATGCCAGTAATGCTGGATAGCCAATTATCCATGACTTATTAACTGTTACAGTGCAATAATCTGTCTTGACATTGTCTCTGTCCTGCTCTCTGCTTCAAAGTAAATTTCATTATGAGTTACCATTACTTCTGCTTTCTTGATAATACTGACCATGGGGGGGGGGGGAGAGACCAGGGCGTATGAGTCTTCTCTAATTTCTAAATGCAATAATGCTTCTCCATCACTTTTTAAAAAGCACATATTTATAGTTCTCATATTTGGAATATATTAAAATGTCAAGGATTGTCACTCTTTTGGGGTGGGGGGGGGGGTTGATTGAAAGAATAATTATACAATGCTTGAAGGAGTAATTAACACCCAGTAAGGTAATTTGAGACTTAAAACATCAGTAATTGTTTGAAGTTACGATGGTGCTGGACAAATGCTGGTTACAACTAGTCTGGCTATCTCAGCAATCCCCTCCCATTGTGGTAATCTTACGTCCTCACTCTCTACCCAAGAGCCGAGGTGGCGCAGTGGTTAGGGTGCAGTACTGCAGGCCACTTCAGCTGACTGTTATCTGCAGTTCGGCAGTTCAAATCTCACCGGCTCAAGGTTGACTCAGCCTTCCATCCTTCCGAGGTGGGTGAAATGAGGACCCATATTGTGGGGGCGATATGCTGACTCTGTAAACCGCTTAGAGAGGGCTGAAAGCCCTATGAAGCGGTATATAAGTCTAACTGCTATTGCTATTGCTACCCAGATCCTTTTTTTCATGGTGATGCAGCTGGGCCAAGCTTTGTTTTCCTGCTTTTTCAACCTAGCCTAGTGAGTGCAGAGTAGCAAGGCCCATAGGGAGCGTGTCAGGATTAGTAGTTAGTTAGAGTTGGGAAGAGACAGGTGATGGAAGAGTTAAAGTGCCCTTGTCAGTGTGTCAGTGTGACACAGCAGGTTATCAAATGCCTGAGTTTTGATCATGTGACTCTGGGGCACACTATAATGGTCATAACATTGGGGACTCGGTGTAACTACCATTGGTTCACTGCCACCATAACTTTGAATGGTTGTTGGATGGATGATTGTAACTTGAGGACTACGAGTACTTCTTAAGGAAGTGTGGATAAACATAAACAGTAAGAAATAATAATAATATATTAGCATTAAAATTCTGTTGAAGTGTTAAACATGTTGAGTGCCTAGAAGTAACCAATTCCAGATTGTAGTATGGTTTATTCAGAGCCCGGGACAAACTAGATCTACTATTGTATAACAAAGAATTTTAATCAGGCTTAAAAAGAAGTATGAAAAAGAAAAAAAAAGCTAATTAATACATTACCGAAGTTGTACCTGAATTTATAACTGAAATAATTTGATAAATAGAAGATTAATCCTAAATTTTAAATGGTACTGTTTCTCAGTAATGGAACTGAAGACAAAGATGCAGAGCAACTAATGTTTTTTTAAAAAATGAAAATATAATTTGAAATATTATTGCAAAGTGTGTTTTCTGAGAAAATGCTTTACTGCACACTCTGCCTTATTGCTAAAGGTAAAAAGTAATTCTGATGAATAAATAACAAGTTATAGAAATACATTAGAGAGAGTAGAGGCAATCCTTTTTTCCTAGATTAAAAAAACAATGAAGTAAAAATTGCCACTTCATAACTGCCATAGTCAACAGCTCGTGAACCCATTCAACTTTGGAAGCCGTGAATGTTGATAAATAATTAGTTCTTTGTATTATATATATTTGAAGAGTGTTATCATATTCATCCTTTCTTTTCTCAACCCTAATTATTTCCAGTTCCCCCTATTTCTCTCCAGGATTTAATTTCCAATCCTCTTATCTCTGTTGTGAAGTTGCACTAATTTTGAAGCCTTGTTTTTAACTAGGAAACAGTACTTGGGTTGATGGAGGCTGACCATTACAGAATAGAGTGGAATTATTACGTGACCCGTCAAAACCGCGGTAGACAAAACCGCGCTCGACGAAAGCGCGTACCTGACGTCATCAGCAGCGCGACGAAAAAAATTAAAAATAAATTAAATTGAAATTAAAATAAAATTAAAGCAAGCCGATTCACATAAAGGTAAGGGTTAGGTTTAGGTTTAGGGTTAGGGTTAGGGTTAGGTTAAGGGTTAGGGTTAGGTTTAGGGTTACGTTAAGCGTTAGGGTTAGGTTTTGCGTTAGGTTAAGGGTTAGCGTTAGGTTTAGCGTTAGGTTAAGGGTTAGGTTTAGGGTTAGGTTTAGGGTTAGGTTAAGGGTTAGGTTTAGGATTAGGTTTAGGGTTAGGTTTGGGGGGGGTTAGGGTAAGGTTTTCGCTTTAATTTTAAATTTACCGCTCACAGCGCGATGTTTTCGTCGCGCTGTGATGATGTCACGTACACGCTTTCGTCGAGCACACTTTTGTCTACCGCGGTTTTGTGGTGGAACCAATTATTACTTCTGATTCTGAAAAATGTAACTCTTTTTATGCAGGCTGAAATCACATTTGCCTTCTTTGCAGACAATTGTGGACTCTCATTTGCAAATCAATTACAGTTGTTCTTTTTTAGAGGTATTATTACTCATCTTGTATTCCTATTTCTATTATTTTTATAATTATTAAATTTGTATGCTGGCCATCTCCTTTCCAAAGTGACCCTGGGCAGCTTACAATAAAAGCAAAAATATAGACATATCAAAATTAATGATTGCGTAAAACTAGGAACTGGTATACGAGTCGATCAGCGGTGGATTCTTCTTTATTGGTCCACGAGGCACCTCCAGCGTGGAACACCTCCATCAGAACCCCAAACGAATCGACAGAGCCAGGTTTTGAGACCTTTTCAGAAGGCCAGGAAGGTGGAGGCAATTTCTGCTCTAGTGGTACGATGTTCCAGAGGTCAGGAGCCAATCTGTTGCATTTGGTTTTTCCCTTCAGTTATACATTGAATTACAACTCCCATCTGCCACAGTCATCATTATGCTTCAACAATTTAAACAGGATATTCAGTAAGATAAAATCATTGAAGCCTTTATATCTTATAAAAAGTTATAATATTTCCCATAATAGCCATAAAGTTATTCAGTCATTTCTTCAAGTTAAAAGTTGCTTTACCTAAGTATCAATGCATTTGATTTTCATATAAAATTCATGCTTTACTGGGGTATTTTCACCAGTAAAGAAAGGCCAGAAAGTTAGATCATAAGTGAGTAAATTAATAGCAGTTAGACTTGCTATTAGAGCCGAGGTGGCGCAGTGGTTAAATGCAGCACTGCAGGCTACTTCCGCTGACTGCAGTTCTGCACTTCGGCTGTTCAAATCTCACCGGCTCAGGGTTGACTCAGCCTTCCATCCTTCCGAGGTGGGTAAAATGAGGACCTGGATTGTTGTTGGGGGCAATATGCTGACTCTGTAAACCACTTAGAGAGGGCTGAAAGCCCTATGAAGCGGTATATAAGTCTAACTGCTATTGCTATTAAATTAAAATATATCTTTTATTATGCCCTATTTTTCTACCTTTTCTAATTTTGGTTAACCCTGGACAAGTGCAATATATGTAGTCTTCCATGGAAGCGTCATCTCCCCTCCCCTCTCCTGACCGCACGGCCATATTCTGGGCATTTGGCACACTGTTAGCATTTATGACTGGTTGTCAATCAAGTGATTGGCATTTGCAATCTTTTCTGGTGGCTTCTAAGGAAAGCAACAGATAAGATTGCAAGAGGAGGAAATGGAGGTTTTGAGATCTGTTCTTCCAGAGTGTTGAGGGTTCCCCTGTCCTTTGTTCAGGGAGAGGAAATCTTCCCACAGATACTAGAGGAATAGGCCTCAAATCTGGCAAAAAACACTAGCAATAAATCAATAAATCAATAAATTCTGAAAGGCTAGCTTTGCTACTATTGTGTCCTCTGGAAAGAAGGACACTAGCTAAACAGGTGGATTCCAGAGAAGAAAATGCTCTGGGAAGAAAGACTCTACTAGAGGCACTACTTAAATAAATAAGCTGAAGACTACTTGTAAACTAACCTTAATTCTGTAATTATTCCCGAATTACTCAATTTTAAAAAGTCTAAAGTTGAATTGCATTAAGTGTTGGAGGGGAAGGATAACTCAGTCCAATATTGCATTTTACTATACATTGGTTAATGAGGGAGGCAAGTAGATTTTTGACATACTTGTTTCCTTATTTTTTAAGGGAAAAATGAACCTTTGCCTAAGATTTAAAAAATAATTCACATTTTTTTTGAGATCTCAATAAAAATGAACAAAAAAAAGTAGATGTCATGCTTATATTTCTGCTTATGTAAGTGGTTTTAATTTAGAACATCTAAAATGTTCTAAAAATGAATAATAGCAATAGCAGTTAGACTTATATACCGCTTCATAGGGCTTTCAGCCCTCTCTAAGCGGTTTACAGAGTCAGCATATTGCCCCCACAGTCAGGGTCCTCATTTCACCCACCTCAGAAGGATGGAAGGCTGAGTCAACCTTGAGCCGGTGAGATTAGAACCGCCGAACTGCAGATAGCAGTCAGCTGAAGTGGCCTGCAGTACTGCACCCTAACCACTGTGCCACCTCGGCTCTTGAAATTGGCAGGCGGATTTCAAATCCAAATGGAGGCTAGCCGCTGCTCCCTACATAGGTGACACCTTCTTTGGAGAATCATTGGACCCAATTCTCATGGAAGAGAAGAACGAATGTAAGGTTTTGCCAATCATGAATAGACGACAGGAGCATCGCCCTTTCCCGTACTCTCATAGGCCAATATTTTGAGGTTCAGACACCGATTTTCACCCACAGAGTTTTCCCACCTAGGCAGGATAAACAATCTGACAGAGCTTCCTTTCATGATAGATCCTGATTCCAGTTCCAAGGTAAGTGGCCCTTTCCACAGAAACAAGTAACTTAGTACCCAGCCCTCCCATAGGTGGACACCTAACTTTATTTGCTGACCTACGGGGAAATATTACTTCACACACCTGGGTTTTGAAGTTTCCACCACAAATCCGCGGTAGACTAAAGCGCGCTCGACGAAAGCGCGTACGTGATGTCATCACAGCGTGATGAAAACAGCACGCTGTGAGCGGTAAATTTAAAATTAACGCGAAAACCTTACCCTAACCCCCCAAACCTAACCCTAAACCTAACCCTAAGCCTAACCCTTAACCTAACCCTAAACCTAACCCTAACCCTTAACCTAACCCTAAACCTAACCCTTAACCTAACGCTAAACCTAACACTAACCCTTAACCTAACCCTAAACCTAACCCTAACTCTTAACATAACTCTAAACCTAACCCTAACCCTTAACCTAACCCTTACCTTTATGTGAATCGGCTTGCTTTAATTTTAATTTAATTTTAATTTAATTTATTTTTAATTTTATTTGTCGCGCTGCTGATGACGTCACGTACGCGCTTTGATCGGGCGCGCTTTAGTGGACCGTGGTTTTGACGGGTCACGGGTTTTGAATACGGTCAAATTCGGCCTCAGACTGGAATTTCTCTCCATACCCCCCCAAACATCTTCCGAACCTTCACTATCTCCAAGAGTAAACTATGTTTGTTAGGTGGTGCCAGATATCTCACATACATCCCACAGGATCTTCCATTCTACAAATTCTGGAGTTACTCCAGGAGGCTCTCCCACAACACTTATTTGTAGACAAGTGGCAGCACTGTCAACCATATTAGCAGGTTTATTTATGACCTTCCCAGCAGGCTTCTGACAAGTAAAGTCAATGGAAAAACCAGCAGGAGGTCACAAGCCATGCTTGTACGATGCCTCACTTAATGGCCATGAGTAATTTGCTTAACAACTGCTGCTAAAATGTAAAATTGGGTTGATGCCTCACTTAATGACTATGCTGCTTAACATTACACTTTTGCAGTCTCTATTACAGTCATAATTTGAGGACCATCTGTATTCCTAAGCCTGCTATGTGGTCTTGAGTCCGCAGCAAAAGAAATAATAAATTGAATTAGGATTTAACAGCTGTTGATTAGTAACAGTCTGTGATGGGGCCAAGATATTTGAAACGAAACCTAACCTAGGATTTCTACATAGTGAAAATGAAGGAAGCTGGGTCAGTTTCACGGATAATCTTAGCATTTAATTTTTCAGAGACTTTGATAGCATCTCCTTTCTTTGTTTTTTTGTTTTTAAATAAACGATTGTCTTAAGATTAGAACTAGTGGTACCATAATTGAATTCCTGTTTTGTGGGTCAGTTCAGAAGGTGTTGCTCAAAGATTACTGGCCTGTCCATTGCATTTCAATGAAAATATTTCACAAGATTTAGTTTTTATCGTCAGAATCACGTAATAGAAATGAGAAGGAATACAACTTGCAAGTTTTAAAATAAATGTGTTGCCTACCAATTTTATGTCCAAGCACTATTAAAAATGTTGACCTTTAAAGTGTAAAATAGTTTGAGACCTTGGCACATAAATTCTCCAGTATAAGACTTATAGTTAAAGTCCATGGGACAGTTTTTTTTTTGTTACTTTGTTATTCCATCTTTTGACACCAGATATGTTGTAATTAATAGCAGGGTCTTCTCCATTATGCTGCTATGCCCTTCAAACATGCTCCTTTTCTGATACGCTCTTGCTGTTTTTCTTTTCCTTTTGGAAGGGGATAGAAGATAACTTTATTTCCTTTGTGTAGGTCTTAATGTGATTTTTATTTGTATATTGCTTAGGATAACTTTGGTGGGGGTTTATAATTTCTACTTTATATAAGCCGTCTTATATATATATAAACATAGTTATATGTTCTGACCCCCTCCTCCGTCCAGTAACGAAAGCCGAGACAAGTTTAAATGGAATGTCCTTTAATAACAAGACCAGAATCTCAGTGACTGAAAGCCAAACAAACAAACAGATAAGGACCTTGGCAGCAACTCAGACAAACCTTGGCAGCAATCCAGCCTGCCAAGTTAGTTTCTCTTTAGTCAAAGCGTTGACTTCTGCAAGAAGGGCGTGGCACAAGCAGTCTTTTTTATAGTCTGGAGAGGAGCCTAATGACCCCCAGCTGAGCGTAATTACCTCCTGTAATTGCGTAATTGTTCCTGACACCTAGTAGCTCTTTGATGGCGTGCATCCTGGAACAACTCACTGCTGACTTCTGGATCACACTCCCTTGTCTCCTCCCCACTGGTCCAAGGCTCAGGCGCCACCTGGTGGCCAACCAGTCTCTCTGCGCCCTGCTCGGAGTCGGAACCCTGTCCAGGGTCCTCCACATCCTCCAGGGCCGACTCAGAGGGCCCCTCGCGGTCGGAGTCTGGTGGCAGCTCCAACGGCTCCTGCTGGGCCACAACAGTTATATATCTTAGCTATGGCTGAGTGAAGGGATGAATATGAACTAGACTCCTGTAGACATTTTATGGAAAAATATGTGGATCTTAAGGCATTTTTTTTTAATTTTATTTTGGGGACACTTACATGATTGTATGATGACTTATACATAATACAAGCACTAATTATTGCCTTATACAAAACCACTTTTTACTAGACTCCTACATATGTCATAGATATCACGTTCATGTAGAGTATGAATACAAAGATTGCAAATCAATCTTTTATGATACCAGAATAAAAATTCAATTATTCCAACTGATATTTTAATTATATCTTGGCAGCCTATATGGCAAATTCTACTGTTTCTACAATAACTATAGGGCACCAGTTACATATACATTTCACTTTTAAGAACCCCATATGAAAACTAGAATTATAATGGTAGTAGTCAGGTTGTCTGTCACATATACACATCCATCATAGTATTTCTTTTGGGGGTTAGAAATGTTTTGTAAACTGTAGAACAAGAGTAAGAAATAATAACCAAGAACATTTCCATTCTGTTTCTTGAATGTGTATCTATATCTATCTATATTTGTATCTGTATCTACATACCTATATAATCTATCTCTCTCTATCTGATGTAAATCAAGACCTCAATGGTACCACTAAATCTACGGATCTCATTTTATTAATATTAATGCTTGAAGACTTTTTGAAAGGCATTAAATAGTATTTTATAATACTTAGTGGAATAAAAATCTGGTTAAAAGAACAGGTGTGCAACTATTGGTTTGAGAGTCACGCTATGCTTTGCCAAGGACTGCATTCAAAAAGTGAGTGGGGCCAAGCCTATTTAGATCAGGGGTATCCAATTTTGGCAAGTATGGCTGGCTGGGGAATTCTGGGAGTTGGAAGTCTGAAAGCTTCCACAGTTGAACACCACTGATTTAGAAGGTACTTTCCTTGCATTTTAGAGGTAAATTGAATTCTTTAAGCTGCTGAAAGTTTGTTTTCAAGAGCCGAGGTGGTGCAGTGGTTAAATGCAGCACTGCAGGCTACTTCAGCTGACTGCAGTTCTGCAGTTCGGCTGTTCAAATCTCACCGGCTCAGGGTGGACTCAGCCTTCCATCCTTCCGAGGTGGGTCAAATGAGGACCCGGATTGTTGTTGGGGGCAATATGCTGACTCTGTAAACCGCTTAGAGAGGGCTGAAAGCCCTATGAAGCGGTATATAAGTCTAACTGCTATTGCTATTTTTTGTATAATTTTTGTGTGTGTCTTTCAACTGGTATATCATGATATTTCTTTTAATGAATTAAAAAAAACCCGAGCATTTCCCATGTTTCACACAGTTTGAAACACTTCCAAATTTTGATAATTTTCCCCACATCATGTAGTTTGTAGCATTAAAGTAGTATATAAGAATCTTCTTACCATCTCCTAACAAAACACAAACCACAAACAGTTGCTTGGTTAGAGACATAATCTGTTCATAGAATGTCCCCTGCTATTACTTTCTTACTTTCCGTTTCAAATTACATACATAGAAACATACAAACATGATTTGTGCTATATTAAGGAAGGACTGAATTTAGACTCTCATTAACTTCTAATTAATTGGAGGAATATTACAGCATTACAAACAAACATATTTTCAGTTCAGGGAAAATAAATGAATGATACAGGTTATACGTGACCCTATCCAGTTGTTGCAGAAAATGACAGGCTTTAGACTTCTCAGGATACAGGAAAAGTTTATTTGGCAGCCAGGTTGTTGTTGTTGTTGTTGTTGTTGTTGTTATTATTTAATTAATTTCTATGCCGCCCACTCTCAAAGAGTCTGAGGGCGTTCAGAAAGCGAACCCATGGCTAGCATTGCAAGTTCTGAACAACCTTAATTATCGAAGCACGCATTCTTATACATTCTCAAAAGCATTGCAACACGGAAATACTTAACACATTTCTCGAGAGCCGAGGTGGCGCAGTGGTTAAATGCAGCACTGCAGGCTACTTCAGCTGACTGCAGTTCTGCAGTTCGGCTGTTCAAATCTCACCGGCTCAGGGTTGACTCAGCCTTCCATCCTTCCGAGGTGGGTAAAATGAGGACCCGGATTGTTGTTGGGGGCAATATGCTGACCCTGTAAACCGCTTAGAGAGGGCTGAAAGCCCTATGAAGTGGTATATAAGTCTAACTGCTATTGCTATTCTTAGTGGTTACCTTGAGGAGAAAGCCTTATAAGGAGATGGGGGTCTTACTTCTCCTTTTGTTTATGGCGTACATGTCATTAACGAACTTTAATTGAACCTTGGACTTTTGACATAGGCTTTTGACATAGGGACATCTTGTGGTTAGGCACTGGCTTCCTGTTTCTTTTGCAAGCTCCAACTCTGTCTATGTGGCTTTTAATATAGAAGTAAAGGTGCTCTAAGAGGCTGCCCAGCCTGACCCAGTAGGCTTCACACTTAATGTCCAAATCTCACTTTACGTCTGCTTTACAGTCAAACTTCACTTCTTAAGAAAGATGCTAATTTTATGACTTTTTTGCATTGTTGTTCAGCGAATCACTGCATTTGTTAAGAGAGCCATGCAGTTGTTAACAAATCTGGCTTCCCCCATTGACTTCGCTTGTGAGACGCCTGATGGGAAGGTCACACGTGACCATCACATTTTCCTGGGATGCTGCAATCATCAAAAATGCCAAGCACCTGAATTTTGATCATGCGACAGTGATGATGCTGTATCAGTCATAAGTGCCAGGACCAATGATAAATCATTTTTTTCAGTATTATTGTAACTTAGAATGGTGACTAAAAGAATTGTTATAAGTTGAAGGCAACCTTTAATAGGTCAAAATTTCTCTCTGGAAAATATAAGAACTAATATAAGAACTAAGAAAATATAAGAACTAATATAAGAACCAATTGAATTATGTTCCTAAATAGAAGAAATTGCTCAGGATATACCTTTAGGTTAGTTCACCCTTCTTTTTATGTCAGAAATTCAGGAACTGACTCTGTGATATAAATATCTATTGTAATGTTTGCTTGATAAATTTACAGGTAAATGGAAATACTGTAGGTCCATGATATTTTTAACTAGAAATCTTCAGATTCCCCCCCCCCTTTCAACCTGGTATAAGATGGCCATGTAGAATAAGGAAGTAGGAAATAAGTTGTCACTCCGTGTATAAAACTGCATGGCTAATCCATGATAAAAAAAAAAATTCGGAGTACATTATTTTTGGAATCTTTTAACAGGAATTTTCAATAAACACTTGCATTTTCTTGATACTCAAGTAATATCACTCTTTTTCTCACCTAAAATGTTGAACAGTTTCATATGAAAGAAAACTGACTTCTGGAATTTAGTTCTTTGTATTAATATTCCAACCAAAAAGAGCAACAATGGTTTTGGATATTCCAGATGATTTGGCTTCTTTTCAAATATATTTTGAAGTTAAGCACCTTCAGCAGTTATATGCATACACAATGCAGTGGTGGGTTTCAAAAATTGTTTGAACCTACTCTGTGGGTGTGGCCCTCCTTTGTGGGAGTGGCTTGCCGCCCATGTGACCGGATGGGAGTGGCTTGCTGCCCATGTGACCGGATATGAAGATGCCGACGACACTTGTCAGAACCACCTTAAATTACCTCCCACACAGCACTGGCATGCATAAGAATATGATGTAAACTTGTTTTTTAAAAGGCATCTTTGGTTTGCGTTAAAACAACTTCAACACACGCAATGTTCTGATTGCACCACAAACGCAGTAGTCATCCTTACCTTTCACAGAGGCACTGAGTTTTATAAATAGGAGCATGATAGTGTAGAATAATCATATCCAAGGACCAGTGGTGGGTTTCAAAACATTTTGGACCCTCTTCTGTAGGTGTGGCCTGCTTTCCGGGTCCACTGGTGGAACCTCTTCTAATCGGTTCAGTAGATTTGACGAACCGGTTCTACCGAATAGGTGCGAACTGGTAGGAACCCACCTCTGGACCCCACCTCTGACACAATGGGAGGTTTTAAAATCTTTTCCTTTGGATAAGACTTCCACATGCCATGTCGTAGTAATAGTCTCATCTGTTTTTGAAATGCATACAGCTATTATTCAAGAACACTCCCTTGCCTCAACTATTTTCTGAATGTACTATTTGCATGTACTATTTCTGAGTAATATTGAATGTTTATTTTATTTATTTTATTTTATTTATATGCCGCCCTTTTCCCCTGAAGGGGACTCAGGGCGGCTCACAACTCAATATTGAGTGTATGTTATATAGGGCGCCCGTACAAATGATTTTTTTAAATGCATGGTAGCAGTGGGAACTTCAAATTTCGCGGTGATGAAAAAAAACAAAACCATGTTTGATGCTTTCTCTCCTTTGGGATTTTCTTCTTTAAATTAGATTTCATTGGTGTTGAGAGTGGAATTTTAAAGGTTTCTGCCAATCTATATTTAAGTCTATAGAATCCTGTTCCTTCCCCGCCTGTGAATTCCTTACTGCAGCCTACAAACTATTAAGATTGATCCTAGAGATAGCTCCTCTTTTGTGCATGAAGTAAACCTACTGTTCGTTGAAGAATTAATATGTCAAGCCATTTCTTTTTTTAAAAAAAATCTCCTTTGTTTGTTTCACTTGCTTTGAAAATATTTTCTTTTATATGTTATCTGCCTTCAGGCTCTCACCTAGTTTTCACCATGCTGATTATGAATAGGCTTAAAGCTGTACAATCAGAGATAGCAGGTTCAATTTCAAAGATAGCTGTTCATTTTTTCAGGTTCTTCCATTGTAGTCTGGTTTAATCTGCCCACGCCAAGATAAACACTAAAAAGATTTACCTTGGTGAAATAGTTATTTTAAACATAAAATTGGGAAATAATTATAGAAGCTAACAAATACAAACAACAACCAAAATAGAAACCTGAATAGCTGCTCCTTTAATTATCATAACTACTATTTTTTTTAATTGAATAACTGTACTGGTATAGATCAGAACATAGTTTTTTGAAACACGTAGGGATTTGCAAATTTTCTTCCTCGGTCTATAAATTACAGCTGTATTTCCTGCCTAAGCTGTATTGTGTAGTACACCAATACAGTTTGATTGATTGTAAATATTTTCAGAAAACCTAATCCTGATAAAAGAGGTGATAATTGCAAGGAACTATAATTCCAGAGCAGTGATTTATCAGCAAAGGTGTAATTTGGAGGTTCTTCTAGTTTGAATTTTGAAGGAAAAAAAGTGAGGGGAACAGTAGCAGATGACATGATTAGATCCTGACATCGATGCAATTAACATGAGTTGGGGGGTAGATTCTGAGAGACATTGGAGGACAGGGGGACCTGGCATCTGTGGTCCATGGGGTTGCGAAGAGTAGGGCACGACTCAGCAATTGAACAAGAAGAAGATACGTTATGTATATTGAAATGGAAGTATAAATACCATCAACACAGAATGGAGTTTGCTCAGAAGCTGAAATACACCAAGTGAATGAGAGGAAGAGTGGGAAGCAGAGGAGAGAAGAAAGATAGGAAGAGAGGGTTAGGAGAGAGGGCAAGGGGGGGAAGATGAGGAGAATAAGGAGGACTGGAAAGGGGAGAGAGGAGAAGGAGAAAGGAAGGGGAAGTAGAGTAGAAAAGGATGATGGAGGGAAGAAAGGAGGTAGGGAGGGGGAGGAGAGAGGCAGAAGAAAGTGTTGGATAGGGCATAAATATGGTGTATGGAGAGCGGAAGAGCCAATAATTGGTTTTTCGTTTTATTTATTTATTTTTTCCCGGGAGTTGATGGCAAGATGAACTGATGTAATTATTAATTAACACAACATGATATTGGCTATGTAATAGTATACATGTGATTATATGTTATGAAAATGAAAATAAAAATATATTTTGAAAAAAAAAAGATTTTTAAAAATGTAAAATCTAAATGTTGTAGTGGACAGGATACCATTTTATTAGCTTTGGTAGATAAACCAATTGTGCCCCTTTAAAGTAACGGGATGTGCGCTAGTAACCTTCTTTAGAGTAGAATATAAATAATGTATTATACATGGTTCTGCCTTTGTGTCTACTCTGGAGACCTCCAATTGGTACAAAATTAAATAGCTACTTTAGGCTTGAGAAGACAGTGAACAGACTATATTGCATGTTGAGTAAAGCAAAGTTCTGTCTGGGTTCTGGGTTCCGTTCCAACTGGTATGGTTGGAACGGTCTCAGCGTCACCCACATGCACGGGCGCAGAAGCAATAGCAATAGCAGTTAGATTTATATACCGCTTCATAGGGCTTTCAGCCCTCTCTAAGCGGTTTACAGAGTCAGCATATTGCCCCCACAATCTGGGTCCTCATTTTACCCACCTCGGAAGGATGGAAGGCTGAGTCAACCTTGAGCCGGTGAGATTTGAATCGCTGAACTGCAGATAACAGTCAGCTGAAGTGGCCTGCAGTACTGCACCCTAACCACTGCGCCACCTCGGCCCATCAAGCAACGCTTCTGCAAGCCTCCATGACACTTCAGCTGCTCGGCGGAGCATCGCGCAAACACCGTTTGCAGTTCAGAGAACCGGTTGTTGGAAGAAATCTCCTTTTGTTTTTTTCCACTTTACGGGGCTAATCCTGTAAGGAAGGAAACATTCTGGTGTTGTTTCTAGCCTCATCTTTATTGCCCTGCTTACAGAAACTGCCTCTCCAGTTAACCCTTATTACCATTGTAACAACTAAGGCGAAGTGCCCATCGACCTGAGTGACATTGACTTGGCCACGCCCACATGATCACATGACCACTGAGCCCCGCTTACCCAGCTGGTCGTTAGGGCAGAGAACTGGTTGGTAAATTATTTGAATCCCACTACTGCTAAGTAGTCTATTCTGTTGCTATATACTGCTTTAACAGTACCTCTGTAAAACAAACTCACTAATCTTAGTTTGTTTTCTAATCTTGAATTCTGTATTTTTGATGGATAACCTGAAGCATTATTAATATCTCCTCTTCAAACTCCAAATCCCAGATATGTTATCGCCAGCTAACAGTATGCGTCTTGGCTTCTTAAAGGCGAAAGACAATCTTATTTCTACAGGGATGGATAGGTATGCTCAACAGTGTTTATTTACTGTTTTTGTTCAGAGTTAATGTGATTATAGACTGTTAAAGATAATGGCAAGACAACTTTTCAAAGTGTAAAAAAGTGTAGGAATAGTTTTCTTTATCTGATAGCCACTGAAAAGTATAGAGTATTTCTTTTATTTAAAAAGACCTACAGGGAATATAATGGGAAACAAGCCTAGATGGTTAAAAATGGTTTGGGTGTGTTTCAAAGATAGGGTCTTAAAAATGCCATCTGAGTTCAAATAGATTTTTTTTAAAATTTTAAAGTTCATCAGCTCAAATCCCTTTTTTTTTGTCACTAATACCATATCCAATTCTGTTGCAAAATTGTCCATTCAGGAAATAGTTCCATCATCATTTCCTTTTGACTGAACATAGTCTAAAATTAAATTTTAGATTTAGATATAGCATCAGATTCAGTTTTTGATTTCCAATACATGAAAATGTTTTTGAATAAAACACAAGGCTCATATGGCTTAATTGTTACCAATTTCTCTTCACACAAACATAGGATTGGATGTGTAAGGGAAAATACTACAATGACTTTATTGTTTTGGGAAATGTAACACACACAATCATTATATACATTAATATTAATACAGGAGCCACTTTGGTCTAGTGAATCATGCAGTCATTAAATGAATAACATGGTTGTTAAGTGAATCCAGCTTCCTCCGTTTATATTGCTTGTCGGAAGTTGAACAGTGAAGGTCACAATTGTGGTCATATGACTGAAGGACACGGCAATGATTGTAAATGCCAGTTTCAAAGTACCCAAATCATGCTTATCCGACTGTAGGTGTGATGTGATAGTTGTAACTTTGAGGGCAGATCGTAAGTAGTTTTCTTGTTCTTGTTCTTGTTCTTGTTCTTGTTCTTGTTCTTGTTCTTCTCCTCCTCCTCCTCCTCCTCCTCCTCCTCCTTGTTCTTCTTGTTCTTCTTGTTCTTCTTGTTCTTCTTGTTCTTCTTGTTCTTCTTCTCTTCTTCTGTTGTTGTTCTTGTTGTTCTTGTTGTTGTTGTTCTTGTTGTTCTTGTTGTTCTTCTTCTACTCCTCCTCCTCCTCCTCCTCCTCCTCTTCCTCCTCCTCCTCCTTCTTCTTCTTTAAAAGAGCCGAGGTGGTGCAGTGGTTAGGGTGCAATACTGCAGGCCACTTCAGCTGACTGCTATCTGCAGTTCGGCTGTTCAAATCTCACCAGCTCAGGGTTGACTCAGCCTTCCATCCTTCCGAGGTGGGTGAAATGAGGACCCAGACCGTGGGGGCGATATGCTGACTCTGTAAACCGCTTAGAGAGGGCTGAAAGCTCTATGAAGCGGTATATAAGTCTAACTGCTATTGCTATTCTTCTTCTTCTTCTTCTTCTTCTTCTTCTTCTTCTTCTTCTTCTTCTTCTTCTTCTTCTTCTTCTCCTTCTCCTCCTCCTCCTCCTCCTCCTCCTCCTCCTCCTCCTCCTTCTCTTTCTCCTCCTCCTCCTTCTCCTTCTCCTTCTTCTTCATCATTATATTATATCATTATATTCATTAAATTATTTGATTAGTACATCTTTGAAACTAAATATGGCATTTAAAACTATATCATTAGAATAGTCTGCGACTAAATGAGTAAAACTATTCAGAAAGAGCATTTAACTTGCTGCTAAAACTTTTTTTTTAGTAAGCTTTTTGGGGGTTCACGAAAAGTCAGCTATTAGTTTTAAGTTGAGTGGTGGTCCACTTTTGCTTTTATGTTGCTTTAAAGTAGGGTGATTAGGTTTAGAGCAATTTTAATGGATTGAAAAAAGAGTTCACTATGGAAATTGGATAATAAATACCACCTAGCATGCTCCTAGAAAAGTGAAATTGCTGATGGCCTGAAATTGCCTTTTACACTTCATATAAATGTACCAGTTACGTTTTTAATACTGAATGTCTTTAATGAAATAAACTCTTAAAAATTACAGTGAGTTCATCTATTGTGACCTTTAAGTGAGACTCATACACAGTAAGACACAAGTCTTAAATAGAGAATTTTTGGAGATATTACATTTCCCAAGAGTCTAAGTCAGTTTGATTTTGGTTTATTTTAATGTTCCAGAGACAAGTAATAATTTTATTGAAGTATATTGCCCTAGAGTGTATTTTGGAGTTCTAATTATTCTATTTTTAAGTGCTGACTTATTTAAATTTTTCATATACCGTATATACTCGAGTATAGGCCGACCCGAATATAAGCCGAGGCACCTAATTTTACCACAAAAAACTGGAAAAGTTATTGACTCGAGTATAAGCCTAGGGTGGGAAATGCAGCAGCTACCGGTAAATTTCAAAAATAAAAATAGATACCAATAATGTTTTTGAATATTTATTTCAAAGAAAAACAGTAAACTAGTGGTGTATTCAATGAAATACTTCACTCACCTCATGATGCTGATGTCCCGCTGTGATGATGATGTCCCGTGCAGCCGCGGGAGCGATGTCCCGCCTCCTATGACACACGGCACAGTGATTCCTATCATTGGATCACTGTACCAGAGGAGGTGGGACATCGCTATGTGGCTGCTTGCCATAACAAGGAGGAGGTGGGACATCGTTGCAGAGCGGCAGGAGGGGGAGGAAGGGGAATCGTAAGACAGCCCTGCATTACATTAGAACGTGAGGAGGGGGGATGGTGCGGTGCGCGCTGCGCGGCAAACTGACACAGAGGGAGGGGAAACTCACAGGGGCACTGGGCCATTCACGAGTGTCACCCAGCGGCATGGCCCCGCCCCTTTTTCTCCTCCATTTCGGGCAAATTTTTCACTGACCCGAGTATAAGCCGAGGCGGCTTTTTTCAGCCCAAAAAGTGGGCTGAAAAACTAGGCTTATACTCGAGTATATACAGTAGTTTAATTGGAATAGGAACATACGTTATGACAGAATAAGCATAAAGGCTTTGATACATAGGTTTAAAGATCAGCATGTCACATCCTAGTTTTGAGATAGGATGCATTTATGTTGCAAGTGCAACTCTTAGTTCCTAGATATTTCTTATCCTTTCTGGAGGATCCAAAGCAGATCTTCCCATAAAATACTTTTAGGCATATTCCTCCCTTTATTTTTTGCCTGCTTCGGAGCTACGGGATTGATGATTAATGGGCCTCCCCTCTTTTCAAAGCCTTCAATGCTTTTAAAAAATCAGGTTTAAATCCTGCTTTTTGGTTAGACCATCTGAAACAGTTTATATTTTCCATTACAAAATCTCTTAACTAAAAAAAGTGAAAACAGATAACTGGATTATTCCGATTCTTTCTAGTATTTAAACAAATATACGTGGCTTCCATAGTACATTGTAGTCCAGTATCAAAATCCATGCATGAATTAACATTTTCATCATTCGGAGTGAGATCTAATATTTGTTCTATCTTTGAAGTTTAAAATACAGCAGAAAAACCTTTTCTTCAGACAATATGCCTTTTTAATGTCACAAATTATATTCATTTAGATAGACACATTTAGGTACTTAAAAAAAGAAAAAGAGTTTTTTTTCTCATCAGAACCTTCTGTGGTTAAGACTTTTGTGTAAAGCCTATTTCTGTGTCCATGCCTAAAGGCATAACTCCCATTTTTAAAAATTCTTTGGGATTGCTGTAATGGTTGCATCATCAGGAACTTTCTCCATCAGGAAGGAATTTGCATTTTTCTCCTCTCTTTTGTCTTTTGGTAATTTGTAGTTTTTCCTATTTCCTTTTCTCCTCTCCTTTGTCATGACATTTAAAAAAAACTTTAAAATTGTTCCTTTGTTCTTTCCTTTGAAAGAAAACTAGTGGAGTGTGGTGTTTGCATTTTCAATCAGGGTGTTTCAGAAATGTACTAAGTATTGCAGTATTCATCATTGAGATGCACTCATATTACATATTTTGCTTGGAAGAGCATCATATCATCAACTGCTGTATACACTACCTGTTCTGACCTCCTCCTCCGTCCAGTAATGACTGCCGAGACAAGCTTAACTGGAATGCACTTTAATAGCAAGACACCAAAACCTCAGTGGCTGAAAGCCAAGCAGAACAAACAGATAAGGACCTTGGCAGCAACTCAGACAAACTCAGGCAGCAATAAACACAGATAAGACTTGGCAGCAATCCAGCCTGCCAAGCTCACAGTACTGTCCTCCGACATTCAATCCTGTGTTGACTTCTACAAAGAGGGCCGTGTGCACAAGTAGCTTTTATAGTCTGGAGAGGAGCCTAATGACCACCAGCTGATTACAATCACCTCCTGTAATTGCGTAATTGTTCCTGACGCCTAGTAGCTCTTCGATGGCGTGCATCCAGGAACAACTCACTACTGGCCTCCGGCCCACTCTCCCTTGTCTCCTCCCCACTGGTCCAAGGCTCAGGCACCTCCTGGTGGCCAACCAGCCTCTCTGCACCCTGCTCGGAGGTGGAACCCTGTCCAGGGTCCTCCACATCCGCCAGAGCCGACTCATAGGTCCCCTCGCTGTCGGAGTCTGGTGGCAGCTCCAACAGCACTTGCTGGGCCACAACAACTACCAAATGATAGAGAAGAGTAAACCTAGCAGGTACAACCAGTGCCCTACTTTGATAGAAAGTCATATTAGCTGTTGATTTACTAACATAAAAAACACACTGAGCTCAGTATCTAATGACTTGTGGCTGGCCCTGATTATGACTGAAAGCCATAATCTGGTCAGTCATATTGGCTCTAAGAGATACAGAGGTGGCGCAGTGGTTAGGGTGCAGTACTGCAGACCACTTCAGCTGACTGTTATCTGCAGTTCAGCGGTTCAAATCTCACCGGCTCAAGGTTGACTCAGCCTTCCATCCTTCCGAGGTGGGTAAAATGAGGACCCGGATTGTTGTTGGGGGCGATATGCTGACTCTGTAAACTGCTTAGAGAGGGCTGAAAGCCCCATGAAGTGGTATATAAGTCTAACTGCTATTGCTATTGCTATTGCTATACAGTTCTGCTCCTCTGATAGGTAAGTGAAGATACTTGTCCACCAACTCCAGGCCGAGTGTGGAACCTCTACTTTGTCAACAGAAAAGAAACCTTCACTGTTTTTTGATCCAGGCTAAGAATCAGAAAGGGAATTCAGCAGAACAATCCCTCCTCCGTTCTAAAGGAACACTTTGACATAAAAAGTAGTTGCATCCCAATTTCTGACTGCTATATACTGACCAATAAATTGCCCAGTTTTGCCAGAGGTTAGCAGCTGTTATGGAGGTTGATACCAACATAGGAAAACTACAAAACTAAAACCCTAACCCTATTTTGCTATGTTGTGATTGTTGAATCAATATGACTGGAATGTCCAATAGCCACTTACATTTATTATGATCTCCAGTAAAATGGGCAAGTGTGATGTTTCACATCTGGGTTAGAGGGTAAATCAGCCACTAGACACTTATCTCTTTACTATCATCTGTGGTCAGCAAAAGAAACATACATAACTCAGCAAATTACAACTTTACTGCAGAAAAGTATAAACCTTACAACGCTTGATCACCAGAATGCTTAAGCATCAGAGATTCATGTAGCTATGTTCTGGGGTTTCCTCCTCCTGCTCTTCTAAATTAATAGATACTTGGTGGCTGTATAATAACATTGGGAAATTGTTTATATAATGATTGTTTCTGGCTTGATAACTTGGTTCTTTTTTATCTCAGTAGCAGTGGTGGGTTTCAAAAATTGTTGGAACCTACTCTGTGGGTGTGGCCTCCTTTGTGGGAGTGGCTTGCCACCCATGTGACCGGATGGGAGTGGCTTGCCGCCCATGTGACCGGATATGAAATTATGAATTAGTACTTAGGTCGGTCCAAGTAGCTATTCAGAAACTCTGGCATTGAAGCATGCAAGTCTTAAAGCTGTCAAGTTACAAGATCCTTGCCAGTGGTGGGTTTCAAAAATTTTTGGAAGCTCTTCTGTAGGTGTGGCCTGATTTCTGGGTCCACTGGTGGAACCTCTTCTAACCGGTTCAGTAGATTTGACAAACCGGTTCTACCGAATAGGTGCAAACTGGTAGGAACCCACCTCTGCTCAGTAGCCTTAGCCCCCTACGTCAAGGTTATCAGTACAGTTCTCTCTTTCACCAGGCTACAGAAAAAGAAGATTGATTGATTGATTGATTGATTGATTGATTGATTCATTCATTCATTCATTCATTCATTCATTCATTCATTCATTCAAACTTCTGTGCTGCCCATCTTGCCCACGTGACTCTAGGCAGCTTAATGTCGTTCAATAAAAATACCATATAAAACATTAAAGCAATAAATAAAGACCATGAATTTAAAATTCAGTTAATTCCTAGAATTTTGACTGGGCACCAGTCAAATAAGGGAAAAACCATCATTCGTGAAGCATTTGAGTGAAACTTTCATACTTTAGTAATGAGATACACATATCTTACCAAGCCCACAACAGTAAATTAATTTAGATTAACAATATTGACAAATATAATTAGATAATTATAATAAACATACATGAATCCGTTATTTGATTTTAGTTTTCTCTAGTTATTTTCTCCTTACTCTCAATTTCTCTTTACTCTGACTCTTAACGCTGTATTTCAGTTCCTTTCTTGTTCATTTTTTTTCTTTTTTCATACCAATCAATTGTAAAAATATTCCAAAAAATGGAATCGAGCTAGTTTGATGTGGATAGAAATAATAAAGGATTACCAAACTTCTTATTTATTAATGGAGGCAAACTTATTGGCAACAGTATTGCTGTATTACTTATAAGACCTTTTAACAACATAGATTTTCCATAAGGTATTTTCACTTTTCACTATTAATATTGTGTTCCATTGTATAGAGCTAGATGGAGCTGTAAGATCTATATAAATAGTTAAGGCCAATTTCAAATATACCTGTGACAAATACCATCATTTATTTAACAATCAGAATTCTAAAAAATAGTTTTGGAGATTAACAAAAAAGTTAAACAACAAATATACTGGTAGATATAATTTGCTAGAGTGGTAATATATTTTAAAACATTTACATATAAAATTCAATTAATTTTAATAGCAGCAATATAGTTAATTAAATTGTATTCACATTTGACATTCACATTGACTTCACATTTTAATAGAAAAAGAATTTAACATACACAACACATCTATAGCGGTGTTTATAGATAAAATATTGCTGTGTATATAATACAATTTTGTTTTTACTATATTATTACTGGCTGTAAATTAACGTACATCCTACCTTTAAATGTTTTTTGTTTGTTTGTTTGTTTAACAAATTGGAAGAAAAGCTTCAATATTTCTCCTTGAGCAGAAGAAGATGCTTTGCATTGCCTGTCAAAATACTTAGTTAACCTGTCAGCATACCAGTTCAAAGAGTTTGGAAGCTCTTCAATATACAGGACAGGATTATGCAGGTAGAAGGAATTTCTCAACCAAGTTAAAGTTCATACTTCTTATTTTTTTACACAAGTGGAACATGTTTTATCTGTTTCAGTCATAAAAGGTATTGTCCAGGGAAGCAGGTTGGACAACATTTGTGTTATTCCTATTTCTGTTGCTATTATTTTTATGGTTGATATGTTTGAAGTTGATCTGTCCAGTTCTTTGTGACTGAATTTAATTCTGACATAACATACATAACAATATGTAACTGACATTATTTTTCCTTGTACAAAAACAATTTGAGCTTTAAGAAAAGTTTCTTGGCATATTAATTCTTTTATAATGGAATTTGTTAGCTAAAGATGTTTTTAATTCTCCCTCCCTCCCTCCCTTCTTTCTTGTTGATCTCTACCGCTCAGTTTACAAAAATTGGGGTAGTATAGAACAATAGCACAAAAAAGCACAACAATTAGCTTGTAATAACTAACATGAAAGAAAAAGTGGCTTAACTAACCTAGTTATCAATTGTCATACATTTAAACAAACCCTCTTCTAAAAAGACTTGAAATTACAGTGAATACTGTATCTAGTTTCAGAGGAAATTATAGACTGGTTGGCCTAAGCATGTGAATCAAGATTAATTCTGTCTACTTTATTTACACAGTATTGCTTTTTGAAAGTTATGAAATCTGCTGCTACTATTATAGATTTGAGAGTGACGAATGCATATTCCAGATCCCATACAATCATTTTCAATCTAATGTGTTTACATGTGTGTGTGCGTGCGCGCGCACACACACACATTTTTTGGGTTAGCTAGTAGCTAATCATGAGTAGCAATATTTTTGTTAATTAGAAAAATTATAGTGATGTTTTTACCTTAAGATTTTTCAAAATCAGTAGCTGTAGCAGTTTTGATCCTATTAAGGGTTTTACAAAATTGATATTTAAAAACACTCTTCATGTGGAAAACAAGAATGTTAAACCTTTTGGTTCCAATAACCTCCTCATGATTAACATATTCTCCTTATGCGGTAGGAATAGCAAATTATTAAACACTGAAATTCTATAAAACAAGTTCCACATTATATTTGAGAAGGGAGAATCATCATATGCTTGAGGAGGGGGATTCACTCTTCTTTCAATCATTATCCTTTTCTTCCACATTTCCATCAGTCTTAACTTGCCAAACTATTTCATGTAGTATTTAAAAAAACTAATATAAAAAGCCTTGAATTTCCTTGATATAAAATTCTTTCTTATAGACAAATGTGTTCCTGTAAATTTTTTTTTTACAGAAATCCAAGGGTACAGAAAGAAAATTGAAGTATTACCATAATTACAGCTACTATTAAGCAATTGTTTTACAATAGATATATTCCAGTGTCCCTGCTTTTCCTTTCTGAAATTTTAAATTAGTGCTTCATAAATTCCATAAACAGAGTATTCATAAATGCGAAATTGGAGTACATGGATCCCTTATTTAACGTTTCTGTGATGAGCAAAAAACACTATCTGAACAAACACATCCATCCTCTTGAGCCTGATATCACCATCAGAGTCTGAGTATTGAGATATGATTGCTTAAAAACAAACTTTTCCAGTATTCTTTTATGGAATACTTCAGCTAAAAAGTTTCTCCTGGTGCCTACTCCATAATTAATTTTTTGGCACTCATGGAACATATTCTCTTGGACTAGTCAATATTGTTTTAAAGAGTTTACCTCTGTGGTATTTTTAAAAAAGTGCTTGTGGCATTCTTTTGGTGTTTCTTATTAACAAAGGTTTTACTGTAGTTCATTGTGTCTCTATTTTTATTTATATGGATTTTTCTTTTGATTTTATTCTAAGAGGTTTTGTTCACAGGGAAACTTGTATATTTTAGAAATTAAGTGAGATAAAATTATCCTATCATTGTCTGATTACATTAGAAGTAAAGTTATTGTCTGGAGTATCTATATCTTGCATAAATAAGTTACAGCAAAACTATTTTACTAATATATTTAATAATATATCAAAAATATTTTGATATTGTTTCTTTTCAGAATAATTTCTCGTGATAATACAGCTTTGCAATACAAAAAATCAATAAAGTAATTAAAAACCTGACAAAGTTTGGCACATTCACAATAGCTAATTAGTTAGCTGTCTTCCTTTTAAATCTGTAATTCGATTAAAATTGCAGAACTTCAGTGAAAATGAATTTTGAATGTTTTACCTAAAACATAAAGATTCACAAGTAGCAATTATAAAATAAATAAAAATCCAAAAGCCATTGTACTTTTTAAATCAGATTTGAGAAGAGGATATATTTTTTATAACAATAAACACAAAGTTATATATTAGAGAGCCGAGGTGGCGGAGTGGTTAGAGTGCAGTACTGCAGGCCACTTCAGCTGACTGCTATCTGCAGTTCGGCGGTTCAAATCTCACCGGCTCAAGGTTGACTCAGCCTTCCATCCTTCCGAGGTGGGTGAAATGAGGACCCAGATTGTGGGGGCGATATGCTGACTCTGTAAACCACTTACAGAGGGCTGAAAGCCCTATGAAGCGGTATATAAGTCTAACTGCTATTGCTATTGCTAATCGTCTATGTAAATATTCAGATTTAAAACTTATGTGACTGAACGGTAGGAGGATCCAGTATCTATAGATACTGGATGTTATAAAAGCATAGTTAAGTCCTTTGGGATGTAATTATTTAATATCTTTGGATTTCAAAACACCCACATTCCTCTTCCTCCTGCCAGATATTAGCACAATTCAGTTTTATTATGATTTCCATATTGGGATGAACAAGGGAAAAACTATTAGTCTACTATTTATTACTGAGTTATGGCAGGGAAGCTTTTTCAAGTGCCAGGCGACATCATCTTTTGAATGATGGCACGGCTGCCAGAATGAAAGAAAATTAGAATTTTTAGTGGGTGAAATTCCATGGCATTGCCCACTTGTTCAAGATTTCAGGTAAGTTGACCCTAAATCCTGCACAGACTGGACATCTCCTTGAAATTACAGATAGCCCTGTTGCATCCCAAGTTGTCTAGATGAGGGAGTTAAATTCAGTATGCAGCAATTTATGTAGTTTGTGTAACAACATCATTATGCAAATATCACTATTTGACAGAACTCATGTCTTACATATTCGATGGAGTAGAACAGTGTTTCTCAACCTTGGCAACTTGAAGATGTCTGGACTTCAACTCCCAGAATTTCCCAGCCAGCATTCGCTGGAATTCTGGGATTTGAAGTCCAGACATCCAGACATCTTCAAGTTGCCAAGGTTGAGAAACACTGTTCGACTCCATCGAATATGTAAGACATGAGTTCTGTCAAATAGTGAAGTCCAGATATCTTCAAGTTGCCAAGGTTGAGAAACACTGGAGCAGAAGGAATAATGTCCTTCTCCTGATTAGTCTATTAAATAGTGGTTTTATTGTGCTACCACAGGCTCATAATTTTTTCAGCTAAAAAAGCTCTGGATTTTTGCAAGAAAAATAGAGAAAATAGAAAAATAAAAAAACCCACAGACTCCTCGAAACTACTATGAGCAAATAATACAGAGGTAGTCTTTGCTGTTCTTTAAGCCTTATTTAGTTTAGTTCAGGGACAAAACCTGCTATCTTTCCCACCAACCATTAGTAGATGTAATGAACACTGGTTTTCCTCTTAATCTTGAAACATATTGAGGCAAGCAGGGGCAAGCCGAGGTGGCGCAGTGGTTAAATGCAGCACTGCAGGCTACTTCAGCTGACTGCAGTTCTGCAGTTCGGCGGTTCAAATCTCACCGGCTCAAGGTTGACTCAGCCTTCCATCCTTCCGAGGTGGGTGAAAATGAGGACCCAGACTGTGGGGGCAATATGCTGACTCTGTAAACCGCTTAGAGAAGGCTGAAAGCCCTATGAAGCGGTATATAAGTCTAACTGCTATTGCTATTGCTATTAATAGAAGTCAGCAGAACATGACAAAATGTAGCGTACAGTAAGTAGAATCATGGAACACTAGAAATTATAATAATGCAAAGCGCTGTCATTTTCAGATGCCATGACAAACCTGGCTTATGGCAAGCAACAAACATGCCTGGATTCCTCACACTTGAAAGATACAGCTGTAAACCACTCATCCGTGACTTGCATTGAAGTTGCATATCATCTGACTGTTGCACAATAGACTGTTTTAGTTGGAATATAGGAAATCTATAAAATATGGGTTCTGTTCTATACTTACTTTTTTGTGATTCTTTCCTTCCTTTTTTCAAAATTAAAAGCTACTCCCATCCACCCAGGAATATCTTTTAACAACTGGTTGTTGTTGTTTTTTTTAAATATTTTTTTATTTCCATTTTCACAACATACAATCACATGTATACTATACATAGCCAGTATCATATAGTATTAATTAATAATTCCATCAGTTCCTCTTGTCAACAATGCCCAGAAAAATAAAAATCCATTATAGATCTTCTGCTCTTCATACACCTCTTTCTTCTACCTCTCTCCAACTTCCTATCTTCCCTCCATCCTCCTTTCCTAGTCTACTTCCCCTTCCTTTCTCCTGCTCCTTTCTCTACATTCCACTCCTCCTTATCCTCATCCTCCTCATCTTCCCCCCTTACCCTCTCTCCTATCCCTCTCTTCCCATCTTTCTTCTCCCTTCTGTTTCCCACTCCTCCTTTCATTGGTGTATTTCCGCTTTCATATCAATATACTTAACATATCCTGGTTTTATTGTCATCGGTGAACCACAGTCTTTTGTGAATACACTTGCCCCCTTTTCATATGTGCACATGCACAGCCATATGCATGTGTGTGAGTTGCATGTGTATACGTGTACCTGTATGTGTACATATGGTACTTGGTAAGGTAGAAGTACATTGAGTCATTTGAGGGAAAGTATAAATGAAGTAGTAGGGTCAGTATAAATGAATAGTGGCCTCAATTAATGGCTCTCTCACAAATAGAAGTTTGGGTCTAAATTGTCATCTATCCACATAATCCTGAGTTAATTACTTCAAGAGTATTTTCATATCTTAATCAATAGTTAATCCATTTATGATCTCCTCTCAAAATAATCTTCCTGACCAATCTTCTGGCCTGTTAATTTCAACCTCATTTTGCAATTAAAATCTGGAAAAACACTGGGTAGAGATTCTATCCTACACTAGAATGATTAAGGGAAGACAAGGATGGTTGGTTCCTTGTGTTGGCTTCCCTATTCATTTATAGTTCAACCTATTTCACTACTGAGTGGGGCTATGCCCTTGTTAATCCAGCCTACAAATGCAAAGAGAATGCATTAAACCCTGACAAATTATAGACCTAACAGTCTGCTAAATAAAACCAGCAAGCATATATCTATTTAAAGCTATTAGGCAGGGCTAAAAGTGGAAGGCTGAGGAGCAGTTGCGTTTCAAAAAAGACCAGCAATCTCTGCATTGTTTAGTTCTCCTCCATGTAGCAGAGAAATATTCTTCCCAGCCCATCCATTCTCTTTGGGAAGCCTTCAACAGTTTTAAATCTGGTTTTGATTTAACTCCAAAAGGAAGGGACTGTGGTATAAAACAAAGAGGTTTCTCAATACATAAAATTCTGCATCTATTCATTCAGTCCTTTCATTATAACACCAATTTGAGACTCAGATGTTCCCCCTGGAGGCGTCTCTCTGGTGTGGTCGCTACTGAAAGAGGTGTGAGACAGCAATATATTCTAGTCCCTCTTCTGTTTAATTTGTACTTCAATCCAATAAGATCAGAACCACCCACTATTTTCCTGCATTAGCAAATTGAGTGATCCCAGCTGTTTTATACGCAGACAACATTGTTATCCTGTCCATTTCCCAGGTGGTAGTAAAACCTTTGGCCTCTTTCTGTTTAGAACAAAAAAATAGTAATAAATTATTAGAAAACTAAACTATTTTTTTTCCTGAAATGATCATAAAAACCATAATTGTCAAATCAGTGTGAATGCTATTGAGCCATATTTATTCTCATAAATACCTTAGACTGTTATTCTAGACCTCATTGTCTGGTAGAAGACATTCTTTATACTTAACAAGTTTCAGTGTAGCTCCACAGTGATAGTGGAGGGTGTTTCCACAAATAAATCTTGTACTCCAGTTCAGTGGCGGGATATAATCGGTATGCCCTGGTACGGGCATACCGGTGCCTGCCAAAAGCACCAAGTACCGTTCTGGTACCGTGCTGCAGAGGGCCCACCCACTCACCCGTGCTCCTTGCTGGTATTTGAGGTTTTCGGGGCTTCTGCGCATGCACACAGAGCATACAGCACCTGTGCAACGCTCTGCCAAGCAGCTGGAGCGTTGCGGAGGTGTCGTGGAGCGTCACGGAGCATCACGGGTGCTAAGTATGTATGCGTGCAGAGTTCACGTGTGCTGCACGCATTCATGTGGTGGACGCCCGGCCCCGTTGCACCGTACCAGCTGCAATGGAATCCGGAACCCACCACTGCTCCAGTTATACACTTTTCTAAATAAGGAGGCACTGTTCATGATCACTAATGCCTTAGTTACCTCTCAGCTGAACCATTGTAATGCAGCCTAGAGTTATCCTTTAAGAATAATCTTTTCAGTACCCTGAAAAGCTGCAGCTGGTTCAGAATGTGGCCACCTGTGCAGTAGCGAGAGCATCTCAGCATATCCAGGTGACACATATTTGAGCTGTTCTGGCTCCCACTAGGCCTCTGGGTAGAATTCAAGGTGCTGATTGTCACCTTTACAGTCCTATATGGCATCAGGAAAGGTTACAGAGAGCCGAGGTGGCACAGTGGTTAAATGCAGCACTGCAGGCTACTTCAGCTGACTGCAGTTCTGCAGTTCGGCGGTTCAAATCTCACCGGCTCAGGGTTGACTTAGCCTTCCATCCTTCTGAGGTGGGTGAAATGAGGACCCGGATTGTTGTTGGGGGCAATATGCTGACTCTGTAACCCGCTTAGAGAGGGCTGAAAGCCCTATGAAGCGGCATATAAGTCTAACTGCTATTGCTATTGCTACTTTGTGGCCTTGGAAAGATGCATTATCTGTTATGGCCCCTGACTTATGAAAAAGCCTCACCCTGGAGGTACATACAGCTCCAAACCTGTTGCTCTTCAGGAAATTGATGAAGTTCTGGCTTTTCTCTAGAGATTGGGGCCAGGATGCTGATGGGGCTGGCAGGGGGTGTTTGGTGGTTTAATATGAGTTTTATCAGGGCTTCAACACTGTTTATTGTTCGGTAGTGTATCGTACTTTTGTTTGCCACTCAGAGATCCTTCCGATAGATGGTTGGCTAGATATATTTAATAAATAAAATATCCTACTGAGCTGGCTAGTTCTGCACAGTTATTCGTGCTAACTCCCTCTCTTTGAATCTGGAAAATGTGTATTAAACGTCTTTCATTTTAGTTTTATATACAGCTTCATTTTTACTTTATTTCTTTTTTTTTTCTAACTGCTGACCCTGTAATTAAAATACAAGTATTCCTTGCTTAACAAGACCATTAACTGTCGCTAAGCAACATGGTTGTTATGTGAGTTATCAAGTGACAGTGGTGGATTGATGACCTCAATTCCATGTGATTGTTAAACGAACAACCTGTGGTCATTAAGTGAGACATTATGGACTTCAACTCACAATTTTACCACCATTTTTCCCATTGATTTTTGTTTGTTGGAAACTGGTTGTAAAGTGTGCAGATGGCAGTCACATGATCACAGGACACTGCAAAAGTCACAAACACCTGTTAGCAGAGAAGCGCCTGAATCTCGCCTATGTGAACACATCATCAGTGCAAGGGCCAGTCATAAGCTTGTATTTTCAGCACCATTTTAGCAATAGCAATAGCAATAGCAGCTAGACTTATATACCGCTTCATAGGGCTTTCAGCCCTTTCTAAGCGGTTTACAGAGTCAGCATATTGCCCCCAACAATCCAGGTCCTCATTTCACCCACCTCGGAAGGATGGAAGGCTGAGTCAACCTTGAGCCGGTGAGATTTGAACCGCTGAATTGCAGATAGCAGTCAGCTGAAGTGGCCTGCAGTACTGCACTCTAACCACTGCGCCACCTCAGCTCTTTTAACTTTGAACGGTTGATAAATCGGGCAGCCATTAAGCAGATCTACCTATAGAGACTTGGTTTGAATATTTAAACAAGGGATTAAATGAACTTTTATTAGATAACTTAAAATAATTGGAAACAATTTCTCATTATATTTGGGAGACTGTTAGATCATAAATTTAGGTCATGTGTTCTGACTATACAATGCTTGCTTCTGTTCTTTCTCATACAAGCAGTTTTTCTAGAATGATAGCTATTGCTTAGTATATTGATAACCAACCAGGGGTGGGTTTCAACCGGTTCGTGGCGGTCCCTGCGAACCGGTTGGTCGGCGAACCCGGAAGTAAGTAACTTCCGGGAATGGCGAAGGGCCCACCTGCCCGCCCGTGCTCCTTACCTGGTTTTGACGAGTTCTGCGCTTCCACGCATGCGCAGGACGCATACAGCGCCTGCGCGATCCTCCAGGAGCAGCTGGAGCATCGCACAGATGCTAGTACGCATGCGTGCGCCACGTGCGTGCGCGAGGACGCCGCCGGCCCCGTTTCAACCGAACCGGTTGGAACGGGGCGAGAAACCCACCCCTGTAACCAACTATTATTTAGTATTTACGGAAGCAAGAACTGTTTGCTATAATATTTTAATACTTTCAAGTATTTCCACCTCCCTATTTCCATTAATTCAAATTTTGAGGAGATAACCCCAAGAAATGAAAAGTAGCAACTGGCATTAATACCTAACATTTAAATAGGAAGCTTGATGAACAAAGTGAATTAGCAGATAGGATCAAATGAAGAAGGGAGCTCTTCAGAACTCTTTACTTCTACACGCAAATTCGTGAAGCGTTCCATATATTTTTTTACTTAAGAAAGGACATGAAAGCTGAATTACTTCTTTCTTTCTATCTATCTATCTATCTATCTATCTATCTATCTATCTATCTATCTATCTATCTATCTATCTATCTATCTATCTATCTATCTATCTATCTATCTATCTATTTGTCTTGTATGCCGCCCATTCCCGGAGGACTCCGGGCGGCTCACAAAAGACAAGGGAAAGGGGGGAACGAGACAAAGACAACATATTAAAAACAAAACCAACATTCACAATTTCCGTGGAGGTAGATGCTTCTCAGCCCCCCCCCCCAGCCTGCTGGAACAGCCAGGACTTGGTGGCTTTGCGGAAGGCCAGGGGGGGGGGGTAGTAAGGGTCCGGATCTCAACAGGGAGCTCGTTCCAGAGGGCCGGAGCTGCAACAGAGAAGGCTCTCCCCCGGGAAGTCGCCAGCCGACATTGGCTGGCAGATGGAATCCGGAGGAGACCTAACCTGTGCGATCTAATTGGTCTGAGAGAGGTAATTGGCAGGAGGCGGTCTCTCAGGTACCCAGGTATATTCTAATGGGAATATATGCTCCCAATCAACAACAAGACAAATTTTACAATATGCTCCATACTAAGTTAATACACTGGGACTATAGATCTTGCATATTAATGGGTGATTGGAACGGTGTTTTGGATGAAATGCCTCCTGCAAAATATCCAAACTCGAGCGAAACTACCCAAGTCCTTTTTCGATATGATGGATGATTTCGAACTGAGAGACATCTGGCGAGAAAGGAATGCAGAACTCTTTACTTCTGGAACCATTTCTCTTAAGAGGATTCTTCAGTTTAAGTTTTATTTGCCACCTAATTGACATATTTCGAAAATCACGATACTAAGGACATATTCTACACGAATGTTAAGATTATTAGTGTTTTAAAGATCACAGAACCTAGTTGGGACACAGTTTTAGTCTTGGAATCTTTTTGAAGCACCAACCCATTGCAATGTTATTCTTAGTTATAATCTTCGCAGCTTTGCTCTTTCTACCCCTCCTTTCCCACACAGTTTGAATGAGGTTTTGATCATTTCATTTGGAGATGGTTGAAATAGTTTTTTCTTTTATCTTCCTGTTACCTACTGTTTCCTCAACCCTCCCCTGTTGGGAGAAAGAATACTCTGCATTCAGATACAGTAATTAGTTTGATGGAATTAAGTTTTGGGTTTGCCTTGAGCTGTGATGTGTTCTGAGTTGGGTTGCTGTTGGGCAATGTACCAAGCATGGAGAAAAAAAATATTCCTAGTACAGGAAATAAATATGCATATTCAAAGTGGTCACCGTTAGACACTTCGGTTCCTGAGCACGTTCTTGGTCACTTTAATTTTTGTTGTAGGGCACAAAAATAGTTGCGGTAATAGTGCTGAATGCTGCCTATAATGCAGCCTGCGGGGAAAAAAATAGCAAAGAAGCTTATTTTTAATGATAATTTGTTTTAAAAGATTGTAGTAGCAAACATTGAAAAAAGCAATCCATATTTTCTTTTCAGAAAAATTGTCATAGAAATACAACAAAGACATAGAAGCAATTAATAGGGCTTCCCCCCCCCCCATAATCCAAAAATATTCTTTGAACATTTGAACATTGAACATTGCCTTAACTGTCTTTGAACATTGTTGTTAGGATTGTTGTTGGATCCATTGTTGTTGGATTGTTGTTGGGGGGCAATATGCTGACTCTGTAAACCGCTTAGAGAGGGCTGAAAGCCCTATGAAGCGGTATATAAGTCTAACTGCTATTGCTATAACTGCTATTTAAAAAATGGCTTTGCCAGATTTTCTCATCAATGGCTTCTTATTGGTATTGGTATTGGTATTTTATTATTTGTATGCCGCCCTTCTCCAGGAGGACTCAGGGCGGCGAACAATTCAAAGGGGAAAAAAAGGGGGAACATAAAAGACAAAATACAAATAATAAAAGTGGACAACAGTCGCACAACCATACATGTCGAGAGGGGAGGGAACTCATCACCCCCAGGCCTGTCGGCAAAGCCAGGTTTTGACGGCTTTTCGGAAGGCCTGGAGAGAGGTGAGGGTCCGAATCCCTGCGGGGAGTTCGTTCCAGAGGGCCGGAGCTGCCACAGAGAAGGCCCTCCCCCGGGTAATAGCCAGGTGGCATTGGCTGGTAGATGGCACCCGGAGGAGGCCGACCCTGTGAGATCTAATGGGTCTGTGGGAGGTAATTGGCAGCAGGCGGTGTCTCAAATTAGTATCCTGGGTTAAAGAGATGAAAAAAAAAAAGAGGCAAAATAGGGTAGAAGGACCGTTTCCTCAGTGGAAAGAAGTAAAGCAAGCACATGATAATTTGCTTTAAAAGATTGTAGTAGCCAACATTGAAAAAAGCGATCCATATTTTCTTTTCAGAAAAATTGTCATAGAAATACAACAAAGACATAGAAGCAATTAATAGGGCTTTCCCCCCCCACATAATCCAGAAATATTCTTTGAACATTTGAACATTGAACATTGCCTTAACTGTCTTTAAACATTGCCTTAACTGCTTCTCTCTCCTTCTCAGAATAGCTTCAGTTGATAGCAACCGAGATACATTTTATTTATTTATATTCCACTTATTGCATCTTATAAATTATTCAAGATGGCAAACATAACATTCCTTCCTCCTCCTATTTTTCCCCACACACAAAAATGTGAGATGGGTTTTGCCAGAGAGAGTTGAGTGCCCAAAGTCACCCAGCTGGCTTCCATGCCTAAAGTGGATCTAGAACAGACAGCTCCTGGTTTCTA
The DNA here is from genome assembly GCF_051295495.1 of Thamnophis sirtalis. Classification (NCBI taxonomy): domain Eukaryota; kingdom Metazoa; phylum Chordata; class Lepidosauria; order Squamata; family Natricidae; genus Thamnophis; species Thamnophis sirtalis. The sequence continues at coordinate 5,225,324 of NW_028261381.1, read as the reverse complement.
GCATGATACATTTAACCATCAGATCAAATTGGTATTTTACCCTGCACAATGATAAATTTGCCAATTTATTCCCATCTCAAATTAAGTTTAATTCAAGAGGGCTGGAAGCTAACTAATGTCACATCAAGTTTGGACAAAGAGACTCTGGGAGGAGCCAGAGAATTATAGGGCTTCAGTTTAATATTTTTCCTGGTAAATTAGTAAGCAGTATCAAACAAAGAATAATACAAAAGGACTTAAAAATACAAACCGTGCTGAAGGAAGTTAGCCATGGATTCCTAGAGGTTTTGGGAGAGTTTCAGTAGGCATGTGGATTGAGTTTTTCAACACGAAATACTTTGGTTTTTTTTTAAGAGCCGAGGTGGTGCAGTGGTTAAATGCAGCACCGCAGGCTACTTCAGCTGACTGCAGTTCTGCAGTTCGGCTGTTCAAATCTCACCGGCTCAAGGTTGACTCAGCCTTCCATCCTTCCGAGGTGGGTAAAATGAGGACCCGGATTGTGCTTGGGGGCAATATGCTGACTCTGTAAACCGCTTAGAGAGGGCTGAAAGCCCTATGAAGCAGTATATAAGTCTAACTGCTATTGCTATTGCGAATCTCACCAGCTCAAGGTTGACTCACCCTTCCATCCTTCCGAGGTGGGTAAAATGAGGACCCGGATTGTTGTTGGGGGCGATACGCTGACTCTGTAAACCGCTTAGAGAGGGCTGAAAGCCCTATAAAGCAGTATATAAGTCTAACTGCTATTGCTATTGCGAATCTCACCAGCTCAAGGTTGACTCACCCTTCCATCCTTCCGAGGTGGGTAAAATGAGGACCCGGATTGTTGTTGGGGGCGATACGCTGACTCTGTAAACCGCTTAGAGAGGGCTGAAAGCCCTATGAAGCGGTATAGAAGTCTAACTGCTATTGCTATTGCTAATCTCACCAGCTCAAGGTTGACTCAGCCTTCCATCCTTCCGAGGTGTGTGAAATGAGGACCCAGACTGTGGGGGTGATATGCTGACTCTGTAAACCGCTTAGAGAGGGCTGAAAGCCCTATGAAGCGGTATATAAGTCTAACTGCTATTCCTACTGCTATTTAAAAAATGGCTTTGCCAGATTTTCTCATCAATGGCTTCTTTTAGTATCCTGGGTTAAAGAGATGAAAAAAAGAGGCAAAATAGGGTAGAAGGACCGTTTCCTCAGTGGAAAGAAGTAAAGCAAGTACATTTTCTCAGTGAACTGCCTTTGTATCAGTCTTTTAGAATTTTCTCATAAATTATCTTGAATTGGGGATAAGTGGGGGCCTGGTCAATTTTGCAAACAGTACTAATAATTTAGGGTGACAAAAGCCAAAACGGAATAGGAAGAGTTCCAGAAGCATCTCTCTAAAATGGGTGGGAGGGCAACAAATGGAGGAGTGGGGGGAGATTAAAGTGATCCATTCTGGGGCCAAAAAACTAGGTTCATATTATTGGTAGCTAACCAGGAAAACGATATTGAGAAAATAGTGGATAGTTCAGCGAAAGTGTTGAAAGGAGCAATTGGAGGAAATAAAAACAAGGATCATGCTAGGAATCATTAAGAAAGATACTGAAATAAGCTGTCGGTGTGGAAAGGGTGGCTGTGGCCATATCTGAAAAAGTATCTACATTTATGGTCTTCACATTTCAAGAAGAATTGAAAAGAAGCTTAAAAAAAGTATAGATCAGTTGGGTTGAATACAATGGTGGGATTCAGCCAGTTCGCATCTATTCAGGAGAACCGGAATGTTTCCTTCCTTCCAACACCAGAATGTTTCCTTCCTGCCTTCCTTACAGGATTAGCCCTGTAAAGTGGGAAAAAACAAAAGATTTCTTCCAACAATCGGTTCTCCGAACTGCTTAGAAAGTTACCGACTGGTTCTCCTGAATACGTGCGAACTGGCTGAATCCCACCACTGCTGCTCCATTATCATTTTACCCTAAGATATGATGGAAAGATCTTCCTTTATATTCGAACTGACAAGCAAGGCCAATTGGTAGAAAAAGATACAGAACTTCCTGTCTAGGGAAGGGATTAGGATGGCATTCTCATAACAATCATAGACCCATCTCAACATTAGGTCTGCAATTGTTGCAATTATTTTTTTTAACTTCAGTTTCTGTTTTTTTTTTTTAATGGATTTTCTGGTTTAATTCAATTAATTACATTGTTTAGTTGTTACAATATTTCCTAATGGTACATATGCATTAGAATTATGAGAACATAAAAACTATATATATAAAATACGGATTTGTTTCCATTATGGGGAATTAGTGTTTAGTGGATGCAGTTTAATCTAATTGCAGTTTTTCACACACCCACATCCCACTCCAGATCAAGAATATTTCTGTTTGCAAAGAAATTTCACAAAATAAAAATTTGAATGCAAGCAAATTGACTTTTAAATCATGAAAACTAACGTATATTTATTCATGTAGGTAGAATACTTCCAGTGCAGAACAGTAATCTTTTGGTTTCCAAGGGCAACACATAATATTCTTAGGAAGGTGCTGACTGCTATATGGGCTGGGCTGGTAGTTTGAAGAGATTTTTATAATGTTATTTAAATAACATACTTATATGTTCTGACCACCTCCTCCATCCAGTAACGAATGCAGAGACAAGCTTAACTGGAATGTACTTTAATAGCAAGACACCAAAACCTCGGTGGCTGAAAGCCAAGCAGAGCAAACAGATAAGGACCTTGGCAGCAACTCAGACAAACTCAGGCAGCAATAAACACAGATAAGGCTTGGCAGCAATCCAGCCTGCCAAGCTCCCAGTACTGTCCTCCGACATTCAATCCTGCGTTGACTTCTGCAAAGAGGGCCGTGTGCACAAGTAGCTTTTTATACTCTGGAGAGGAGCCTAATGACCACCAGCTGAGTACAATCACCTCCTGTAATAGCGTAATTGTTCCTGACGCCTAGTAGCTCTTCGATGGCATGCATCCAGGAACAACTCACTACTGGCCTCCGGCTCACTCTCCCTTGTCTCCTCCCCACTGGTCCAAGGCTCAGGAGCCTCCTGGTGGCCAACCAGTCTCTCTGCGCCCTGCTCGGAGTTGGAACCCTGTCCAGGGTCCTCCACATCCTCCAGAGCCGACTCAGAGGGCCCCTCACTGTCGGAGTCTGGTGGCAGCTCCAACGGCACCTGCTGGGCCACAACATTTATACCTGTTTTCACTAGATTTATTTCCTCAAAATGTGGCAAATTTAGATGCTGGATTTCCGTGGACATGGTCAGAGGGTGTTCTAGGGAGCATGGAAAGGAAACTTGTGTGCTATAGCTCCGCCATACTGGAATATCATGTATAAGAGACTGTTACTACTGTTTTTTTGAGAACATTTATATTGAACACTGAGGTTCAATATAAATGTTACAGTATGGCATTAGAATTTTTTCCATCTTTGTAGGAGATCCTTTTAATCTTTTTTCCCCCTGGGTCGGTTCAGTTATTACACTGCAGGGAACTCTTAAGGTCAGATACAGCAGGAAGCTGCCTCTTTTCAGTGTGAGTTAATATATATGATACACGAACTTGTCATAGTTTAAGATGAACCCCTAAAAAATGCATGAACACTCTTAGGACAGATAAGTCAATCAAATATTAGGCACGTAATTGTAGGTGAGCTTTTTCTGAAGACCTTTTGCTAGTTTTGTTTTCAATAACTTGCCACTTCTTAATTGCCAATGTTTTTTTATATCTTCTCTTTAAAATATAAACAAATTGAATTGAATATTAGTCTCTGAATTTCACTTTGAAAGGCCTTACAGCACTTCAAAATATTAACATTTACTGTAGTAGCTTTTGCAATATTAATTTTTTTACCAAAAGCATCACAGTAGATAATTTTCTGTAAAGCTTAGAACTAAAAGTGATCAGCTGGAAAAATTGATGTCTGACTACTATAGAGAAGACCTGAGCAGCAATGTTTTTGGAAATTAGGTGAGAATCTAATCAACAGCATCTTCATATGGCACAAGCTTATCAATTGAAAAACAACTTACTAGTTGAAATACAAAGGAAAGGAAATAAAGTATAAATTAAGTAGCTTTTTGCACTATCATTATAGATGAATTATTTCTCATTACTTGGTGATTAATTCACCTTCATAGCATAACAAGGTTTTTTTTCCCCTATATTTGGAAGACATTCACATAAGCAATCAAAATGGTGCATAATTTTGATAAATTGAGTTGCAAAATAACGAAACTGAATATACAAATCTTTACAATTAGTACCTTTTGCAGGAGGGGAATCTCATAGATTCTCTTTGATTTTTGTTTTGTTGGAAGCTTTCAGTTTGAATTATCCACCTATGCAAACACATTTTTGTTGTACTAAGTGAAAAAAAACAACAACTATCAGCTAAAATTTTGGTAGTATAGATTAAGGCTGCTGGTAAGTCTAATTTTAAAGTTTGATTGATTGTATTTTGTAACACCATCAATTGAAGTACCATTTATAATTTCCTGCCTTCTAGTATCTAGAAGAAAAATGTGCATCAGATTAAAACCTGTTACAACCCTAACTGTCATGAATTGTCTATGTAGAACATTTTAAAATGTTAGTTGGTGACCTCTGAGGTGCTCCGGCTTAATAGTCTTATTTCTGAAGTATAGACAGTAAGCTGTCACAAAATTGTCTTTTTCAATCAGTTTTTTAATTTGAACAATCTTTTTGTCTTATTCCTCTGCAGTATTTCTCTCTGCAGCAGCAAAATTGCTGTCTGCTTGGGAAATGAAATGAAAGTTTAGACTTAATTCAGCAGAACCTAAATTCTAGACCGAAGACAACATACTGATTGGCCTTGGTCTTGCTATCTTTCCTACATCCCATGAAGGGATGTAGGAAGCCATTCCTTACAATTACTGAGTGAAAATGCCACCTGGACATGAAAACTACACATGTTGGATGTCAGTTTCACTGCTGTAATAATTTGATGGAACTGTTAAGAAAGGAGTTTCTCATGTTGAACGGGGAGTGGATATGAAGACTGTTATAGACTAATTGGTGATTATGTGAAGATGTTCTATCTCTCTCTCTCTCTCTCTCTTTTAAAGTTTTGAAAAAAAGTTTTGAAGTGAATTGTTTGGCACCCAACTACCTTGGCGATGAGAGCCTTAATAGAGACTGGATTGGGATTTCAGTGACACAATACCTTACTTCTTGAGATGAAAGATAGGAAGACTCAAATTTATTCAAATAAAAGGCCAGCTACCAGGGTGTTAGGACTCCTATATTAGTGCTCTACTGGATGTAACTTTATATATTGTGAAAGTTCCTTCAACTTGGTCAGAGTAACTGCATAAGCATTGCAATATAATGTGGTGTTTTTTTTTTGATGTTTATAATCAAAATAGAAAAAAATATTTTTTCATTAATGAGTCTAACTAGCTTTGTCCCCTCTCCCCCTAAAATTAATTAAATGCAAAAATATTTTTTTTCTCCTTTGCTCAGATGAAATACGTTGAATCTTACAGGGTTTTTATTTGGCTAATCTGATTGACAGGAATATAAATGAGAGCTGCATGTGGAAGCTTCTAATTTTTCATAAGTAAATGAATTAATTTATCATAGCGGCTCTGTGTTATTGCGGTCTGCGAGCCAGGCTGGCCCCACTCCTTTTATTTTCCCCCATTCTACCTTCTAAATACTGAATCCATGTCATTGTGTTTGACAGGTTTCCGATTCCCCTGTCACATACAATTTGGTACTAATCACATTTCCTTTCCTTAGTGTCAATGATACAGACCATGCATAATATTTCCCTACGTCCACTGACTTTATGTGCCACACAGCTGAAATGTCTTGGGCATTAATCTGATGGAGCTACTGCATTGAAATGCAAAATTGACACTTGAACAGTAGGATAATGTGGTGTGGCAGATGTGCAGTAGATAAGTGGGTTCAGCTAGTGATCTTTATCAAGCTTTGATACATTTTGTTGATCAGTTTCCTGAATACCTCCTTTAAAAAATGGAAACTATAATCAGTCCTGGTTCATTAGTTCTCCATTGTTGCTAATAGAATTCTTTCTGCATGGTCAAAACATGAAGAATTAACTTTTCATTACAGTTTTAGAACTGTTGTTAGTTGTTACTAATATTTCCTATATTTCTTGCTAGGCATGATACTTGTGAGATGACAATCTAATTTTACTCTGAAAAAAAACTCTGTTATATTCAATTACTTAAATAAGAATTTAAAATTGTTGCTCTTGACTTCCTTTGCAGCTTTCTTAGAAGATTCCTTTTGGATAAATGCTATATTATTAAAAACAATATTAAAATAATATTAAAAATAATTGCCTGCAGCAGTTTTAATATAGTAGATGCACTTATGAAGGATTTTTTTTTAGGACCACAGGACTAACTCCTATTTAATATATGTTCTCAAAAGGGGTTTTATGTTTTTTACTTCGTATCTCTGGTTATAGCAATTAAAATTTTACCCTAAGGTTTTCAGTATTGGAGTGAAGCAGAAAGAAATTAGGAAGCAAAAGACAAACATTTTCAGTTATTCTATTAAAATATTTTCTTCATGGTTTCCATTTTCTAGGAAGTGCTGATAGTTAAATTTGTTTTAATAAGACAATAGGAGGAGACATTAAAGAGAAATTCATCAAAATGAGCCTCAATTAATAACATTGAAAAAAATATGAGTACATATGTAAAAACATGCTGTTTAAAATGTTGATGGTACATTAAGCTGAATGCTTTAATGTTTGAATCCTTGACCAAACTAAAAAAATAGTGCATTTAATAGAACAAGATGCACCTACCAATAGTAATTATTATATTATTGTGGCATCAACATTTGTTGGAAAGTAAAACATGTAGTTCACCAGGCCCAACGAGTTAATATGTTGGGAGAATCTAAATTTGGGAGAGTTTGGAGATTAAACAGAAGAATGTGACAAAGGATTTGGGTGTGGTGTTAAGGATCCGGTTCACCCACAAAACTGCGCCCGACTAAACAGCGCCCGACTAAGCCACGTCGCTGATGTCATCAACAGGGCGACAACAGCGCAGAGACAGAAGCACACTGTAAACCCTAAACCTAAAATTAACCCCTAAACCTAAACCTAACCCCCTAAACCTAATCCTAAACCTAAACCTAACCCTAACCCTTAAGCTAACCCTAAACCAAACCCTTAACCTAACCCTAAACCTAATCCTAACCCTTAACCTAACCCTAACCCTAAACCTAACCCTTAACCTAACCCTAAAGCTAACCCTAAACCTAATCCTAAAGCTAACCCTAACCCTAACCCTTAACCTAACCCTAAACCAAACCCTAACCCTTAACCTAACCCTAAACCTAACCCTAACCCTTAACCTAACCCTAAACCTAACCCTAACCCTTAACCTAACCCTAACCCTAACCCTAACCCTAACCCTTAACCTAACCCTAAAGCTAACCCTTACCTTAAGTTGAATCGGCTTGCTTTCAAAGCGCTATTTAAAGCACCCTTCTTTCTCCGCACTGGCTGTTGTCGCCTTGTTGATGACGTCAGCGGCGTGGTTTAATCGGGCGCGGTTTAGTCGAGTGCGGTTTTGACGGGTCACGAAGGATCCTTGTGCAGGAGGGAACAATTAATCTTACTGATGTTCAAGAAATAGGCTGGCATCATGTTGGAACTGGATGGCAAAAATGCATTAAAATATGGTCTTTAGAAATATAGCAATAGCAATAGCAGTAGACTTATATACCGCTTCATAGGCCTTTCAGGCCTCTCTAAGCGGTTTACAGAGAGTCAGCATATTGCCCCCAACAATCTGGGTCCTCATTTTACCCACCTCGGAAGGATGGAAGGCTGAGTCAACCCTGAGCCGGTGAGATTTGAACCGCTGAACTGCTGATCTAGCAGTAGCCTGCAGTGCTGCATTTAACCACTGCGCCACCTTGGATGGTCTTGTTCAATATATACCTATTGGAAACTTTAAATCTTCCTCACCATGTTTTTACATTTTATAGTTCTAATTATACACAAAACAAAGGCAAACTAATATAAAAGAAGACCTTCTATTAAATTTTGTTAGTAGTTCATATTTTGTTGTTTATTAGATTTAAATGTTGCCATGATAATCTGTGCCATCCTAATCTGGTATTAAATTAACATTTTATGAAATTTTATTGTGCAGCCACATTATGCTGCTAAAATACATTCTATCCTATATCTACATCTTTTACTCTGATCTGTTTCCAATGCAGCCCGTAAAAAGTATTTATGCACTTGGATAATTTCATGCAAAGATTTTGTTCATAATAATGAGAATATATTGAAGGAAAATGACCTAATTTTATATTTAGTTCCAAGTATGTTTAACTAAAGCTTTATCTTTAATGAGACAATTTTTTCTTGACATTTTTTAGACATTTTTATTTTTAAAATAGAGTTCATTGCAAGTTTTAAAGCAAACATGAAAACGAACTCAAACTAATAGAAAATGGAGAGAAAAAACAGAAAAAAAAGTGCACTGAGAAAGAATAAAAAGAAATAAAAAGAAGCTTTCGTTTTTTTCTGGAGCAAATATTAAAATGATTACAAACTTATCTCTTACTGTATATTTACAGCAAAAAGCTCACATTATTATTATTATCTATTTTTCAGTAATCATCAAAACCAGAAGTCGTAAATGCATTTTTTTTAGTTTCATGCAAACAGTCTATAAGGGGTTTCCAGTCAACCATAAATGTAGATATTGTCATTTCTCTGATCAAGCAAGTTAAATTAGCCAACTCTACCAACCAGTCTTCTATTGTGAGAAACAATAGTGTCAAAGCTTTTGACTTCAGAGCACATAATAATCTTGCTGCAGTTGTCATATGTAAAAACCAAAATCCATCCGTTTTTACTAGTTACTTCTGTCCCAAGAGAAAAGTCCCAAATTTCAGTGATGCTGAATTAAAATTTTCTGAATAATATATCTATTTGTAGCCATTTTTTTTACTTTTTGATTTGATTTGATTTGATTTATTTGCATTTCTATGCCGCCCTATTCCCGGAGGGACTCAGGGCGGCTCACAAACCAAAATAGGGGGGGGGGGAAACAATGGACAACTACTTCAAACAATTTAAAAACACTCAACAACCACACAATTCGAGCGGGGGGGGGGAAATCCGTCAGCCCCAGGCCTGTCGGAACAACCAGGTTTTAAGGGCTTTGCGGAAAGCCTGAAGGGTGGTGAGCGTCGAATCTCTACGGGGAGCTCGTTCCAGATATGTCTACATTTTTTAATATGTCTACATTTTCTGGACATTTTTGATAGTGTCTAAAAGGGGATTATACCTAAATGATCAAATTGAATTCAATAATACATTGTTGCAGGGGGTGGGTTGCTACTGGCATTACCGCCGTTCTGGCGGGCAAAAAATTCTGTGTGCGCTAGCTTCACTTACGCGCACACCAAACGTGTACTCTGCGTGCGTGCACATTTGCACCTAAAAAGGTCTGCGCATGTGCATAAGATTAGAAAAGGGAAAAGATACATTTCTATGCATGAAGATTGTTCTGCTCATGCGCAGAACCTAAAGTCAAGATGGCAGCACCAGCGCGAGTCACTACCTACTTGTCCAAACCGGTCCGAACCAGTAGGAGCCAACCTCTGCGTTGTTGCTATCTATAGATTTGGATAGACGGAATTTACTAAGATTTCAGACAAAATCTATACAAAATCTATATATTATAAATGAATGTCTCCTTTTCAGCTATATTTTTCAGAATATAAAATACAAATATTCTGTTTAGGCTACAAGAAAGTTGCATGTAAACTCTGGTTTAATCCTTTTGTTATGTTCTGGAACGAGCTCCCTGTTGAGATCCGGACCCTTACTACCCTCCAGGCCTTCCGCAAAGCCACCAAGTCCTGGCTGTTCAGCAGGCTGGGGGGAGCTGCGAAGCATCTACTTCCACGGAAATTGTGAATGTTGGTTTTGTTTTTAATATGTTGTCTTTGTCTCATTTTCCCCCTTTCCCTTGTCTTTTGTGAGCCGCCCGGAGTCCTCCGGGAGTGGGCGGCATACAAACAAACAAACAATCGAACAAACAAACAAACAAACAAATAAAAACAAAGTTTGGGGAAAAAACAACAGTTTTTTTTATATTGGAAAACTGAGGTAGAATTTGGAGGGTGCGCATTAGTTCAATTATTAAAATGTTTCCAGCTTGAGCAGCTGTAACATAAATATGATTTGTGAAGCAGTATAAAGTAGCAATAATTTTTGACATTTGGAATTGAGGCCCAACCACAAGCACTTCAATTCTCCCTTTATGTATAGAGGATTTAGCAGATAGTTTACAAAATAATATGACAACTCTTATTTATAAATAGTTATTATACATCTAGACCAATTAAGATTACTTGTCATCCATGTCATATTGCCATAATTTTAAAACCACAATTCAACAAAGATTTTGTGTATATAACGTATTGGGGTACATTGAGTAAGCAGTGTGTTAGGAAGAAATTTAGGGATTTAACTAATTGGTTGAGTTATGATCCCTAATACAACCCGAGATCACATGACACAGTTTTCTCTCATAGTACGTTCCTATTGCCTATCTGTTATCTCTTAATTTTGTTCTAGAGAATTGATTTAGCAATAGCAATAGCAGTTAGACTTATATACTGCTTCATAGCGCTTTCAGCTTTCTCTAAGCGGTTTACAGAGTCAGCATATCATCCCCAACAACAATCCGGGTCCTCATTTTACCCATCTCTGAAGGATGGAAGGATGAGTCAACCCGGAGCCGGTGAGAATTGAACAGCCGAACTGCAGAACTGCAGTCAGCTGAAGTAGCCTGCAGTGCTGCATTTAACCACTGTGCCACCTCGGCTCTAGGTGGTTTGATTTGTTTTTCACACGGTCATATTCTTTTGAATAACATGCCTGTGAAGTGGAAACTGATGGGGTCAAAAGAAATGGACATTGCCAACTTTTATAAACACAGAAAGATTACTATTATAATGAGCTGAACAACTGATCTCTCTTGAAATAATTGAATAAGCATTTTTTTTTATCACTACAAGTGTCAACTGAAGGACAATATATGAAAGGGGCATTTATATTTAACCTTCATTTGTTTCTTTATCCTTTACAGTTTGGTAAACTGAGTTAAATATAAATAAATTAATTGCCGAATATAAGATAAACACATAAATTAATGTAACACCCCTGTCAGTGATTATTCATGTAAATGATTTGCTTTCTTATTCTTTTTCTTTGCAAATACTGCTTTCACTGCTATTAGAAGTTCATTTTGATTTCTGGATGGCATTGTTACCTGTGTGTACTAGGTTGAATCCTTAGTTGCTTTTTGTATCTCAATGTGGCTTGGTCTTATAGGTCCTGTGCCAATAGAGCAACAGGAGTCCCACCTCCAGTGTAATTTAGCTACCTTGGAACGTTTGATCACTGTTATGGCCCAGCAGGAGCCGTTGGAGCTGCCACCAGACTCCGACAGCGAGGGGCCCTCTGAGTCGGCTTTGGAGGATGTGGAGGATCCTGGACAGGGTTCTGACTCTGAGCAGGGCGGAGAGAGGCTGATTGGCCACCAGGAGGCACCTGACCCTTGGACCAGTGGGGAGGAGACAAGGGAGAGTGAGCCGGAGGCCAGCAGTGAGTTGTTCCTGGATGCACGCCATCGAAGAGCTACTAGGCGTCAGGAACAATTACGCAATTATAGGAGGTGATTGCACTCAGCTGGTGGTCATCAGGCTCCTCTCCAGAGTATAAAAAGCTACTTGTGCACACGCCCCTCTTTGCAGAAGTCAACACGGGATTGAATGTCGGAGGATATTAATGTGAGCTTGGCAGGCTGGATTGCTGCCAAGCCTTATCTGTGTATATTGCTGCCTGAGTTTGTCTGAGTTGCTGCCAAGGTCCTTATCTGTTTGTTCTGCTTGGCTTTCAGCCACCGAGGTTTTGGGTTCTTGCTATTAAAGTACATTCCAGTTAAGCTTGTCTCAGCATTCGTTACTGGACGGAGGAGGGGGTCAGAACAGATCACTTTAGAGACAATGCCAAGAAATTTCTGCAAACAATTGCTTTTTTCTGCTGTTCTTCCAATTTTTGCTTTATTTCTTTTTTTTCCTGCCATATGTGAGAATCCAACATTCCTGTTGAGTAGAATTTCACTCACAAGGGCTCCTGTTGTTTTAAGATATGTGGGAGGATCTATCTTGTTTGAGAAGTGATCTTGATTAACCAAGATACGTCTGAGTATAATTTGTGCGGTGAGCAGGTTTATTAATAATGAATCCACATTACAAAACTCAATGTACTGGTTTTGTGTACTGATAACAATAATGTGTCAGTCAGTGACTGATAGACTGTTATTTGCTATATGGAAAAGGAAATACAAACTCAAATCTTTAGAAAGATGCACACTACTGGATATAAATGTGCCATTCTCTTTATTAGCCCCAATATGATATGAATCAGAGGACTGCAAGTAATTAGTAGTGCTGTTTTTCTAAGTATGTATAATTTATTCAATGATATCAATTCAAGAGGCCAAAATAATTCAATATGTTTCCCTTCCTTATTTCATGTGCTACATAGAAAAATATTTTTAAAATATCTGTAAACATATAAGTAAGCTATCTTAAGTCTTTTTAATTAGTATATACTGCCATTTTGGGATCTGACTTTGATTTATAAAGGCTATTATTTTACATAGTGAAACCAAAGATAAAGCTTGTTTGGAGTATTCACAGTTTCACTTACTTGAAACTGAAAAAAACAGATTATTAGTATGAAGTAGCATGTGGAAAACATATTTTGGAGCACTTTACTACATATGTAGAATATATAAACAATTATTGATTGATTACACTTCCTTGAAAAATAAAAAAGCCTTGTGACACATAATATCATGGACCATCAGAATCTAGGACAAAATCATTATTTTGAAAAGGAAAGCAGAAATTATATATAAAACAATTAAAAATAATGGAATTGTTGTAACAGCACAATTCTTTCGTATTTTCTTAAAGAAACTCTAGAAATTATGTTATATCTCCCCTATTCCTCCAATCACTCTCACTGTTTTAATTATCTAGTATGTTCTTAAGAGGTGAAATACACTTTTTTTTTAATAGCAGTACTTGATTTGATGAATTTAATTGCATGCAGGTTTTGGTTGTATATGTTGAAACCACTTTTCCTCCTCCATTTCCAGCTCTAGGGATTAAGAAAAAAACAAACAAACTAGGAGTATTTTTAAAGCAGTAAACACGTGCAGTTTTGTAAACACATACACTTACTTAGAAAGAGATTAATAGGATTCTTTTTGCCTTTAAAAACTAATTGAAAGCTAATCGTTTTGAAATGTTTGAAATCAGCTGATATAAACTAATTGCCTTGATTTACAATTATACAAATATTTAAACTCCAATATTTCCCTTTCCCACTTAAACGGGTTTATTCATTTTGTTAAAATGTTACACTTCGAGGTATTGTTGTCCGTGACCTGTCAAAACCACGCCCGTCAAAACTGCGTCGCTGATGTCATTAACAGGGCGACAACAGCCAGCGCGGAGAAAGAAGGGCGCTTTAAATAGCGCTTTGAAAGCAAGCCGATTCAACTTAAGGTACCCTTAAGGTAAGGGTTAGGTTTAGGGTTAGGTTTAGGGTTAGGTTTAGGGTTAGGTTAAGGGTTAGGGTTAGGGTTAGGGTTAGGTTTAGGGTTAGGTTAAGGGTTAGGGTTAGGGTTAGGTTTAGGTTTAGGGTTAGGTTAAGGGTTAGGATTAGGTTTAGGGTTAGGTTTAGGGTTAGGTTTAGGGTTAGGTTAAGGGTTAGGTTTAGGGTTAGGTTTAGGGTTAGGTTAAGGGTTAGGTTTAGGGTTAGGTTTAGGATTAGGTTTAGGGGGGTTAGGTTTAGGGGTTAATTTTAGGTTTAGGGTTTACAGCGTGCTTCTGTCTCCGCGCTGTTGTCGCCCTGTTGATGACGTCAGCGACGCGGTTTAGTCGGGCGCGGTTTTGTCGGGGAACCATTGTTGTCCTGTCATTTATGATCTTTCATTTGCTAATGGCAACCTAGCCTGTCGACACCATTCGTATTATCTAAGCCCATATCTATTTGCCATTCTCCTGCATTAAAAATCTTTGCTGCATAGGACTTACTCTCCTGTTGACTTCAATGAAATGGAATCCCCCAAGCCTCCAAGTTAGAAGATCATGTAGATACTCTGTCTTGGCCAGGCTCCTCTCCAAATGTGGAGATAGGACTCAAACTCTCATTTTCCCCCCTCAGATGATTTATCAGGGTTTTTAACAGTAAACTCTGAGATTAACCCATTTGTGAAGTTTATTTATTTATTTGATAAATGTATATGCTGCTCATCTTGTGGTTCATGTTGACTCCAGATGGCAAGGTGGCGCAGTGGTTAAAAGCAGCACTGCAGGCTACTGCTAGATCAGCAGGTCAGCGGTTCAAATCTCACCGGCTCAGGGTTGACTCAGCCTTCCATCCTTCCGAGGTGGGTAAAATGAGGACCCAGATTGTTGGGGGCAATATGCTGACTCTCTGTAAACCGCTTAGAGAGGCCTGAAAGGCCTATGAAGCGGTATATAAGTCTACTGCTACTGCTACTGCTATTGCATAAAATATTAGGCGTTCAGGTTGCAGAATACTGGGAAGGTTGTTTCTGTTTCCTTAACAAAAGTACCCACATTATGGAAGGTGGGGAAAATTGGCTCATGTGGGAAGTTTTTAAGAGATGAAATTGGTCCTATAAGTCTAAGGAAGCCTTAAGTATCTATTCTATGCTAAGACCTTCCTCTCCTCCAGGGGTGGGTTTCAGTTGGGTACAGTCCAGTACGCGCGTACCGGTGCCAGAAATCCGGTGTGCATTTGCATAACGGGTCCTCTGGAGGCCCCGTATCGGAACGGTCCCTCCCCTGGCTTTCCCCCCTCTCTATCCCCCCCGCCCAGTCACTGCTCTCTCACTCTTGCCCCGCCCGTCTGCACCATGCTTGCCCCACCCACCCACTTCCTTTGCTCGCCCAGCTGGTGGGGCTGCAGCCGGCAGGCCGAAGGGACATCAGAAGCGAGCGGTAAGTGAGCGTGTGCCAGCCAGAATACCTGCCTAAAAGCAAAATGCCTTTGGAAGCTGGGGCTGCCCCCTCCCCCTCCCTTTTGCAGAAACTCCTCTTGCTGCAGAATTGGGACCACTCCGTCTTTCCTGGCTTTCAGCTTCACTTGTCCAGCAATATGCCGACTCTGTAAACCTCTTAGAGAGGGCTGAAAGCCCTATGAAGCGGTATATAAGTCTAACGGCTATTGCTATTGCTATCCTCTCTATCTTCGAGAGCTGCAGGCGGCAGGGAAACGAGGCTTCTTTGCCAGCCTCCCACCTGGCAAAACAGAAATTTTTGCCAACTGGAAGGTATGTCTGTGAGAGGGGGGGGGGGAGAGAGTGAGAAAGAAAGACAAAGAGTAAAAGAGAAAGGGAGGGAGGAAGGGAGAGAGAGAGAGAGAAAAAGAGTGAGACAAAGATAGAAAGAGAAAGAAGGAAAGAGAAAGAAAGTTGGAGAGAGAGACAAGAAAGAAGGAAGGAAGGAAAGAAAGAAAGTGGGGGAGAGAGACATAAGAAAGAAAGAAGGAAGAAAGGAAGGAAGTGGGGGGAAGAGAGACAAGAAATAAAGAAGGAAGGAAGAAAGAGGAAGAGAAAGGAAGGATAGAAAGGGAGAGAGATATACAAGGAAGGAAGGAAGAAAAAGAAAGAAAGAAAGCGGGAGAGAGAGACACATGTAAGAAAGAAAGAAAGAAAGAAAGAAAGAAAGAAAGAAAAGAAAAAGAGAACTTACGATCACAATTGAGTGCAAAATTTTGGTTGCTAAGCAAGAACGTTGTTAAAGGAGTCTCACCACGTTTTACAAGTTGGTCACTCCCACCCGGCCATATGACCGCCAAGCTGCTCCCACAAAATAGGCCACACCTACAGAATAGGTTCTAAATTTTTTTGAAACCCACCACCTGCTCCCCTCCATCCCACAGGTACAACTTAACATTTTGAGTTTCGTGTTCAGCATTGGTTTGACTCTGCCTATGTAGAAAAATAATTATTTTGGAACACACTTAGCTTCCATAATGTTCTCTGAGTGAATATACTTTGCTCTCTCTTCTGTCTGCAACCCTGCTGCACTTTCCAATCTGTTCCTGAGATCCCCTAATCCTCCAGAGCAGATGTGGAAGCATGGAGGGGTTTGTTTTAGTGGCACCTGCCTTTGCATTAGCAAATAGATATACTTGGAAACAATTCAAAGAGGGTTTTTCACTCTCTCTCGATTGATTGCAAACACCCTGAAGTTTGTGACTTGGAAATCAGTAAAGCTTTAGCTGATTCTAGGTGAAAACATTTTAAAAAAACCAATACTTTCATCCAGCATATCAGGGCTTTGGCTAGGATACTGGCATGTAGATGGTTTCATTCATACTTGCAGTAAATATACTTCCATAATATCTTGCAATTACTAATATTTTATTTGATTTTGACTAATAATTAGGGAGTGATGTTATTTGCTTCATATTTTCAAGACACTGTGTGCTTTTTAGTATTCATTACTTAAAAGTAATCTAACTTCCATGCAAAATCCTCATCATTATTTCATTTATAAACGAATAGCAATAGCAGTTAGACTTATATACCGCTTCATAGGGCTTTCAGCCCTCTCTAAGCGGTTTACAGAGTCAGCATATCGCCCCCAACAACAATCCGGGTCCTCATTTCACCCACCTCGGAAGGATGGAAGGCTGAGTCAACCCTGAGCCGGTGAGATTTGAACAGCCGAACTGCAGAACTGCAGTCAGCTGAAGTAGCCTGCAGTGCTGCATTTAACCACTGCGCCACCTCGGCTCATGAATTCTTATATTTCATCATATATTGAATTATTTTTATTTGTATTACTTTTATAGCAATAGCAATAGCAATAGCAGTAGACTTATATACCGCTTCATAGGCCTTTCAGGCCTCTCTAAGCGGTTTACAGAGAGTCAGCATATTGCCCCCAACAATCTGGGTCCTCATTTTACCCACCTCGGAAGGATGGAAGGCTGAGTCAACCCTGAGCCGGTGAGATTTGAACCGCTGACCTGCTGATCTAGCAGTAGCCTGCAGTGCTGCTTTTAACCACTGCGCCACCTTGGTAACTTTTGTTACTGACCAGAAGAAAGATCCAGACTACAACAATTAAGAGTTTATGTTTTAATTCCTTTTTTTAATTCCTTTTTGCTTGTATTAATTGTAAGCTAATTTAGGGTACTACCAGGGGTGGGTTTCAATTGGTTCGCGGCGGTCCCCGCGAACCGGTTGGTCGGCGAACCCGGAAGTAAGTAACTTCCGGGAATGGCGAAGGGCCCACCCGCCCGCGTTCCTTACCCGGTTTTGACGAGTTCTGCGCTTCCACGCATGCGCAGGACGCATACAGTGCCTGCGCGATCCTCCAGGAGCAGCTGGACCATCACACAGACGCTAGTACGCATGCGTGCACTGCGCGCGTGCACGAGGACGCCACCGGCCCCGTTCCAACTGAACCGGTTGGAACGGGGCGAGAAACCCACCCCTGGGTACTACCCTTGTCAGAGAAGAGAAGGACTTGATAGAGAAAAATGAACCATCACTGTATGAATTCATTAGCTCTAATTTTCCCTAGTTTGGATACAGAACAATATATCTTGATACTATTAATATACTTTTAGGTGGTTAAAAATCAATTCCTGTCTCTTGCATCAGAAGAATAGGATTATTGGACTTTAAATTTCAGGCAACTCAGTTTTAAGAACTGTTAGGAGTTGTGTTTAACATTATTTGTGTCACTGGTTACGTGACCCGTCAAAAGCGCGGACGACAAAAGCGCGATCGACAAAATCGCGCCTTTGACGTCATCACAGCGCGACGAAAAAGATCGAAAAATTCAAATAAAAATTAATAAAAATTAAATTAAAGCAAGCCAATTCACATAAAGGTAAGGGTTAGGTTTAGGGTTAGGGTTAGGGTTAGGTTAAGGGTTAGGGTTAGCTTTAGAGTGTTAGCGTTAGCGTTAGGGTTAGGTTAAGGGTTAGCGTTAGGTTTTTCGTTACTTTAACGGTTAGGTTTAGGGTTAGGTTTAGGGTTAGGTTAAGAGTTAGGTTTAGGGTTAGGTTTAGGGTTAGGTTTGGGGGGCTTAGGGTAAGGTTTTCGCTTTATTTTTACATTTTTCGAACTTTTTCGTCGCGCTGTGATGACGTCACAGCGCGCTTTTGTCGAGCGCGATTTTGTCCTACGTGCTTTTGTGGTGGAACCACTGGTTACCCTTCGCCTGTAACAATGGCTTCAATTAGATTTGTAGCAAAAAAATATGAAATATTATTTCGATTCCTTCCTTGCTTCTTTTAATGCAATGTGATTATATATGATTAGAAAATAATTGTTTGCTCTTAATTGACGTGGTAACTTGAATTGTGTGAGAAGGTTTTTCGGTATTTGATTTTTTAAAAAAATCAATACTGTTTTATTTATGTTAGTGTGTTCTCTCTCTCTCTCTCTCTCTCTCTGGGTATGTCAGTGGTGGGTTTCAAAAATTGTTCGAACCTACTCTGTGGGTGTGGCCTCCTTTGTGGGAGTGGCTTGCCACCCATGTGACCAGATGGGAGTGGTTTGCCGCCCATGTGACCGGATGTGAAGATGCCGACGACACTTGTCAGAACCACCTTAAATTACCTCACACACAGCACTGGCATGCATAAGAATAGGATGTAAGCTTGTTTTTCAAAAGGCATCTTTGGTTTGCATTAAAACAACTTCAACACACGCAATGTTCTGATTGCGCCACAAACGCAGTAGTCATCCTTGCCTTTCACAGAGGCACTGAGTTTTATAAATATGAGCAAGATAGTGTAGAATAATCATATTCAAGGACCAGTGGTGGGTTTCAAAAAAATTTGGAACCTCTTCTGTAGGTGTGGCCTGCTTTCCGGGTCCACTGGTGGAACCTCTTCTAACCGGTTTGGTAGATTTGACAAACCGGTTCTACCGAATAGGTGCGAACTGGTAGGAACCCACCTCTGGGGTATGTGTATATCTTTTAGTGCTCTATTTTAGAAATCTTGACATATCTTTCTCTGTGTCTTCTGATATCATTTCACAGTTTGCCTAATTCCAGACATTTCAAGGTGCTGGTCTTCAGACTCCTGCATTGAAACAGCATTCACTCTTGTATCTTGTGACCCTAACAGTGGACATCTATGAGTGATTTTAGGGAGCAGTGTTTTCTCTGTACTAATGCTATGCCTATGGAGTTCCTTTTTCAGGGAGAAGTGTGTATTGTTTGATGTAAAAACCAGATCAGTTTGGTTTTGTTAACTGTTTATCTTTTATCCTATTTGTCTGTTCTTCTCTGATTTTGCTCCTATCTTAATGGACGGAGATCCTTTCTGTTTAACTGTTTATTAAATTTATAGGCCGCCCAATCCCGGAGGACTCCGGTCGGCTTACAGAAACAGAAACTAAGAGAAATTAAAAACTGATAAAAACACGACAAATTTAAAAAGACACAACCAGGGCTGGACTTCAATCCAGAGGTCAACAGCCCCAGGCCTGCCGGAATAGGCAGGTCTTAATAGCTTTTCGGAAGGCCATGAGAGTGGGTAGGGTCCGGATCTCTAGGAGTAGCTCGTTCCATAGGGCCGGAGCGGCAACAGAGAAGACCCTACTCCGAGGCGTTGCCAGCCGGCATTGTCCAGCTTTGCTTCCTTTGTGGGGTGGTATTTAATGATTTTGCTAGTTGCTTGATTGTAAGATAACATAAAATCACATGTTGTTTAAGATTAACTCAGGAATATTAACAGAAAAGGAGGGAAAGGTAGAAAACTCCAATAAACGTATAGCTCGCCGTGGATTAAAATGAAATAGTAATAAGGCAGTATGCCTCCTTGGAGGAATCCTATTCTCACTGTGAATTTTGTGTAAAATATTGCTTTATTTTACAGTTGATAGCCGTGTATGACGAACAAGATGCATTCCCCAAAGCTGATGACGCCAATGGTAGTTTAACAGAAGGCAACAGCCCAGATGCTTTTGAGACTGATGTAGCCACTCAGCTGGCGGCATTTCAACCTATTGGTGGAGAGATAGAAGTGACATCCTCGGCTCTGAAATTAGGTAGGTATTTACATTTTAAAGAATGGATTGTTAAGCTAAGACTATCCCTTATGATTTTCTTGAGTCTTCCCAAGGATTTATACGCACTAATAAAATATTCTCAATATGCTCCCTTCGGCATGGTAAAGGTGTGCAAAATCAGTAGTCCCACGTCAGTATCATTGCTCGATGCATCTGTTGTAGGAAGAGGACATATTTGGTAATTATCCTGGAGTTATTCCTAACTCTGCATTTCTTTTAGTTTAGATACTGATCTTAGCTTTCCATTTTTTAATCGAGATAATTTAAAATCTTTGACTTCCAGTTGCATTATTATTGGCAGGATTTATAAGGATTTATTATTTTGTTTGGTATCAAAGTACTTTATAAAAAAACCCCTAAAATAATGATAAAAACTAGTATATTAATTGTTTAATTGCTAAAAATTATTGAAGCTTTGTAGCATATATAAACTGAGCCAGTGAAACATGTTTTATAAACTTTAAATTTGTCTATTTTTTGTCACGTTTTACTGCCTCATTTTTCAAAGGGAAAGTTGCATGTCACAACAATAGAGCCGAGGTGGCGCAGTGGTTAAATGCAGCACTGCAGGCTACTTCAACTGACTGCAGTTCTGCAGTTCGGCTGTTCAAATCTCACCGGCTCAGGGTTGACTCAGCCTTCCATCCTTCCGAGGTGGGTAAAATGAGGACCCGGATTGTTGTTGGGGGCAATATGCTGACTCTGTAAACCGCTTAGAGAGGGCTGAAAGCCCTATGAAGCGGTATATAAGTCTAACTGCTATTGCTATTGCTATTTTTGGGTGCCTTTGTTTTCAACAGCCAATTTATATGATACAAGCAACTTGTATCATATAAATATAATGTGTAAAGCAAAAAATTGAAAATGATCTTTTACAAAACTGGTACATATCAAACTCTGAATTGTTTTGTTGCAGATAGTGGCTTTTTTTAACCCTTCACATTGCATTTTTCTTACATCTTATTTGGAAGCTACAGTAATATGCATTGCATTCTAAGAGATTCAGATACCCAAGAAAAATCTGACTTGTCAATCAGGGACATGGACAGAGGGATCCAAAATTCAATGAAAGCAAATGCTAAAAAGTCAATCAGGAATAGAATTTTTTTCCATTTGCAGGTGGGATATTTTTTTATTTTTTTTAAAAGAAGGATTTGCTTTTGCTTGTGTTTTGGCTGAAAACTAAGTAAGAAAAGAAGTCCAAACTCACAGAAATCTGGCTTGTAAATCAGGGCGTTATCAGCAAATTAGATATCAGTGAAGCTACAGTAGATATGGCACAGATTTTATTTTATTTTATGACTTTGCTCTCTTAGCCTTTGGACATTTTCAGAGATTCTGAGCTAAGGAATAGCAATAGCAGTTAGACTTATATACCGCTTCATAGGGCTTTCAGCCCTCTAAGCGGTTTACAGAGTCAGCATATCGCCCCCACAGTCTGGGTCCTCATTTCACCCACCTCGGAAGGATGGAAGGCTGAGTCAACCCTGAGCCGGTGAGATTTGAACCACTGAACTGCAGATAGCAGTCAGCTGAAATGGCCTGCAGTACTGCACTCTACCCACTGCGCCACCTCGGCTCTCAAGGAAACAAGTCACTTAATCAGGCTCTTCAGAAGCATGTATTGTGCTTTTGGATTATTTTCTTGTTTTCTGATCTTGATATATAAAATTATGTCTTAAATTCTCAAAGTCCCAGTGGCCTTCATTCTGGGGAAAGGGACCATTGAGCACATGGCTTCCCATCTGATCAACTATGGAAAGAAGAAAGAAAGATTGCTCTGACCTTTGCACAAGAAGACCATGGCAAAGAGGGAGATAGTTTTGGTGCTAGGGGTGGATTCTTGATTCTTTTACCCGCCGGTTCACTCAGGGATATGCTTCGGGCATATGCGCATGCTTGATGCGCGCTACGCATGCATGTGCAGTAGGCAAAAAAATGGCTTTTTACCAAGATGCTTTTGGTAAAAATTGCTTTTTACCCCAAAATTGCAAAAAACAAGATGACGCCGCCTACAGCACCACTGATAGAATCGGTTCAGATGCGTGGGTGGCCGAGTTACTACATACTCAGCTGAACCGAGCCGAACTGGTAGGAACTCAGCTCTGGTTGGTGCCATCATCCTCATATTAGCTCTTCTCAAGAGTGTTGAGATATGGCTGGAGGATTTAGAGCCTCTTTTGTGGAAGCCAGGAGGGCCCAGTTCACCCTGTTCATTTGGGTGCATTCCATTAGCAATAGCAATAGCAGTTAGACTTATATACCGCTTCACAGGGCTTTCAGCCCTCTCTAAGCGGTTTACAGAGTCAGCATATTGCCCCCAACAACAATCCGGGTCCGCATTTCACCCACCTCGGAAGGATGGAAGGCTGAGTCAACCTTGAGCCGGTGAGATTTGAACCGCTGAACTGCAGATAACAGTCAGCTGAAGTGGCCTGCAGTACTGCACCCTAACCACTGCGCCACCTCGGCTCTTATAGTAACATGAGGCAAAAATAATAACATGAGGCAGACTCAGTGCAATCCAGCAGTGCTTACTAATTAGTTGATAAATGATAAAAAGTGGCCATAAAAAACAAAACCCCCAATTTAAGTACTTTAACCTTGAGAAACAATACTTTTAGGATTTGTTCCATGTTTTTATATGAAGTTTAATTATTTATTGTGAAGATGAAGGAAGTATTCTGTAGCATTTTCAAAGTCGTAGAAGTCTAAAATCTCATGTATTCCATCATTCCTTTTTTACTTGCTTCGAAGACTAATGTTTAGAATAATCCTTTATTTTTTTAACCATTCATCACTGCCCATTATTTCCGTTTGTTCCCTTTGTCCTTGACTTACTTTATTGCGCTTGTATATTTCAGCATAAATGGTGAGAGTCAAGGATATCTTCCAGTCTATAAAATACTTCTGGCAATAATAGCTTAAAATGAGCACTAGCAGGCATTTCAACAAACTGCTTTGGATATCAATTATAGAGTAATTTAATTGGCTCTTAGGTAGAAATGAAGTATTATCAAAGTGAGCACTCAAGGTGTTTAAACATGAATTGTCATTTGATATGGAATCATAAGTTAGATCATACTCATAAAATTACACTTCAAAGTATCTGCCCTTCCTTGCTCTTTCTCTTCATGTTTTGTTATTATTGAGTGTTTCCTTAAAACATGCTACATGCAAGCAATTTATAGTGCTGCTTAACTGCTCCTTTCATCAGCAAGGTCTTCAGCTGCAATTATCTATATTTTAGTAGCTTCTTATTTAACTAATCAGTGGGATATTCAGCAGAGATGCGCTAGTAGTAAAGGTTTGCTGTCCTTAGAAATCCCACTGATTGATTTTTTTAAAAAAATCATCTTCTAGTGTCTTCCTTTTAAATTCTTCCATGCTTTCTAATCTTTCCCTTTTTAAAGTTGTGTGTATTTTTTAAATCTTTCTTTGCGATATATATATTTATTTTGCTGTGATTGTTCTTTAACTTGTTAAGCTTTTTAAATTATAAGTTTGGTTCTCGGTACTCTCCTATGCTTTGCTATATTTTTTAAATTATAATTTTATTGGATGAATGTTTGAATGTTTATTTTATTTATATGCCGCCCTTTCCCCCCGAAGGGGACTCAGGGCGGCTCACAACTCAAACCAGGGAAGGGGGGATACAGACAAAATTAAAAACGACACAAAACAATGCATAATTTAAAACACTACAGTCATACCATTCGAGACGGGGGCAACGGTTCTTTAGCTCCAGGCCTGTCAGAACAGCTAGGTTTTAAGGGCTTTGCGGAAGGCCTGGAGGGTGGTGAGGGTTCGTATCTCCACGGGGAGTTCGTTCCAGAGGGTCGGAGCAGCCACCGAGAAGGCTCTCCTCCGGGTAGTCGCCAGTCGGCATACGCCGGCGGATGGGATTCGGAGGAGGCCTAATCTGTGGGATCTAATCGGTCTAGTGGAGGTAATTGGCAGCAGGCGGTCTCTCAGGCGGAAGTTTTTAAAAATAAGACTAAATATGAATACAAACTGAAATAGACTAAGAAGGGGGAAAAGGGATGAAGTAAAAGAGAAACCTGATGTGCAAAAAGAAAAAAAGAAAAGGAAGAAAAAAACACATTCTGATTTTCAGTTATCAATACAACTGTAGATTTACTGTCTCCCTTTCTCTAAAGTTGCATTGTCACTCTCCTCATTCTATAACTACCTTATCTAATTGTCAAAACCATAGATCATACTCATTTTTTTCTGTTTTATTGAAATAGTTCTTAAGCACTTTCCAGTCAGTGATAAAACATAGATATTATCAACTTGACCATTTCAGCATCATCTTCGCCAACCATTTCTGTTGAAGGTATTGCCAAATCTTTCAATCTTTGTGCATACACCTCCCTAAGACCGATAAGATTGCACAGGATGGGCCTTCTTCAGGTGCCGTCAGCTGGACAATGTCGGCTGGCGATGCCTCGGAGTAGGGCCTTCTCTCTTGCCGCTCCGGCCCTATGGAATGAGCTACCCCCAGAGATCCGGACCCTACCCACTCTCATGGCCTTCCGAAAAGCTATCAAAACCTGGCTATTCCGGCAGGCCTGGGGCTGTTGACCTCTTGATTGAGGTCCAGCCCCACTTAGATCGGGTGCATGTTGTGTTTCTTTTAATCTGCTGTGTTTTATTTGCTTTTAATTTTTTCTCTATTATTTTTATTTCTGTAAGCCGCCCGGAGTCCTCCGGGATTGGGCGGCCTATAAATTTAAGAAATAGAAATAGAATACAATAATCTGCAGTTTTTAACAGCAAAAATCGAAGTTCCATAACTTTTTTTCAAACTCTTTATCCATCAGTCCCAAGAGTAAAACTTCTGGTTTCAGATCTATATTGATGTTTAAAATCCTCCAAATCAGTACATGTTTTACTCTACTCTGGCAAGTTATTCTTTTATATTGTGGATTTGTAGAGAGCTTTCTTCCTTGAAAAATATAAAAACATAAGAAATAGTTACTTCCTGCCTATTTTTTAAACCTGTTGTTTAGCACATATTCTTCTTGAGACTTTCTGGAAAAAGAGAAGCTGAGAAGACAAGTTCTAAAACCATATTTTGAAAAAAAAAATGTGGCAGAAAGCAAGCAGAAATTGTAAACTTCGACACATGTATACCCTGACAAAGTTCTCTTAAAATATTTGCTTCAACCAGATTGATGTTCATGTGCTGGATTCTTTATGTTTAAGTTATGGCTCAATATTTATTTGTTAACTGCCACTCCATTTGTATTATAGCTTCATTTCAGTCACAAGAAAATCATCGCCACATTTTTCTATCACTGCTTCCTCATGTTGACAAGGATAGGATTTTAAGTGTCCTGGCCTCCCTGCCACACTTGGAGGTTTCAAAGACCTGAATAGAACTTGCCTTGGAATGGTGTGTGGGAAACGAGGATTGTAGTCACTGCTATTTATAAATGTTAAGCTTCAAATAAGCTCTTAGACGGATGGCATATTTTTATGTCAGCCTTCTCAAATCTCTGCTTTCTTTTAAAATAAATTTCAGCGAATATTTAAGGCAGTACACTTTCAGAGAAGTGTGAATGGGAGGGGGGGCGGAATCTAAAGTCAAGTGATACTTCTATTCCGTACACCAGGCTAGCAGAACACGTGGAAGGAAAAGGACCACAGTAGTGAATTAAAAATAATTTGGGGCTTCAAAAGAATAACTTTTGAAAGAGCCGAGGTGGCGCAGTGGTTAAATGCAGCACTGCAGGCTACTTCAGCTGACTGCAGTTCAGCTGTTCAAATCTCACTGGCTCAGGGTTGACTCAGCCTTCCATCCTTCCGAGGTGGGTAAAATGAGGACCCGGATTGTTGTTGGGGGCAATATGCTGACTCTGTAAACCACTTAGAGAGGGCTGAAAGCCCCATAAAGCGGTATATAAGTCTAACTGCTATAACTGGGACACCCATCAGCTGTTTACCAGCTGGCAAAGTGGCAGAAGTTCTGAGCTGGTGGTGTTGGTGAGGCCTGAAGGGATGGTAGTGGCAGCAATGGATCCATCCTGGCACGAGTGAATTTTTAACAAATGCTGGCCGGCCACGTAAGGTTCCTTGGTGGTCCATATATGGTGCGGAACCAGATCAATGTTTCTTAAGTTAGATGGATTTTTCTCTAATTAAATAATTCTTTGCTATTCTCTAATATTATATTAATGTAATGATATTACTTTGATCTCATTGATTTGGAGGTGGATAAAGAAAACTAGATCTAAATAATAACAGGAAGGGGTATTAATTATCACACAGATTTCATGAAAGATTGTAACAAAAACTCATAGCAATCAAAACAATAATATCAAAAAGCTGCCAGAAAGGCATTTGACTGTCAGATGATACAGAAACTCTAAAGGAGAAGAGCTGGATCTCAGGAAACCTGAATTAATTATTTACGTTTTCCTCCACAGTGAAAAGAAGTATACCTCATACCTGAAATGGCTTTTAGAGATAAGGTGTCCCAAGTGCTAGGAGACATACAGGTGACAAAAGATCTTTTAGAATTTATTGGCAAATTACAAATTAACAAATCACCTGATTTATATGATAATCTCTTGAGAGAAAAAGGGAAGAACTCAAATGTGAAATTGCTGATATGCTAATATGCAAATAACAGTAATACACAAATTATCTCTCAAATCAGCCTCTATAATGGGATTGGAAAGCACCCACTGGAACAATGATTTTTAAAAAGAGATCTAGAAGCGATCCATATAATTATAGGATAGTTAACTATGAATTAGAGGAAAGGATTATTGAAAGGTAGGATTATTAAACATATGGCAGAATATTTGCTGAAGAAGTACCAAAGTAGATGTATAAATGGCTGTTGTGCATCATTAAATGTTTTAGAACATCTTGTGAGAATCAGCCAATGTATCGGAAAAAACCCAGGACTCATAAGAAAAAAAAAATGTTACAAATTAGTAATTGATTAAGCATGCAGGAATAGATATTAGGAACAAATAGAGATCTTAAAATAGAGGGTAAAGATATTATTTATTTGTTCATCAACCTAAAATTTTAAGGAATGTAAAAATAGGGAAATACTTTGTTAGTGGCTACCATCTGAAATGGCCCAGATCCACATATTTGGGTTTCAGTAACCAAATATTAACCCACTTCCACAGTCTTCCTTCTTCATTAGGGAGGTGGGGGATAGGCAAAGAATGCCCAGAATGATTGCCAAGAATATATTATCCCAGTAAGATCACCACGAAGATCATCCTTGCTGCTCATTTAAAGCAAGCAGGCATCTATACTAGGCATTTAGGATGATGCTTGATAATAATATTTTTTTTAAAAGTAAACTGACAAGTAAAAATAGCAATAGCAATAGCAATAGCAGTTAGACTTATATACCGCTTCATAGGGCTTTTAGCCCTCTCTAAGCGGTTTACAGAGTCAGCATATTGCCCCCAACAACAATCCGGGTCCTCATTTTACCCACCTCGGAAGGATGGAAGGCTGAGTCAACCCTGAGCCGGTGAGATTTGAACAGCCGAACTGCAGAACTGCAGTCAGCTGAAGCTGAAATATCCTATTGATACAAGGATAGCAGTAGCAATAGCAGACTTATATACTGCTTCATAGGGCTTTCAGCCCTCTCTAAGCGGTTTACAGAGTCAGCATATCACCCCCACAGTCTGGGTCCTCATTTCACCCACCTCGGAAGGATGGAAGGCTGAGTCAACCTTGAGCCGGTGAGATTAGAACCGCCGAACTGCAGCTTAGCAGTCAGCTGAAGTGGCCTGCAGTACTGCACTCTAACCACTGCACCACCTCGGCTCTTAAGGATATACAGCAGTGGTGGGATTCAAGTAATTTAACAACCAGTTCTCTGCCCTAATGATTTCTTCCAGCAACCAGTTGGCCAAACTACTCAGAAAGTTAACAACCGGTTCTCTTAAAATGGTGTGAACTGGCTGAATCCCACCTCTAATATACAGTAATATCAATAAGTGGAAAGAGAAATTGGAAAAGTTGTCAGTGATCAGTATATTGTTGATGAAAGATTATTAAAATCTTATTTTTAGCAAGAAAAGCAAAGCAAACATTTTAATGACAACAGCAAAGGCAGAATTTCATACTGAAGCGGTGGAAGTGATGAACCGGGGCCTTGAGGCTGTCAAAGACTGGATGAGAGCTAACAAACTGGTGCTCAACCCGGAAAAGACCGAGTGGCTGTTGTGTTTTCCTCCCAATAATTTGGCTAATGTTCCATCAATCAGGCTGGGGGGACAAAATTTATACCCCTCAGACAGGGTCCGCAACTTGGGAGTCCTCCTGGACCCACAGCTGAGTTTTGACCATCATTTGTCAGCTGTGACCAGGGGGGCATTTGCTCAGGTTCGCCTGAACCGGGAGGCCCTCACAACAGTCACTCGAGCCCTTGTGATCTCCAGGCTGGAATACTGCAACGTGCTCTACATGGGGCTGCCCTTGAAGAGCATCCGGCGACTTCAGCTAGTCCAGAATGCGGCCGCGCGAGTGATCGTGGGCACATCACGGTTCGCCCACATAACACCGATCCTCCGTGAGCTGTGCTGGCTACCTGTTGATCTCCGGGTGCACTTCAAGGTCCTACTTACCACTCACAAAGCGCTCCATGGTAGTGGATCTGGCTATTTGAGAGACCGCCTTCTGCCAATTACCTCCCTGCGTCCCATCAGATCGCACAGGGTAGGCCTCCTCCGAATTCCATCCGCCAGTCAGTGCCGACTGGCGACTACGCGGAGGAGAGCCTTCTCAGTTGCAGCTCCGACGCTATGGAACAATCTCCCCGTGGAGATCCGTATCCTCACCACCTCCCAGGCCTTCCGCACGGCCCTTAAGATCTGGCTATCCCGTCAGGCCTGGGGATAAAAAAATCTTAGTTTGTCCCCTCCCGAATGATGAATGAATGTTGTGCTCTATTTTTAATATTATGTATTGTCTTATGTTTTTTTGTCTTTGTATCCCCTTCCCGTGCTTTGTAAGCCGCCCTGAGTCCCCTCAGGGAAAAGGGCGGCCTATAAATTATAATAAACATTCTAAACATTTTAAACAAACATACTGTTTGGGAGAAGGCAAAACCCCCCAAAACTCACGTTAATAGAAAATATGAAATATTGACAATAAAATGCCAGATAATGAGCTCCTCAGATTAGATTGAATTCAACATGCTTCTTAGGTAGACCTGAAAGTCTTTTAGATTACTAATGGTGTTTATGAAATGGCTAGATTTAAGCCTTTGAGATGTCTAGTTGCTGATATTGCCATGCAGGAAAAGAAAACGTGAAGCTGCCAAGACAGAATTGCAGTGAGCACATGGAATGTAAGACATGTGAACATGTTCAGCACTATGAAAGGTGAAATGAATCTACTACACATTTACATCTTAGGCATCAGTGAACTGAGATAGGCTGGAATTGGATACTTAATCTTAGAAATTAACAGTATTTACTACTCAGGACATTAAAAAAGGACATACCGTATATACTCGAGTATAGGCCGACCCGAATATAAGCCGAGGCACCTAATTTTACCACAAAAAACTGGAAAAGTTATTGACTCGAGTATAAGCCTAGGGTGGGAAATGCAGCAGCTACCGGTAAATTTCAAAAATAAAAATAGATACCAATAATGTTTTTGAATATTTATTTCAAAGAAAAACAGTAAACTAGCGGTGTATTCAATGAAATACTTCACTCACCTCATGATGCTGATGTCCCGCTGTGATGATGATGTCCCGTGCAGCTGCGGGAGCGATGTCCCGCCTCCTATGACACACGGCACAGTGATTCCTATCATTGGATCACTGTACCAGAGGAGGTGGGACATCGCTATGTGGCTGCTTGCCATAACAAGGAGGAGGTGAGACATCGTTGCAGAGCGGCAGGAGGGGGAGGAAGGGGAATCATAAGACAGCCCTGCATTACATTAGAACGTGAGGAGGGGGGATGGTGCGGTGCGCGCTGCGCGGCAAACTGACAGAGGGAGGGGAAACTCACAGGGGCGCCGGGCCAGTCACAAGCCTCACCCAGCGGCATGGCCCCGCCTCTTTTTCTCCTCCATTTCGGGCAAATTTTTCACTGACTCGAGTATAAGCCGAGTCGGCTTTTTTCAGCCCAAAAAGTGGGCTGAAAAACTAGGCTTATACTTGAGTATATACAGTAATTATGAAGGTAATAGCAAGAACAGTACTTGCCTATAATGCAATCAATGACTGAATGGTATCAGTTAAAGTTGGAATGCCAAAGAGGAACCTAATATTAGCTCAGGAAATTAAAATTAAGCACTAGCAATAGCACTTAGACTTATACACTGGTCCATAATGCTTTACAGACATCTCTGAGCAGTTTACAGAGTTGGTGTATTGCTCCCAACAATCCGGATCCTCATTTTACTGACCTTGGAAGGATGGAAGGCTAAGTCAACCTTGAGTCCAGCCACTAATTAAACTCCTGGCTGTGGGCTGAGTTAGCCTGCAGTATTGAACTTTGACCTATGCACCACCATGGTTCATAATTCGTAGGCAAATAACTTAACAGTTTCTGCCACTCCATTATTTCTGAATTAATAACAATCATCAGATAACTAAAATGACACCTGCATGCAAGACAATTGTATACAGGTAGTCCTTGATTTATGACCACAATGGGGATCAGAATTTCTGTTACAAAGCAAGCTAGTTGTTAGATGAATCATTATTGATTTTATGACCTGTTTTGCCATGATGGTTAAGCATAGGGGCAGTGGTGGGATTCAAATAATTTAACAACCAGTCCTCTGCCCTAATGACCATCTGGGTAGGTGGGGCTCGGTGGTCATGTGACTGGGTGGGCTTGGCCAACTCAATGTCACTCAGGTCGAGGGACGCTTCGCCTTAGCTGTTACAATGGTAATAAGGGTTAACCAGAGAGGCAGTTTCTGTAAGCAGGGCAATAAAGATGAGGCTAGAAACAACACCAGAATGTTTCCTTCCTGCCTTCCTTACAGGATTAGCCCTGCAAAGTGGGGAAAAAACAAAAGGAGATTTCTTCCAACAACCGGTTCTCCGAACTACTTAGAAAGTTAACAACCGGTTCTCCCGAATAGGTGCGAACTGGCTGAATCCCACCACTGCATAGGGGGCGTGCATAAACGCACCAGCGTGCCTATTGTCCCTGTCCTACTGTCCCATTTATATGTACTTTTTAATGTCTTTATGGCTATGTTTTACTTATTTATATCCATTTATTTGTGCCAAGTGTTTTCATATTTGTTTCCTTGTACTTGTTGACAAATAAAAATAAATTAATAAATAAAGTAAATACGTAAGTAAATAAGTAAGTAAGTAAGTGTTTCTCAACCTTGGCAACTTGAAGATGTCTGGACTTCAACTCCCAGAATTCCCCAGCCAGCGAATGCATTCAATGAATACAATGAATTCGCTGGCTGGGGAATTCTGGGAGTTGAAGTCCAGACATCTTCAAGTTGCCAAGGTTGAGAAACACTGAAGTAAGTAAATAAAATATCACCTATGTTGTTAAATGATTCATACAGTAGTTAAAAGAATCTGACTTCCCCCATTGACTTGGCTTGTTGGAAGCCATCTGAGAAGGTCATATATGGCAATTCTGGGATACTGTAATCCTTACAAATACATGTTGATTGGCCAAAACTCAAACTTTGATCATGTGTCCCTGGGAATGCTGCAATGGTCGTAAATGCAAGGACCAGTTATAAGTCACATTTTTCATTGCTTTTGTAACTGAATGGTTCTAAATGAATGGTTGTTAGTTATGGATTACCTGTATAGAAAGCAAATAGATCACATTATTGGTAGAAGGAAGTAGAAAATCTCAGTTATAACAACCAGGGACTCAATGAGAGCCGAGGTGGCGCAGTGGTTAGAGTGCAGTACTGCAGGCCACTTCAGCCAACTGCTAACTGCAGTTTGGCGGTTCAAATCTCACCGGCTCAAGGTTGACTCAGCTTTCCATCCTTCCGAGGTGGGTAAAATGAGGACCCGGATTGTTGGGGGCAATATGCTGACTCTATAAATCGCTTAGAGAGGGCTGAAAGCCCTGTGAAGCGGTATATAAGTCGAACTGCTATTGCTAATGCAGAATAGATCACAAATTGGAAATCTGAAAATTACACGTTAAGCTGAAATTGAAGAAGAAACTTTCTACAATAATGCTTGGAGCATAGGTACCCACCATTTTCAAAGAGAACATGAGGAATTACTTTGAAATCTTATTGATAGAGAATCAGCTGAACTTAAGGAACCCCTTAAAGATGAATATAAAAACAGACCGCCAGAGATGAAGAAATAGAAGAAAACAAAGTGAATCTCAGAACAAACTATTAAAATTGCTAAGAACAGAGTGGGAAAAAAAATCCAAAGCCAAGAAC
Organism: Thamnophis sirtalis; assembly: GCF_051295495.1. NCBI lineage: Eukaryota > Metazoa > Chordata > Lepidosauria > Squamata > Natricidae > Thamnophis > Thamnophis sirtalis. The sequence continues at coordinate 5,192,738 of NW_028261381.1, read as the reverse complement.
CATAAAAATCTCAGAAAGAAACTTAACAAATGGTTTCACAGAGCTGTTAAAAGACAAAATGTTTTCAAGAAGATCTCTAAATGTAGAAGAAGATTTGTATCATTAATTGGGATTTTAAGGACACAAATGGACAGATAATACTGATTCAAAAAAGATGAAAGAAAAATGGAAGGAATTTCCTGAGGGTCTGTACAATAGAGATCTTAACATCCAAGATACCTTTGAAGATATTCCCTATTTACAAAGGCCTGTAATAATATACATAGATCTCTAAAATGATTTTAGATTAGCACTCAGTCATTATCAGTTTGGGAAACCATAATAATTAATGGAATATTTATAGAAATATGGCAAACGAAGGAAGAATCAGTACAGCTTCTAACCAATTTATGTAAGCAAATCTGGAGCGTGACCAGACAAAAGCGCGCACAACAAAAGCGTGCCGACAAAACCGCATCGCTAAAACCGCAACGTCATCACCGCAACGTCATCACCGCGACGTCATCACCGCGGCGACAACAGCGTGGCGACAGAAGGGCGCTTTACAACAGCGCGGTGACAGAAAGCCGATTTAAGTTAAGGTAAGGGTTAGGTTTAGGTTTAGGGTTAGGGTTAGGTTTTGGGTTAGGTTTAGGGTTAGAGTTAGGGTTAGCGTTATGTTTAGGGTTAGGTTTAGGGTTAGGGTTAGCTTTTGAATGCTAGTAAAAGCATTTTGCTGAGCGCTTCAGAAGGCGCGGATTTGCCCTCCGCGGTTATGTCGGCGCGCTAGGGTTGCCTTTTTCCTTAGCGCTTTGGACGGCGCAGATTTGCCCTCCGCGGTTATGTCGGCGCGCTAGGGTTGCCTTTTTCCTTAGCGCTTTGGACGGCGCAGATTTGCCCTCCACGGTTATGTCGGCGCGGAAAAGGGCTTCGCGGTTTTGTCGGTGAACCAATCTGGAGAATGACACATTGCATTTAATAGGATGTGCAAATTTTCTTACAATATTCTTAATTTCAATGTGAATAAAATAATGTTTAGGGTAATCTAATGCAGATTGGAGCCCTACATTTTATAAGTTGGCCACTCCCACTGGTCACATGGCTGGCAAGCCACTCCCACAAAGCAGGCCACACCTACAGAAGAGTTTCTAAAAAAATTTGAAACCCGCCACTGCTCCATACCTTTGGGCTTGGTCAGAGAAGTAAAAATCAAGATAACTGTGACAACTATCCAGTCAATATCTTGCCATGCTGATTAGATTTTTTTAAATTCAGAGTTGTCAAATTCGAAGGGAAGTGATTCTAGCTACTTGAAGCTCAATAGTTTAAGAGCGTTTGCAGCTGGACTTAATTTCACTCCGGTATTTTCTTTTATTTTTATTAAAGAAGCAATATAAAGTGTATTCTTGTTTCAAAAACTAATTTGTTCATTTCTGGTTATTGTGTTTCCCTGTTGTTAAATGTTCTTTTATTGTCTATTTCCTTAAGGTTTCTGTAGCTCCGTTTTAAACTCCATTATAACATTTTCGTTCTTTAATGTGAATTAAAAACATGTTGTCCTATTTATGTATGATTAGGAGTCCATCTGATTTTTTAAAATTACATATAAATTAACCCTACTTAGTGTGAAGAAAAACCTGAATCTTTTGTAGGTAATTGCAAAATTTAACAATAAATATACAGGAAAGAAATTACATTAAAAAACCCACATGTTGATCACCCCTGTGTATCTTGTTTATATATTGATAAATATCTCTTAAGACCTGAATTTAGGCCTTTTTGAATAGTTCTTTTTATAATTTGTTATTCTGCAAGTCAAATCAGAATAAGGTGATCCAGTAATCAGACTATGCCATTCTTTTCATGGGCCTCTGACTGTTTGTGTTCATCTAATGGTCTTCCAGATTTTTTTCAGCCCCAATATTTGATGTACTTAATACTAAATGTATAAATAGAAACAAGAAGCCAGAAGAGAAAGAAAAATAAGGAACTAGTGAATCTTTCTTTCCTTTTTTTAAATAAATATTTTATTTTCAAACAAACACAAAAACACAACACATATAACATAAAAACCTCTTCAACTACATACAGTGTGTCAATTGGTTACGAGGTCTTTTTGCGTCCTTTCCATAGTCATCACTTGAATTTTATCAAAATTCACATATTATCAATCAAGATATCTTTGTATACATTATTATTATCCTTCCTTTGTTTGATTATCACTATTGTCTCTCCATTTTAGACATTCTAAATATATAATCATTAATATTATAATGATTCATTATATCATCAATATATCCAATAATAAAGTTATTTTTATCCTATTCTAAGTCATTCTATTATTTTAGCGTTGATAACATTCTCTAATAATATTCAATTCCATGTTTTCCCCCCATTATTAGTATCATCAATCTAATATACATGTATACAAATTGTTATAATTATTAAACATCCATTAAACCTAGCTATTATTACATTCTTTCAAGATAAGGCATATACATTTATATTATGACATTATGAAATCATCCAATGATATTACATCTTTATATTCTATTCTATATAGAATTGTTTATCTTTTATAAAAAGGCTTTTCAACATTATCTCCATAATCCTCACTTACAGTTTGTATAAAATTTCATATTATCAATCTAGTATATATAAATGCTTTGTTATCATAATTAATCACTTATTTGACTATAGCTATTATTACGTTGTACATAGCACTCAAAATTTAACTACATTTAACTAAATTTTATTGTGACATTTCATTTCATCATCCTGTATCCTTCCAGAAATAGTGTAGTTCAATATCTCTTGCCTTTTGTAAAGTCAGTATTCTAAATGTTTTCTTGATAAGTCTTATGTGTGGACTTCTCTTAAGAACTTGTGGTTCATTGCATGTCTTATAATTATTCGAAACCTTTTACCTGCTCCTTTTATCAGCTTAACTTTTGTTATCAATAGTGCTTCTGCCGAGATTAGTCTCATTATTTCTGCCAAATTTTCTCTCCTTTCTTCATCTATGTTCTGACATCTGTAATAAAGTTCCAGTTCATCGATCTCTCCTTTCCATATTTCACACTTGCCATTTCCCTCCACTCTCAGTTTTCTGTCAATGTCAACAATTTTCTTATCACTTTCATATGTCTCTGTGATTTTTGAGTTCTGTCCTCAAACTTCATCACTGTACCTATACTTTCTGTATTTTGATCTATAATTTCAAGTCTCTTTTCAATTCTCTCTGTGATTATTAAAACTTTTTGAATTTCTAAGAAAATTCTTTGCAAAGTTAGTGTTTTTTCTTCTTCACATTGTGCCATTTTCCAGGTTATAAACACTGCCAAAACATCCGAGACTTTTTAGGTTTCAAACAAATTCAGTGGAGTTTTTCAAATCAAAGGATTCTCTTTCCTTCAAAGGAACACATGTATTAAAAAAACGTTTTCCACTGACCCTTTCAGTGAACAAAGCTTATAGCTTTGTAATATCAGATATTGAAAAGCCTCTAGCACTGCCACTAGATGGCAGTGTTACCTCTTTTCCATCTGTTTTTGCCCCTCTCTGTAAACCCCACGCTCCGGAAGAGGAAAAAAATGTTTAAAAATTATGCTCCGTTCAAGCCTTATGAGAGAAAAAACTTTTAATCCACGAATACAAAAAATGGAAAAAGTATAGAGGAAGAAGGAAAAAAAAGAGACCAGTCCAGTTTAAAAGTAAGAGGCATTTGTAAAAGGTCCATCCATAAAAAATAAACAAAGTTAAAGTAGAAAAGATAACACAATCATTCTAAACCAGGGTTAATTTGCTGCTTATTTTCTTCTGTCTTCAATTTTATTTTAAACTCCCAAGTCTTTTGGGTTTTCCCTTCTTTAATAATAAATTTTTTTCTCACCATTTCGACACACTGTCTCTCCGGCTTGTCCCAACCTTCTGCAGCCATTTTGGCTGCTTCTCTTGTAGCTAGCAAAAAGAGCTTTCTCCTGGATCAATCAGGGACTTTGCGATGTCCCTGAGATCAGCTGGACATGCTCTTTTCTATCACTGTTCCTTCAGAACAGTTTAGGTCCAAAAGGACCATCCAGGAACAGAGATATTGACAGCAATCCTGGAGCCCCAAGATTGCATGTCATGTCGTTGCGACGTCAAGTATCGCCTCCCAACCAGTGAATCTTTCATTTAAGATTTCAAACCAAAATAAAATGGAATTGCTCAGGAAAGTACTATTTGCTCCTACCAAGACATAAGGTAACAGTTTCTCTCGCATATATGTGCTAGTCGTTCCCGACTCTAGGGGACGTCTCATTTCTGTTTCAAAGCCGAAGAGCCAGCACTGTCTGAAGACATCTCCTTCATGTGATCATGTGGCCAGCATGACTAAATGCTAAAGGCTCATGGAACGCTGTTACCTTCCCACCAAAGTTAATCCCTATTTTTCTACTTGCCTTTTTTACACACTTTCAAACTGCTAGGTTGTCAGAAGTTAGGACAAGTAACAGGAGCTCGCCCCGTTACGCGGCACTAGGGATTCAAACCGCCGAACTGCTGACCTTTCGATCGACAAGCTCTGAGTCTTAGCCACTGAGCCGCCGTGTCCCTTACCAATACATAGTTCATCACAGATTTGAGCTGGCTCTTGTTTAGAAGAACATCAAAGCTAAAATTGTATTTTAAAAACAGACTGTCTACCCCTATGCGGCGTTGCAGTATTTTCAAATCTAAATATAGGTTTAACATTCAGGGAGTTGTATCCCCTGATATACAGACTGTTGAGAAATTGATTTTGAAGGAATGAAAAAATGAACAATCTGTATTGGCATAATTTACATAAAGAAAAGTTTGAGATATTATGCCAGTTGGCTAAGGACCCAGAGATTATAATTAAATCAGTTGAGTAGAGAAATGCTATGGGAACTAAGAATAGATAGGATTGTGGCAATGTATCATACAGTGTAAAGCGAGCTTAATGTTCCTGATAACCACGATGGGGTTCACATTGTGGAATGTGAAGTCAAATGGGCCTTAGGAACTGTCTGAGCAAGAACAAAGCTAGTGGAGGTGACAGTATTCCACCTGAGCTATTCAAAATCTTAAAAGAGGATGCAGTAAAAGGGTTCCACCACAAATGCGTGAATGACAAAAGCGTGCCTGACTAAACCGCGGTGACAAAACCGCGCGACGAGCGACAAATGAGCCCTGAAGCGCGCCGACAACAGCGCACCGACAGAAGCGCGCTGTAACCTAACCCTAAACCTAACCCTAACCCTAAACCTAAACCTAACCCTAACCCTAAACCTAACCCTAAACCTTACCTTAACTTAAATCGCGCTTCTGTCGGCGCGCTTCTGTCGGCGTGCTGTGGTCGATGTGCTTTTGACATCGCGGTTTTAGCACCGCGGTTTTGTCGGCGCGCTTATGACGTTCGCACTTTTGTCGGGTCACGCAGTAAAAGTGCTCAATTTGCCAGAAAGTTTGAAAAACTCAACAGTGGCCACAAGACTGGAAAAGGTCAGCTTACATTCCAATTCTAAAGAAGGGCAATGCCAAAGAAGGTTCAAACTACCACACCATTGCACTCATTTACAATGCTAGCAAAGTTATGCTCAAAATCCTACAAGCTAGGCTCCAGGAGAATGTGGTCTGAGAACTACCAGAAGTACAGGCAGGATTTCGAAGAGGCAAAGGAACTAGAAATCAAATTACCAATGTAGGCTGGATCGTGGAGAAAGCTAGGGAGTTCCAGAAAAAAACATCTACTTCTGTTTCATTGACTAAGCTAAAACCTTTGATTGTGTGCATCACAACAAATTGTGGCAAGTTCTTAAAGATGCGGGTCAGGAAGCAACAGTGAGAACTGGACACGGAACCACTGATTGGTTCAGAATTGAAAAAGGAGTTCGGCAAGACTGTATACTATCATCCTGCCTATATCACTTGAGAGCCGAGGTGGCTCAGTGGTTAAATGCAGCACTGCAGGCTACTTCAGCTGACTGCATTCTGCAGTTCAGCTGTTCACCGGCTCAGGGTTGACTCAGCCTTCCATCCTTCCGAGGTGGGTGAAATGAGGACCCGGATTGTTGTTAGGGGCGATATGCTGACTCTGTAAACCGCTTAGAGAGGGCTGAAAGCCCTTTGAAGCGGTATATAAGTCTAACTGCTATTGCTATTGCTATAACATATGCAGAGCACATCATGACAAAAGTGAGGCTAGATGAATCACAAGTTGGAATTAAGATTGCCGGGAGAAATATCAACAAGCTCAGATATGCAGATAATCCCACTCTAATGGCAGACAGTGAAGATGAACTAAAGAGCCTCTTGGCGCGGGTGAAGAAGGAGAGTTAAAAAGTTGGGTTGAAACTCCACATTAAGAATACTAAGATCACCCTCTCAATTCCTGGCAAATAGATGGGGAAGAAATGGAGGTAGTGACAGATTTTATTTTCCTAGGTTCCAAGATCACTGCAGATGGGACTTACAGCCAAGAAATTAAAAGACCTTTGCTCCTGTGGAGGAAAGCTAAGGCAAATTTAGACAGCATACTAAAAAGCAGAGACATCACCCTGCCAATAAAAGTGCGTATAGTCAAGGCTATGATTTTCCCAGTTGCAATGGATGGCTGTGAAAGTTGGACCATAAGGAAGTCTGAGTGCCAAAGAATTGAGGACTTTGAACTATGGTACTCCGCTAGTCGCTTGGACTCCAAGGCGATCCAACCGGTCAGTCCTAGAGGAGATCAACCCTGACTGCTCTTTATAAGGCCAGATCCTGAAGATGAAACTCAAATACTTTGGCCACCTAATGGGAAGGAAGGACTCACTGGGGAAGAGCCTAATGCTGGGAAAGACTGAGGGCAAAAGAAGAAGAAGGGGACGACAGAGAATGAGGTGGCTGGATGGAGTCTCTGAAACAGTAGGTGTGAACTTAAATGGACTCTGGGAAATGGTAGAGGACAGGAAGGCCTAGAGGAACGTTGTCCATGGGGTCTCAATGGGTCAGACACAACTTCACGACTAACAACATCATCGTATAAAATATTATTAAAAAAGGTTCGTGTATATATTGACTTGTAAAAAAGTTAAAGCATTTTGGATAAAAATATGGTGGATTATTCAAAATATTCTTAAAAAGAGGATAAAGTTCACTCCTCAGTTATTCTTGTTAGGTATAATTACAGATTGTACAGTTATAGAGACTAATTTGATTCTGAATTTAACAACGGCAGCAAGATTGTTGGTGGCGCAGTACTGGAAGAAGGAAGAATTGTCTACTATTCAAGAATGGACGTTAAAAGTATCAAACTTAGCAGAGATGGCTAAAATATCAGCATACCTCAAGGACCATTCAGATGAGAAATACAAGTTGGAATGGAGAAGATGGGTTGATTATATTCAAAATAAATATGGGACTAAGAAATTTCAACTAGCTTATGAATGAATGAACAAGGAATGTTACAATTTATCTAAAGTTAGTTTTACAAAAAGGGAGTTAAAGTATAAGCGAAGGTACGATGCTAAAGTTAGTTAGTTTATTTTAGTGTATGATTGTTAAATGTTTATACCCTGTATTTGCTCTGGGAAGTTGGGGGGGGAGGGTAGGGGGGATATGGTATTGGGGGGGAGGGAGGGAAGGGGGAAGGTATACTATTGTAAAACTCATTAAAACTTTTTAATAAACAAAAGAAAGGTTCGTGTATATAGAAAGGACAGTTTTATCAGCACATTATAGAGGGAGATCAACATTAGGAACTTTAAATAATGGGATACACGGGACAAATTATTTATTTTAAATGCATGTACAACATATGTATTCCAGTATTCTATATTCTGCCCCAAATTAAAAAGAAAGAAAATATTTCTCACATGCACATGCTTTATCGAATTACTTCAGTCAAGGTTAACATGGTGCAGTTCCATCGATTAAACAATACCATTTTCTGTAGCAATTCCTGTCCTTTGACATTGTCTCCCCCCCCCAGAGCCAAAAAAACCCCAGTTCTCATCTCACTGATATTAAAGACCACTAAACAACTGACTCTTCAGCCTGCCTTTTGGCAAAAAATGATTGATGGCCCTTTCTTCCTTCGTGTTTATTTCTGAGTTTGTTTGTTTTTTTAATTTAAAGTTTTTATTATTTGGTTTTTATTGTTCCTTTGTCTTGTTAATGTTTTTTTTCTTAACTGTTTTTAACAATTGCAAACTGAGCAGAATCACGTGACATCTACATTTTATAAATAATCATTTACTATTATTTCAGACTGTCTAGACCCGTGATGGAGAACCTATGGCACGTGTGCCCAAAGTGGCACGCGAGCCATGTTGCCTGGCACACACAGCCTTGCCTGTTTGTCTTCCAGGTTTCTGGCATGCATGCGCACGCGGTGATCAGCTGTCCATCGCATGCAGCAGTGATCAAAACCGGTGTGCGCATGTGTGCCAGCCGGCTGATTGTTGGGTGCGCATGGGTGCGCCAGAACCCTGAAGTTCGGTTTTTCCAGAGCGTGATCCCTTTGCTCGCGTGGCAGTTCCAAAAACCGGCCTGCGCATGTGCTCAAATGAGCTGATCATCTAGATTAGGGGTAGTCAACCTTTTTATACCTACCGCCCACTTTTGTATCTCTGTTAGTAGTCAAATTTTCTAACCGCCCACCGGTTCCACAGTAATGGTGATTTATAAAGTAGGGAAGTAACTTTACTTTATAAAATTTATAAAGCAGAGTTACAGCAAACCCCCCACTGCTCACCATGAAAGCTGGAATGCCCACTAGTGGTAGGGACCAGGTTGACTACCACTGATCTAGATTCTAGACTCATGATTCTAAATACGGAGAGAGAATATTTCCACTCTGTTACAATATTAAAATGTAGAATCACCCATTAAAGATTAATATAAGGAGATTTACACCTGATAAAAGAGAAAATTTCTTGATAACAGGTAATGAAATATCATATACGATGAGCCGAGGTGGCGCAGTGGTTAGGGTGCAGCACTGCAGGCCACTTCAGCTGACTGTTATCTGCAGTTCAGCGGTTCAAATCTCACCGGCTCAAGGTTGACTCAGCCTTCCATCCTTCCGAGGTGGGTGAAATGAGGACCCAGACTGTTGGGGGCGATATGCTGACTCTGTAAACCGCTTAGAGAGGGCTGAAAGTCCTATGAAGCGGCATATAAGTCTAACTGCTATTGCTATTGCTATTCCTTTTAAAAGGAGATGGGACTAAATCATGGAGAATCTGCCTTCACATCTTCCCCCCAACATCCCTGAAACCGACTCTTCTTCATTTGAACTGGCATCTGAAGAAACATCCATGGAAGCTATCATAAATCTATAATGTTATAAAAGTGAATGATTCTAAAGTAATACTAATATTAAATATATTATTAAATATATTCTTTTCTCTCTTTCTAGGTACTCCCCTTTTGGTTAGAAGGAGTAGTGATCCAACTGTGGGACAGCCAGCTGATTTTGTTCCAGGAGCTTTACATGCTAATCACCATATTTTGAAATCCCCTGTGTCAGTAAGTATCTTGTGCTTTCAGATTCTGACATTGTTCTTAGCAATATTAGGATTCTTGCAAACCCAGTTGTTAAGCAGTTTATATTCTATTAAGCTTTGTTATAATTACTCGAAGTGACTTTTGGCAAAAGAGCCGAGGTGGCGCAGTGGTTAGGGTGCAGTACTGCAGGCCACTTCAGCTGACTGTTACCTGCAGTTCAGCGGTTCTAATCTCACCGGCTCAAGGTTGACTCAGCCTTCCATCCTTCCGAGGTGGGTGAAATGAGGACCCAGACTGTGGGGGCAATAATATGCTGACTCTGTAAACCGCTTAGAGAGGGCTGAAAGCCCTATGAAGCGGTATATAAGTCTAACTGCTATTGCTATTGCTATAATCTGAACCTTTTACCTAGCTTTAAAGATCATAACGTACACCTTGAATTGGACCCAGAAGTAAACTGGCTTCCAGTTTTTACATATGCTTTTCTTTGGGCATCCAAAATCGCCCCTTGTGGTCACGTTTTATAACTTTTATTATCTATGCTTGCATTAAAAGCACTATTGAATCTAGCACAGAATGAAATAATCATCACAAAATGACTGTTGTGGGAGACATGAATAGATGAGAAACAGTAATTTGCCAGAAGGAAGCCCAAGACACTCTCCTAACTCAATTTGCTTCAGTAACTGTGGGGGGAAAGTAAATACATTTCAAAACTGGCATATATTTACTGTCAGCCTCTGCTTTGCTTATTCGCTATCGACTGCCACGTGAAATGTGGTGGTGGGGGTATGGTATTTGGGATGGGAATAAGTGGTACTGGAGGTGATACGATAAAAGGAGTTTTCTTCTCACCATCTTCCGCGCATGCTAAGGGCTGGTGTTTGGACCTGGTCAAGGCCACCTGTCCTGCGTACAAACCAGAGGTGGGTTCCTACCAGTTTGCACCTATTCGGTAGAACCGGTTCATCAAATCTACCGAACCAGTTAGAAGAGGTTCCACCAGTGGACCCGGAAAGCAGGCCACACCTACAGAAGAGGGTCCAAATTTTTTTGAAACCCACCACTGGTCCTTGGATATGATTATTCTACACTATCATGCTCATATTTATAAAACTCAGGGCCTCTGTGAAAGGTAAGGATGACTCCTTCATTTGTGGCGCAATCAGAACATTGCGTGAGTTGAAGTTGTTTTAACGCAACAGATGCCTTTTAAAAAACAAGTTTACATCATATTCTTATGCATGCCAGTGCTGTGTGTGAGGTAATTTAAGGTGGTTCTGACAAGTGTCGTTGGCATCTTCGTATCCGGTCACATGGGCGGCAAGCCTCTCCCATCTGGTCACATGGGCAGCAAGCCACTCTCACAGAGGAGGCCACACCCACAGAGTAGGTTCGAACAATTTTTGAAATCCACCACTGGTACAAACATAATGATGCTGTCTGGAGATGTAACCCACATGACACCTTAAAGAGTTGCAGATTGGACACTGGGGTGGGGATCATTGGGGGGGAGGGGGTTGGGAAATTGTTTGATATGTACTTGTTCGCGCCTTCCTGGCTCAGATCTTGCTTTACTTTCGCTGCCGTCTTTTCATAACCAGTAAAAGTATTTTTAATTCCACGAACAATGGATTTAGAAGTTTTCTTTCTTGGATATTGAGGGAGGCACGCCTGACACTTACATTCGCTTCCATTTTCCGAAAAATGTGTATGGGACCTGAATAGATCCCCAAGAACAGTTTTCCTATACCATGTCACACATATCCAACATTGAGATAAGCAGGGAAAAAACTAAATCAAGAAAATTAATGATGTGAGATTAAAAACAGAGAATAGGAGATAAGTTCTAAACCTACTATGCCACTTGCCAGATGTACTATAGATACTGACATTAATAGAGAAAGTATAATCTGAATTATAGGCCTGTTAATGGAATTTCTGCCAAGAAATTTCAGCAGCTGAGGTCAACTGAAAGTGCCCTTTCAGTTGTAGCCCCATCTCTGGAACATTATACCGCTGGAGGTAAGAACAGCATTCACCCTTTTGACCCTCTGGAAGGGTATTAAAACTTGGTTTTGCCAGTTGTTTTAGAGCCACAAGGGGGGCACATTGCTGGAAGTAGCAGTAGCAGTTAGCAATAGCAGTTAGACTTATATACCGCTTCATAGGGCTTTCAGCCCTCTCTAAGCGGTTTACAGAGTCAGCATATCGCCCCCACAATCTGGGTCCTCATTTCACCCACCTCGGAAGGATGGAAGGCTGAGTCAACCCTGAGCCGGTGAGATTTGAACAGCCGAACTGCAGAACTAGCAGTCAGCTGAAGTAGCCTGCAGTGCTGCATTTAACCACTGCGCCACCTCGGCTTTCTTGGCTGACAGGGTAAGAAGACCTCATCTACCATTCATCTCTTGGTTCCTTATTTTTTGTATCATTTAAATTATTAATTTGCATAAAGCTGTTGTCTGTGTCCCACCAACTTGAAGTCAGGTCTTGAGTGCCCATTCAAACTCTAAAATATATTACATCTTAAGGTAATGTACATATTATCTGGTATGTTGCTCTTGAATTGAATTGAATTGAATTTATTGGTCTTGTATGCCGCCCACTCCCAAAGGACTCCGGGCGGCTTACAATAAACAAAGGAAGGGGATAAATAGACAAATGGACAAACAATAATTTAAAATACACAACATTCATAGTTTCCGTGGGGCTGACTATTTCAACAGCCTCCCGGAACAGCCAGGTCTTTGTGGCTTTGCGGAAGGCCGGGAGAGTAGTAAGGGTCCGGATCTTGACGGGGAGCTCGTTCCAGAGGGCTGGAGCTGCAACAGAGAAGGCTCTCCCCCGGGGAGTCGCCAGCCGACATTGGCTGGCAGATGGGATCCGGAGGAAGCCTAGTCTGTGCGATCTGATCGGTCTATGGGAGGTAATTGTCAGGAGGCGGTCTCTCAGGTACCCAGGTCCGATGCCATGTAGGGCTTTATAAGTAACAACTAGCACCTTGAAGCGTATCCGGAGCCCAATAGGCAGCCAGTGAAGCTTGCGGAGGATAGGTGTAACGTGGGTGTACCGAGGTGCACCCACAATCGCTCGCGTGGCTGCATTCTGGACCAGCTAAAGTCTCCGAATACTCTTCAAGGGCAGCCCCATGTAGAGCGCGTTACAGTAGTCCAGTCTTGGACAAGGGCGTGAGAGACTATTCGAAGAGCCTCTGCTAAAATATATAGTAGTAAATTAGAGTATGCTCTAGTAACTGTCTACTTTGGAATTATAGTCAAAAGAATCTTCATATTTCTTTTTATGCATTTTGGACATGAAAAAAAATAACTTGAAAAGTTAGTTAATCCATTGCTTGGTGTATTTTTAAGTTTCTTTATAAAAAAAGGAAAAGAGAAAGGGCAAATGCTAATTGTTCCTATAGTGCTAATTTTAATTTTAAATTACAGGCTATTATGTTTCAGTATTTTAACAGTGTAACATCTATCATGTTCCAGCCAAATTAATAGTATTGCATTTTTTTTTTACATATGACAAATGAAATAATGTTGCATTTCAAAAGTTTGTATTCGAGATAAAGCAGCACCATTCATTTAAAAACCTCAAAGCCGTAATGTGTATATTTATAAAAAGGAGGGGAAAGGAATTGTCTTTGAAATAGTATTTAAATTTTATGCTATTAAATTATACACATGAATGGAGTTGTTCTTGACCCAGTGAGTTATTAGTTATAGAATGTGTCTCCAGCTGTTCAATTAGGCAGTGGTTAAGGGTCTGATATGTTATCTGTGTCTGTTTTTCAAAAGAATGGAATCACTGTGATTACCATTTTTCTTGGTGCTGTTAGGCTAGTCAGATTAGAATGCATTGCATAGTTGCACAAATATTTCTGGTAAAATTTAAATATACATATTGTCTTTTGTATGTATCTATTGTCTATTTTATACATCTAAAGAAACCTACTGTGGAAGATAATATATTATCAAAGATATCTGTTCTGTTCCCCCTTCTCGGTCCAGGAACGAAAGCCGAAACCAACGTAAATGAGAAGGTTTCTTTTAATCAGTCCAGACACTCGTTGGCTGCAAGCCACATAAAGAAAGAGATAAGCACTCTGGCAGCAAATCCTACAAAGCTTGGCAGCAATGCAAACAAACTCTGGCAGCAATCCAGCCTGCCAAATTTGTTTCTGGTTAGTCCTTATCGTGAACGTTGACTTCTGCAAAAGGGCGTGGCACAAGCAGTCTCTTTTATAATCAGGAGAGGATCTTAATGAGCATCAGCTGAGCGTAATCACCTCCAGTAATTACGCAGTTGTTCTCGTTGCCGAGTAGCCCTTCGACGGCGTGCATCCCGGAACAACTCACAGGTGTTTTCTGGATCACTCTCCCTTGTCTCCTCCCCACTGATCCAAGGCTCAAGCACCACTTGGTGGCCAACCAGTCTCTCCGCGCCCTGCTCAGAGTCGGAATCCTGTCCAGGGTCCTCCACCTCTTTCAGGGCCGACTCATAAGACACCCCTCGCTGTTGGAGTCTGGCGGCAGCTCCAACTGCTCCTGCCGGGCCACAACAGAGATCTATAATATTTTTCTGTCTATGATTGAAATAAAATTCTGTGCTTATTTTAGTCATTCAAAAACTTGTTCACTTTGGCCTCCTTATGTCATGGAATATTGTCATCATTACAGTAGATTCTCATGTAGATGTTTTCAATTCCTCAAAGACCTAATAAGATATCTCTCCCAATGTAAATTGCAGATCTGACCTGTTTGAATATTGTAGCAATATTCTTTTACATCACCACATGCCCATGCAGAGGTGACTCTGTGGCCGTATGCTCGTCTGCCATGTTCCTTACAGGAAATCTTGGTTGACATTCATCTGGACCATTCTGAAGACATACCTGATCTAAGAGTAGAAAGCTTCTTTGTAGCTTCTTTTGCCTAATCAAGATTCTTTGTGTCTTCCTGAGTTCCTTGATTTTATGCTTCTATTTTTTTTTCTATTCATTTGTACTTGTGACTAAAGAATTGGACTAATTTTCATGATCACCACTATTATTTTTGGTTCACCGACAAATGCGCGCTCGACAAAAACGCACCGACAAAACCGCAGCGAGAAAACCCACGAGGTCGAAATCGCGCCGACGAATGCGCATAGAAACGCGCCGACAATTGCACGCTGATGAAAGCGTGCCATCAAAAAACAACAAAAACAACGTAATAATCCTAACCCTAAACCTAACCCTTACCTTAAATCGCACTTTTGTGGGCACGGTTTTGTCGGCACGTTGTTGTGGGCGCGTTTATGACATCGCGGTTTTCTCGCTGCGGTTTTGTCAGCGCGCTATTGTCGTGCGCGGATTTGTCGGGTCACGATTATTTTTCTTATATTTTATGTTTTATGCTCATCCTTTTTTTTTATCTAGATATTAGTAGCATGCGTCTCTGAATATATTTGTTTTTTTTATTATTTTTTATTATTTTAATTTTATCAATTTCATATATACATTCACAATTATATGATTATATGATACATATGATAATATGTATTTATAACAATTTTTCCCTACTGTTGACAATATACTTGAAGATTGCTTTTTTAACATCCCATAGATCCATCTTATCTTACAACGGTCCTACTTCTTCTTCCCTCCCTCCCTCTTTCCTTCCCTCGTTTCTTCTCTCCTACTCCCCTTCCTTCCCTCCCTCCTTCCCCTTCCCTCCTTCTCTCCTTCCCTCCTTCCTTCCCTCCTTCCTTCCTTCCCTCCTTTCTTTTCTCCTTCTCTCCTTCCTTTCCCCCTCCCTTTCCTCCTTCCTTCCCCCCTTCCTTCTCTCCTACATTCCCTCCTTCCTTCCTCCTTCTCTCCTTCTCTCCTTCCTTCCCTCCTTCCTTCCTTCCTTCTGAATATATTTGAAGTGAATTGTGCATTCTGGCTGAATGGCTATAATAAAAATTAATCTAATCCTACTTTAAGTGCTCTTTTAGAACATTGGATATTGTGTTTTGAAGAACAGAGATGTCGAGATATGTGGAAGAATGTTCTATAATTTAGGAGATAGCGGGTTGTTTCCTTAATGACTCATTTGTGTTCTAACAGACTCTTGATTTAGGTAGTACATTTAAAAATGATGCTGATAAAAACAAGAGCCCAGTTGCTACTGTATGCATTTAAGCTGTGGGATTGTGTGTATGAAATTCTTCTAATCAGCATGAGAGCTTTATCCAGAGAGTGCTTTTGATGTTTGATCAAATGATCACAGGAACATCTGGAGGGCGTTAGATTTGGAGTTGTTGCTGTGATGTACTGTAGAAGCCAAAACTCTCTTGCAAATTTCATCTGCTGGATAGGATGGAGAGATGATGCACGACTTTTTTCCCCCCAATTCTTATTAAGAACAGCTTTCTCCATCCCTCCCAGCATAAATAATAATAACTCATAACCTAATTTTCTTAGGCCTTTTATCTAGCCAGCAATAACATACATTTTGTTATTTTTAAATGACAAAGCTGTGGTAAATATGAACGTGTGAAATTTTCAGCTTAAGTAAAAAGGCGAGATTTAATGGGAGTCATTTTGTGATTTCAACATTACTGATTTCATTGACTTGGGGACCTGGGATAAAATTAAAGCAGGAAGAGATCAAAGTACAGTTCAGTAGTTTCCGCCCTTTTCCTGACCTGATTTTATTTCTGTAATCTGTACAGTACTTGTTGGATTGTCTGTTTTCTTGTTTTATTTGAGCTTTTGGCTGACAGCTTAGTAGAAAATAGAAAAGTAAAAAACTATTGGTTTGGGGGCATGTTGTGATCAAATCCAACCTTTATTACGGACAAAGAGCAACATAAGGAGGGTGGGCTACAATCAATTAAAAACATACAAATTGTATCAAGGAGTACAAAAATAGTAATTACAAAAATTAAAAGATGTAAAACTGATATATTTGGGGGGGGGACACAGCTTAATATCTTGAAATGTCTCCTATAAGAAAAATTAATCTTGTGTGGAAAATATACTCTGTAATGTGTGAAGGGCCGTGACCCAACAAATGCGCGCCTGACAACAGCGCGCCGACAAAACCGCGGTGATAAAACTGCGACGTCGACAGCGCGCCCACAAAGGCGCGCCGACAAAAGAGTGGTGACAGAAGCGCAATTACGTTTAAGGTAAGGGTTAGGGTAAGGGTAAAGGTTAGGTTCAGGGTTAGGTTTAGGATTACCTTTAGGGTTAGGTTTAGAGCGCACTTCTGTCGGCGCGCTGTTGTCGGCGTGCTTCTGCGCTCATTTGTCGGCGCGATTTTGAACTCGTGTTTTTTCCCCACGGTTTCGTCGGCGCGCTTTTGTTCAGTGCGCATTTGTCAGTGAACCTGAAGGGCAGTCCTTTTTAATCATCTTTGAATTTTAAACAAGAGACACCCGTCTCATAGCCTCAATAAATGTGTAAATTGTGATTAAAATCATTGGTGTAGTCATCAAGGCAATAACTCCTCAGACATGTTGATTTGTACAAGTCCTAATGTATTGCCTTCTGTAATCTAAGTTTAAACAATTGGTTTTTATAGCCTGAATCTTCAAAATAGAGTCAGAAAGACTAAGGCTCAGTATAAGGCAAAAATAACATAACATCCTTGGGGTTTTTTTCCTAAAGGGTTAGGGGTGCAAGGGTCTTGTAACTTGACAGCTTTAAGACTTGCGTGCTTCAAATGCCGGAGTTTCTGAGTCAATGTTTTGGTTGCTAAGCAAGAGCGTTGAGTTTCACCACATTTTACAAGTTGGCCATGCCCACCCGGTCACATGACTGCCAAGCCACTCCCACCCAGTCACATGACTCCCGAGCCACTCCCACTAAACAGGCCACACCTACAGAATAGGTTCTAAAAAAAATTGAAACCCACCACTGCTTTGAACCCTATGTTTCTATATCAGTGGTTAGAGGGTTCTACAATCTGTTGTAGCTGGTGAGCACCAAATTTGGAATTTTGAGAGCACATCTTGAATATTTACCTCAAATCATTGCAATGGAAGAAGGCTTGGCTAGAAGTTGTCATTCACAACTTGTTGACTTCCCAGAAGACAAACTGATAAATCTTTAAAAAACATACTTGAGGAGCTAAGTGTTAGTCAGAAGTTGGATATGAATGCCAAGACAGAGGTTAGAATTGAATTAATTGAAGAGCAGAGGCATTCTTTAAAATCAGCAAGATTTTATTTTACTCCCAATACTAATTTGGGAGACCATTTAAGACTTCGTAATAAATAATTAGGAAGATGGGTGGAATTTAAACACCCAATTGTGTATTTACTGTGATTAAATACATATCCTAGAGTGCAGGAAAGAAATTCAACAGGTTGTGTAGTAGCTGACTGCATCAATTATGTTGATGTTTCCAAGGTGCTTTAAGCTTGTTTTCTTTCAGTCTCTTTCTGCTATTTCAGCTTGCTTAAGGTCAGAACCCTGGATTTAGTCTGGATCAGTGAGGTTGATGATCTTCCTGAAAAATTGGAGGAAGGATGCTAGGAAATAGTGTGCAAATGAACCACATTGCTGGAGATTCTGTATTGAATAAATGAACATTAGCAAAAAAAATATTGAGCTGCTATTTCTCTTTTTCCTTTTTTGAAATGCTTTCTGCATTTTGGTGGGCGTTCATAAAACATCCCACCTGAACTAAGGCTCAAATGCCTTCCAAAGTGAAGCAGATTGAGGCTGGCACCTTTTTCTGTTTTAATTTTAAATAGTTGTCAGATGCTGAAAATGCTTTGAAGTACAGAGATAAAACAAAGAGCTAAAACTAAATTAAAAGGAGAAGCAACAGCATTTTCTGTTGGGGCTTTTGAAATAATCTGAATTGATATAGTGGTCCTTTGCCAGAGTAGTAAGTCTGCAAATATTATCCTATCAATCTAAATTGAGTTACTATATATGCAAAAAAACAGAAACAAGTCAAAATTGGTTTATCTGTGCCAGAGTTTATATCTTTGCTTGGAACATTGGAACATAAACCAGTTTATTTTTACTTGATTAGTTTTTTCTTTTATTTCTCTTACTTAGATGGGTGGTTGCAAAGCATGTCTATGGCTATCCTAACTTTAAAACAGAATATGTAAAATGTCTGTACTATCTATTTCCTGAAATAGAGGCAAGTATGAATTAAACGGCATAATAAAACAAATAGAAATGTGAGCAATTACCTTTAATTCTGCTAAGTGCTACAATTATTACCAGCCTGAGTATGCCACTGTTTTCACAATCCCAACCTTAGCCTAGCAGAGGCTTAAAATACTTCTTGTCAGCTAGAGCGACAATGAAGCTTTACTGGAAGAGATGTTTATCATAGTAGCAGAGGTGGACGTTCCTACCAGTTCGCACCTATTCGGTAGAACCAGTTCATCAAATCTACCGAACCGGTTAGAAGAGGTTCCACCAATGGACCCCGAAAGCAGGCCACACCTACAGAAGAGGTTCCAAAATTTTTTGAAACCCACCACTGGTCCTTGGATATGATTATTCTACACTTATCATGCTCATATTTATAAAACTCAGTGCCTCTGTGAAAGGTAAGGATGACTACTGCGTTTGTGGTGCAATCAGAACATGGCGTGTGTTGAAGTTGTTTTAACGCAAACCAAAGATGCCTTTTAAAAAACAAGTTTGCATCCTATTCTTATGCATGCCAGTGCTGTGTGTGAGGTAATTTAAGGTGGTTCTGACAAGTGTCGTCAGCATCTTCATATCCAGTCACGTGGGCGGCAAGCCACACCCATCCAGTCACATGGGCAGCAAGCCACTCCCACAAAGGAGGCCACACCCACAGAGTAGGTTCGAACAATTTTTGAAACCCACCACTGCGTAGTAGTGACATTTTCGAGAACTTGTCTGTAGAGATTGTAACATCTGTTATAATAGAAACGGGAATACTAATTTTTGAGCAATCCAATATCAGTGTAGGGACCTGAATAATTTGAAAATACCTGCTTTCTGTAAAGTTTTGGGAAACTTTATTGTTTACATAGGCTTATTAATGAATACCTTTTTAATGCCGTACTTGGATCAGATTAGATGTATTTTTCTATTTATATCTGTTCAGTTATGGTGGTAGACCATCGTGCAATTAAAACCAAAGGCCATATTAATAATTTGCAATCTTATTCTCATTGCATGTACAAATATTAATGTCAAATGTGATGCTCTTTATTTAAGGAAATGTATAAACAACCTTCTCCTCCTCCATTTTTCTTTATAGGGAGGTTTCTTAAATCTGTCAGTAATTTCAAATTAATTTATGCATGTTGGGCATAAAATTATGAAAGACTATTGATTTACATAGATTTTAAGAATGCCTGACATTCATGTGGATGTTTCACATGATTAAAAAAGCCAGAACACTAAAGGAACAAATAACATGGGTCCAAAAAGAGAAAACCATCATACAAAATACCACAAAATCTCTCAGGGACTCACCACCCTCTCATCTCAAGGCCTGGTAAGGTAGCCAGGTTTTCAGTGCATTTTCAAATATCATCAGGATAGAACCATATAGATCTCTGTTCTGACCCCCTCCTCCATCCAGTAACGAATGCCAAGACAAGCTTAACTGGAATGTACTTTAATAGCAAGCCACCAAAACCTCGGTGGCTGAAAGCCAAGCAGAACAAACAGATAAGGACCTTGACAGCAACTCAGACAAACTCAGGCAGCAATAAACACAGATAAGGCTTGGCAGAAATCCAGCCTGCCAAGCTCACAGTAATGTCCTCCGACATTCAGTCCTGCGTTGACTTCTACAAAGAGGGGCGTGTGCACAAGTAGCTTTTTATAGTCTGGAGAGGAGCCTAATGACCACCAGCTGAGTGCAATCACCTCCTGTAACTGCGCAACTGTTCCACACACCTATTAGCTCTTCGGTGCTGGGCATCCAGGAACAACTCACTTCCGGCATCTGGCTCACTCTCCCTTGTCTCCTCCCCACTGGTCCAAGGCTCAGGTGCCTCCTGGTGGCCAACCAGCCTCTCTGCGCCATGCTCAGAGTCGGAACCCTGTCCAGGGTCCTCCACATCCTCCAGAGCCAACTCAGAGGACCTCTCGCTGTTGGAGTCTGGTGGCAGCTCCAAACGGCACCTGCTGGGCCACAACAGATCTCTAATGTTTCCAATGTATCATTGCTTTTTCTTTTCAAAAGCTGTTTCAATCTCTCCAATTCCACAAGGACATAAATATGTTGCAACGAGATACTTTAAAATTCCCCTTTCGTAGCAGAACAGAAAGTAATAGGGATGTATGGAATATCACATGCCATTCTGTGGATGGAACACATAGGTTTATCAATAGTCTATTCCTTTCGCTTGGATATAGAAAGAAACACAACTTTTTCAGATATGGTCTTGAAGGCGTTTGCTATGGATAGAAAAGGTTCAGAAGGGACGAAAGCAAGGGAAAACCTCTGGGGAAAGTTACAGGCTTGGCAGTGGCAGGGCAGATATTATGACCGAAGGGAGTCAGGGAAGGGAGAGAATGGAAGTTGCTGAAAAGATCAGAGTGGTGAGGCCAGTGTGATCTGCCCCACTGAGGCATATCTCCGTGACCGCCTCCTGCAACATACCTCCCAGCGTCCAATAAGATTGCACAGGACGGGCCTTCTCCGGGTACCATCAGCCACACAATGCCGTCTGGCGGTTCCCCAGGGGAGAGCCTTCTCTGTTGCTGCCCCGGCCCTTTGGAACGAGCTACCCCCTGAGATCCAGACCCTCCCTACTCTCCTGGTCTTCCGTAAGTCTGTTAAAACCTGGCTGTTTCGGCAGGCCTGGGGCTGTTGAGCTTGACTGAACTTCAGCCCCATTATAACTGAGTGCATGTTGTGTTTTTCTGTTTTAAACTGTATTGTTTTGTGTTTTTAATCTTTTTAATATTTTAATTGCTTTTATGTAAGCCGTCCGGAGTCCTTTGGGATTGGGCGGCATACAAATCTATTAAAATTACAAATTACAAATTAAAAATATGAGGCAGTAATTAAGAGGAAGCCAAGGAGGGACAGGAATGCACAAGAAATAGGTGGACTGATTAGGTATGATAAAAAGTAGATAAAAAATGCCACACTGGGAGCTGATTCTCTTCTGCAGAGACTATTGCAATAAGGAACAAGTGCAGAGGCCTTCAGATTGGCAGTAGCAGCAGCTGAGAGGAGACAGGGAAGGCGCTGGGACCAGGTCCGCCAGTGGGATGTGCTGCACTGCGACATTCATAGTGGCAACTAAGGAGACAAAATTTATTTTGGCCAAACTGCATTTGGTTCAAAATAGTTCAATAGCAATAGCAATAGCAGTTAGACTTATATACCGCTTCATAGGGCTTTCAGCCCTCTCTAAGTGGTTTACAGAGTCAGCATATCGCCCCCACAGTCTGGGTCCTTATTTCACCCACCTCAGAAGGATGGAAGACGGAGTTAATCTTGAGCCGGTGAGATTAGAACCGCTGAACTGCAGATAACAGTCAGCTGAAGTGACCTGCAGTACTGCACCCTAACCACTGCGCCACCTCGCCACCTCGGCACTTCAGCAGAACCTCCAGAATGCGAGGGTTTATACATGAAAATAAACTTATTTTCTGTTTCATGCATACCTAGAGCTCAACTATTAAACTGCTGAGAAAACAAAACGAAACATCTGTTTAGGAATATTTAGCACTCAGGAGTGGTGTATTTTAATCCTGTTAACAGCCTATAGATGTGTATGAGTTTGTGCAAAAATCGGGCACAGAACTGCAAACAGAAAATCATGGAACTCTATCAGTAGCATATGTATCTTTTTTTTTTACAAACTTCACACTGCTCAACTAGATTAAATAACATGCACATCTGGAAATATATTGGAGGAGGCAAGCAAACACATTTCAGAGGCTCCCTGATATACAACATACTTTGTATTCTGGAGATGAACCTAACAAAATATTTCCTGTCGAAACATCATCTTCTAATTTGAAAAAAATCAGCCTTCCAAGCATACTTACTTGATCTAAGCTACTGTATGCCTTTTCCCAATGGTTTTCATGCTCCAGAGGTTCCTGTACTCTGATAATGTTATCAATATAGTATCATTGTTAATGTTAGTTAAAATTAAATAAAAATTGAATCCAGAGATTAAAGGCGGTTAGAAATCCCTGATTAAAAGAGTCCTTGTTACAATATAATTAATAAATTGCCAGGTTTTTTAAACTCTGATGGAGGGGCATGGGCAGAAGATAAGCTGAATATTCATTGTTCCAATTTTCCTTGACTTTGGTTTATAATATGAATATGTCATCCATTTCTTAATATAATCATTAAGCAAATATAACACTACCTTTAGATATAACAGTGGCCTTTATTATCTTATATCTTCCTATCCTGTGACAATATTGAGTATAAAAGATCTGGAAGCGTATTTTTCCTTCTTTGTTTAAAGATAATGTTTAAACATTGTGTTCATGTCATGGGAGTATATGAAAATTGTAGATTTATTATTTTATTTCAACTTTAATTTAAGAGGACTGAAGATAAAGTAAATATTAATTATTCAGTAAATTTAAAAAAAATCAAAAGGAGAAATAGGAGCAAATAGGAGCATTGATCAGAGTAATTTCTTTAAAAATCTGGATTCAATAATATGTAGCTTGTCAGCTATGGTGGATGAGTGAAGCTATTCCTCTTTCCAGATGCTACTTATTTCAGACTATAAATTTTTTAACATAGATTAGAAAATAGACTATAGAGTGCTGACATTTTGAGCAGAATCAGAATCATATAATTTGTGTTCTTCATTCAGAATAATTATAATTTTCATACCTTTTCAATAGTAGCAATGTTTGAGTGTAGCTACTCCTGCTGTTAAAATGCATAAGGCAGGTTTTTATAAAACTCCATAAATTGGCCCTAGAGAGTTGGGAAAATATTTGTGAAAAGAATGAGGATTGCATGATGAATCTTAGGAGGGGAATGAGAAAAAAATATCTTCCCATTTATTAGGTGAAATATTCACTGGTTTAAAAGCATTTAAATCACCAAAAGTATACTTAGAATCAAAACCAATGCTCCATGCATCTGTATGTTTTCAATATGATCTAAGTGCTATTTGGATAACTTTTTGAATATGAATAAAATTATACTTACTCCCTGCAAATGCCCTGGCAATTGTAGGGAATTACCATATTGATTGCAATATATTTCATTTGCGAGTTTGAAAACAGCTTTTTAAAAATTCAAAGATTTTTACCATCTTATTTCTGCTCAGATAATCGGCTTTGCTGGATAATATTTTTTTATAAATAGGAAAGTGAAACCAAATGCTTCATTCGGTTTATAGATGCTAAAAAGTTGTGTTACAAACAATGGATCATATATTTAATCTTGGCAGTGAGTCACATTTAACTGCTTTTCATGACTGACCTATGTTTGACCTATGTGAGTTGTGAAAAAAGTCTGGAGATGTCAGTGCAGGTTCCCAAGGATGAATTCGCTGAGCAGATAGTTGAATTTAAAGGAACGGCAACCCCACAAGGTTTTTTATGCAATCACATTTAGGAAATCTTGAAACAGTTTTTTTGATAACTGAGTTACCAACTGTTGTAAAAGTTGTTTACATGACCTTCTTTTAAGTTCTTAATTAAAAGAAGTTGAACATTAAAATAAAATTAATATTTGGACAAACATCTTATTAATAATGTTCTTAAATATTCAGCCACTTTCAGCTTTGCTTGATGGAGTCTGGAAGTGTATAGAATCTCAGAATCAGTCATATGTGCAATATTAAGGCTAGACACCACCTTTAAGATGGCAATATGTACAACAATGAGCCGAGGTGGCGCAGTGGTTAGGGTGCAGCCACTTCATCTGACTGTTATCTGCAGTTCAGCGGTTCCAATCTCACCGGCTCAAAGGTTGACTCAGCCTTCCATCCTTCCGAGGTGGGTGAAATGAGGACCCAGACTGTGGGGGCGATATGCTGACTCTGTAAACCGCTTAGAGAGGGCTGAAAGCCCTATGAAGCGGTATATAAGTCTAACTGCTATTGCTATTACTGCTATAATATATGCAAAATAGACAGAAAATGTGGAAACTTATCAGGTAAGCCACAGACCCCCTTTATACACCTTTTGTCGTCATGGACCATTGCCACGGACACCAAGACTTAACTCAAGTTTTAAATCATAACATTTCTTCAAGACTTCACAGACCTCCTGTGACATCGCATTCCCCTAGGTGTCCATGGACCCAGAGGTGGTATTCAGTAGGTTCTGACCAGTTCTGAAGAACCAGTAGTGGAATTTTTGAATAGTTGGGAGATCCGATAAATATAGCAGTAGACTTATAGTAGAATATCACGTCTGACTGGCCCCGCCTCCATCTATTCTCTGCCTCCCGAGTCCCAACTAATCTGGAGGGAATGGGGATTTTGCCGTAACCTTCCCCTGGAGTGGGGAGGGAATGGGGATTTTACAGTATCCTTCCCCCGCCGCACCCACCAAGCTATGCCCCCAGAACCGGTAGTAAAATCTCACCACTGCATGGACCACGGGTTGAGAGCCAATAGCAAAAGCAGTTTAATTTTGTAAAGTTTAGCTTTACATAAAGACATCATTATTTGTCAATTGTTATGCACACAGTTTATTTGATCAGTCATCTTTTGTATGATCTATTTTATAGTGTTAGAATATTTACCTTGAAAATACTGTTAACTATTTCTTAGTGGGACCATGTGCCTTATTTATTTGTTTGTTTGTTTGTTTGTATGTATGTTTGTTTTAGAGAGCCAGTTTTATGTAGTGGGCACTGTGCAGGAGGCATAAGGCAGTTGCCTCCATCTCCACAGTCCTCACCACTGCGCTTCCCAGGGCCTCTTCAGGAATTGGGCTTGAATGATGCAGCAAAGGTGCAGGGGGCTACTTGGGAAGCCTGGCAACATGTTTATGAGATGGTAGTTTCTAGAAGGACTGAAGTGCTGCGTCTCTATCAGGCTTGGTGAGAGAAAGCCAGGTTTTCAATGCCTACGGTTATAGGTAGGAAGATGGGCCACCACCTGGAACCACCCGAAAATGCCACACATGGATTGGGTGGGTGAAGCTACATTCGGAGTATATTGGACGCACCCAGATTTTCACCTTTTGGGGGGTAAAAAGGTGCATATTATAATCTGAAAAATATGTATCTTATACTGTTGTAATTAATGTTTTTCCGCTTTAAACAAGGATCACAAGTTGAATGTGAAAACACTCAGACATGTACAGAGCCGAGGTGGCGCAGTGGTTAGGGTGCAGTACTGCAGGCCACTTCAGCTGACTGTTATCTGCAGTTTGGCTGTTCAAATCTCACCGGCTCAAGGTTGACTCAGCCTTCCATCCTTCCGAGGTGGGTGAAATGAGGACCCAGACTGTGGGGGCGATATGCTGACTCTGTAAACCGCTTAGAGAGGGCTGAAAGCCCTATGAAGCGGTATATAAGTCTAACTGCTATTGCTGTTGCTATATATTGCTTCTTTTTGAGTGAAGATCCTAGGGCACTGTCGCTGATTATAATCTTCATCAATGTGAATGCCTGAATTGCAACTCCAAAAAGTTCTCAGCCATGGCCAAACCGACTGGGCAATTCGAAGAGTTGAAGCCCACAGTTCTATAAGGCCCAAAGCTCGGTAATGTTTTACCTGGTATTGTTATTTCTTTGACAAAAATAAGGGGGGAAAAGAGGAGTGCATTTTTTTTTTTTGCAGTTTCCAATCCATTTTTCAAATATATTGTAGAGGATGTAAGAAAGAGGAGAGCGAAAGAAAACACTCTACAAGTATGGAAGTCTGTGTATGTAACATTTCATCTAGTTCTAAACATCAGAAATTTAAGAGTTTTTGCGTGTTTCACTTGGTTTATGCCACACCCATACACTAATTTGTTTTTTTCACCTTTACTTGTCTATTTAATCATGTTGGCATTGCTTTATAGCACTACATCTATTATCTGTAATCTCAAAGAAGATACTGATGTCAGAAAGCATATTTCCTAATTCAAAATGAAATCTGCTGTGGGGTTTATAACATTAATTTTCTCTGAATTAATTACAATTTAGGGATATTAGCAGTAGCTTTCATATTAATTGTCTCAGAATGTTATAACTTTATAATTAGGAGAAGGGTGCATACTGTATTATATAATATTTTAATAATTATTGAAGTTTTTTTTTTAGTTGTAACTGTATGTTTGTCCAGTGAATGTTTCATTTCTTTCAAATGCTAACCTAGTCTGCTTTTCTCATTTTTTGCTATCTTTAATGATTGTTTTGTTTTATTTCATTACGGGTTATGCCATCATTTTGTCCAATGGTTTATCAGTTTATTTATTCAAAATGTAATTCAATCCTTCAGTACTGATTTCATTGAACCTCACACTAAATATCATATCTTACCAAAGGTTATTTTTTGCTATTATGGACATGCAAATACGTACATAGACATTTAAACCATTATTATAAAATCATGAAAATTTCTTAGAAATAATACTGTTTCCTTTAGCAATTAAAATTTCCAAGTTTTTCTCAACATATCAACATGGAGTAATTGATTTACATAAGTTCATAAAGAAAATAAAATTGGGCTCATTCATATATAGGATGGATAAAATGTATTGAAAACAAGAACATAATTCAACCAAATTTGCAGTATTCATTCATTTCATTTCATTTTATTTGTCTTGTATGCCGCCCACTCCCGGAGGACTCCGGGCGGCTCACAACAGACAAGGGAAAGGGGATAAATAGACAAGACAACATTTTTTTAAAAAGGCGCAACATTCACAATTTCCGTGGGGCTGGGTATTTCACAAGCCCCCCGGCCTGCTGGAGCAGCCAGGACTTGGTGGCTTTGCGGAAGGCCAGGAGGGTCATAAGGGTCCGGATCTCCACAGGGAGGTCATTCCAGAGGGCTGGAGCTGCAACAGAGAAGGCTCTCCCCCGGGGAGTCGCCAGCCGACATTGGCTGGCAGATGGAATCCGGAGGAGGCCTAACCTGTGAGATCTTATCGGTCTGAGGGAGGTAATCGGCAGGAGGCGGTCTCTCAGTATTGTTGTCAGAATGGAAGATTTAAGCTTATGTTTACTTCTGCTGTTGAAAATGCAGTTTCAAAATGCATGAATACAATTTTATCCCACCCTTCAGTGTGATAGATAATATTCTTCTAACTGGCAGAAAATAAAAGGGAGAGGGAGAGAACGATTTGCACTGCTGATGAAAATTGATGCTCCATTTTTTTGTTATAGTCAAAATTCCATCACATCTCATATGTACCCTGGCAATAGTCGTCCAGGGAGGAAGGAGGGAGATACACGGAACCCTCATAAAAATTTTGGGGGTGCATAACTGTGAGCTATCCAATTGTATTGTGGGCTTTTATATATATGACCTTTAGAGAAATATTGCCTTTTTTGTGCATTAGAATTTGGGGGTTGCATTTGCCATAAAAAAAGATGATGATGATGATGATGATGATGATGATGATGATGATCATCATCATCATCATCATCATCATCATCGCTGATATGTGACACAGATAGCAATTGCCTTAATTCTCCAGTCTTTCTTTGTTGCGCCAAGCTTCCTTCAACATCAGAGGTCCTTTTGAGTAGATAGGCACATCTAGAATTTTGAGGACATGTTTTATTCAGTCTAATAAAATGGCTGTTGTGGTTGCTGTGGCAAATCAAACATACATAAAATAAATCTGTGGCAAGGCAAACTAACTAGATTGTTCCTAAAGGTAAAGGTTCCCCTCGCACATATGTGCCAGTCATTCCTGACTCAGGGGGGCAGTGCTCATCTCCATTTCAAAGCCGAAGAGCCAGCGCTGTCCGAAGACGTCTCCGTGGTCATGTGGCCGGCGTGACTAAACGCCAAAGGCGCACGGAACGCTGTTACTTTCCCACCAAAGGGAGGTCCCTATTTTTCTACTTGCATTTTTTTTTACATGCTTTCGAACTGCTAGGATGGCAGAAGCTGGGACAAGTAACAGGAGCTCACTCCATAATGCGGTGCTAGGGATTCAAACCGCCGAACTGCCGACCTTTCTAATCGACAAGCTCTTAGCCACTGAACCATCCTAACCATCCCTCAAACCTCTCAAGATGCTTTCTCAGCTAATCCTTGCCCCTTTGTTTCTGGAACATGCTAACTTCTTATTATTATTATTTTTATTTTTTTATTTTTTTACAAAAAGAAGGTATGAAGGTGTCAAGTTGCCAGATACTTTTACACGAACCAGCTCCATGCTGGGGATTTGGATGCATAGAGTTTTTGGCTTCTAATTTTTAGGGGACTCTCTGGCTTGGATGCTGTAATATCCAATAATAGCGGCAGCTGACAGAAGGACTCAGAATACTGTTAGAAGTTGAATTTCTGACAGAATTAATTTAAATGATTGGAAAGCAAGGGATAATTTTTAAGTACTACAGCAGATAATAATTATTCTATGCTCCACTAAGTTGATTATTATCTTTGGGTGAGATTAGGGAAAAGTAGTCACTCGTAAACTAAATATAGATAATTATTTTATGTTGCCAAGTGTGTAGTTAATTAGAGTAAGAGTATGGTGTTAAATATGCATTGAAGTCTGTCATTAAATTTAAAAGCATACTAGTTATTATTTGATGTATCATCTCTTATCTAATCTATACATCATAACTGTGTTGACATTGGATGTCCTATGCATTTCTAGTCTGACCTAATCAGTTTTGCAAGTGCTGTTTTTAAGATGTTCCTGAAGACTGAAAATGATCCTGAGTTCCTTCCCCCTTCTCTATCATGTCACACACACACCAAAAGTCTCAAACGAGATAACAGTGATGACAATAGTAGCCAGCAGGTACCCATTTTGGAACAAAACTCTATAAACAGGTTTGTTTAATCAACTTTCCCTTATTTCTGGTGGCATTCAAGGTACCTGTACTATGCAATGAAAATATTGGACAATTGGTAAGCTATGATGTCCATGATTAGTTCCCTCCCCATTAGCTAGGTTCTGAAATAAAATAAAAAAATTCTTGAGGTCTATAAAGGTTCAAACAGTGTATCATAATCTTCTAAATTGGCTGTTCTCCCATTTTAGAGAGAAATAATAAATAAATCCTGCTTGTTTTTATTTCTTGATAGATCTTTCCAGCCACTCACTACTGAAGAATGTGATCTTTTAGGTCAACCTTTTTCAACTAGCAAAAAAGTCTAACTTTTTTTTCCAGCACAGTATTTTTAGTGTGTCTGATGGTTCACCGACAAATGCACGCTCGACAAAAGCGCGCCAACGAAACCGCGGCAAGAAAACTGCGAGGTCGAAATCGCGATAATGAATGACAAAAGCGCGCTGACAAAAGCGTGCCTTCAACAAACAACTAATAAAAATCTAATAACCCTAACCATAACCCTAATCCTAATCCTAACCCTAAATTTACCCCTAAACCTAATCCTAAACCTAACTCTAAACCTAACCCTGTACCTAACCCTTACCTTAACTTAAATCGCGCTTTTGTGGGCATGGTTTTGTCGGCGTGTTGTTGTGGGCACGTTTATGATATTGCGGTTTTCTCGCCGCGGTTTCATCGGCGCGCTTTTGTCGTGCGCGCATTTGTCGGGTCACAGTGTCTGATTAACCTCTAGATAAATGAGTAACTTCAGATTTTTTTAAATACTTTTTTTTGGCAGAACTGGTGTGTATGTGGCTCCTACCCTTTGGAATACCGTATCCCCTAAGGTAGATGGGCACCAACCCTTCTGACCTTCAGTTAGGAGCCTGAAGATCTGGCTCTTCCGGAGAAGATGG
Organism: Thamnophis sirtalis; assembly: GCF_051295495.1. NCBI lineage: Eukaryota > Metazoa > Chordata > Lepidosauria > Squamata > Natricidae > Thamnophis > Thamnophis sirtalis. Next base: position 5,162,446 of record NW_028261381.1, on the reverse strand, counting down.
GTGGCCAGTGGGGGATTAAGGCTCACTGGTGTCCTAAGCACTGACAAATCTCGGTGCACCTCCTTTGTACATACTGCACAAATCTTCATTGTTTTTTTTTCTTTCTCAACTTTGTGCTCCCCCCTTTAGCCCTGGTTCCTTAAACACATGCTTAGTCTGCTTAATGGTTAATACACCACTGTGGGTGGCACATAAATCCAATAAATAATAATATTCCACATTTGGAATATCCCAGGTCCTTTGGAAGGATACTTTGATAAAAATGCTGAATCTAGTCTAAAAATATAGCTGACTGTATGATGAACCATAATAATAGTAAAGATGAAATATTTGATAGTACTTTAAAAAGGCAATGAGACTGAACTTTGAGCAAAGAGGACAAATAGAATAGAAGATCCCGAGGGGAGGCATTGGTAGCTTTTGATAAGGTAGAGATCAACCAAGAAGAAAAGTTAGTGTGGCAAAAGTAGTCATTCCAATAGTTATCATCAAACACGGGGGAAGAAAAAATAGCCAGTTGATTGATCCATTGATACCCCTATGTCCTGTCCTGAATTTGGAATGTAGATTGTCTTGGTCTTCAGATGAATGGCCAAGATATGTAGAAAGATCAGGGAACATTAAGCCTCTTTATATTCTTCAGGGCTTTTTTCACACTTTTGACAATATCATTTTGTAATGCTTGAAGAGATAAAGACCAGAGGCATGACTTTATAGTAGTTTTACTCATACATTACTAGCTATTATTTTAAGATTGGGAATGTTTTGCTCGATTTTTCCAAGGGCATCCTGCAAGGTTCCATTTTTATGATAAATTATGTGCACCCATACTTGGAAGAGACAGTCCTGGGATAGGTTGAGCCATAACTGAGAACTTTAGTGTCGGTTATTGTCATACAGTATACCAGGTAGCCTTGAAAATGGTTCAGGAACTGCAGTTGGCCCAGAATCCAGTAATGCAGATGATAAATGAATATCATAAAATGATGGAACTTGGAAGGTTCTACATGCTCTCAAATGCAACCTCCAACCTCCAAAATGTAAAGATGTGGGCAAACCTTATGTTTTTTTTTTTTTTTTGTTATACATAAAGGTAAAGGTTCCCTTCACACATATGTGCTAGTTGTTCCAGACTCTAGGGGGCATTTCAAAGCCAAAGAGCCAGTGCTGTCTGAAGATGTCTCCATGGTCATGTGGCAAGCATGACTAAATGCCGAAGGCGCATGGAACGCTGTTACCTTCCCATCAAAGGTGGTCCCTATTTATCTACTTGCATTTTTATGTGCTTTCAAACTGCTAGGTTGGCAGAAGCTGGGACAAGTAACGGGAGCTCACTCTGTTATGCGGTGCTAGGGGTTTCGAACTACCGAACTGCTGACCTTTCTGATCGACAAGCTCAGCATCTTAGCCACTGAGCCAACGCGTCCCCTTTTGTTATACATAACCCAATGCGATTTCTCCTTTAGATATTGAGAAGTTCTACTTGTTGGAAACAGAATGTGTACTTTAATAAATTTGATTTTTACACAGTACTATTAAATATATGTATTGCATATGCCCACATGCACCGCTGTTCTTATATGCCTTAAATTAAATTGAATAAATCAGGTGGTGGTAGAATTTACAAGAAAAACAGGAAAGGAAAGTTCAGAGGAACTAAAAACTTGTTTCTTCTATTCCATTTGTTCTCCAATTTAATCATTTTTTTTATAACATAATTTTTAGTGAGGCCTATTTCATATTCTTTGAATATATGAATATTGCAATCCTATGCTCATTTAATGAGGAGTAAATTCCATTGAACTAACTAGGTCTTAGACCCCTGTAGTAATTAATCAGGTTGCATTGGTGAGACATCTCTTTTATAGCATTCTGTCTATGCGCCCGTGACAAATTTCATAAACTTTTTTGCTTTGAAATCTCTCCGTACCTGTGAGGAGTTGGAAGAGTCTTTGATTTATATAAGAGGGTTGAAGACTGTCCAGATATATAGATTTCAGATATTATCTTTATTAGTGTAAAATTCTCTTCTTCGCTTTCCTTCTTTCTCCCAAATTGAAGGACCTGTTTCTCACAGCACTTTTTTCAATTATTTAAATAAACCCAAAATAAATATATCATCTCTGTTCATGGCGTTCCTCTTTCTCAGATAATTTACCATGTTACACTTATTATTTGCACAGTCAAAGCTGTAGTGATCACAGATGAGAAAATTGCACAGCTGCAGGTTTGTTTCTTTTGGTGCTGTCAAGGAATCAAAACCCAACACTTAAGTTGCTTTAATGAAAAAAAAATGTTTCTGTAGTGTTTTTGAGTTGCAATAGGTTACTGTCTTAAAATTTCACATTTGTGCTGAAAAATGAGATTAATACTTCATTATGGACAGCAATACTACTTATTCTTTCTATGAAATGACAGCATTTTTCTCATCCTGATATTGCATATTTGTACATACTTTCTGCAATTAAACCTGAGCTTAGTAGTTGTTATGTATTCAGAATAGCCTTGTATATGGTGATTCCAGTGTTTGGAGCAAGAAGGATCAAGAATAAAATCTGAATTTATATTTCCTTAGCATCTCATTTAAGAGAGAAAGGTTTGGGATTAACCCCCCCCCCCTTTCAGTACTGATCCTAGGTAATTGTTTTTAGAGCTACAAAATTGAGAACTTGAAACACAACAGTGTGTGTATGTATCAGTGGTGGGTTTCAAAAATTGTTCGAACCTACTCTGTGGATGTGGCCTTCTTTGTGGGAGTGGCTTGCTGCCCATGTGACCGGATGGGAGTGGCTTGCCACCCATGTGACCGGATATGAAGATGCCGACGACGCTTGTGAGAACCACCTTAGATTACCTCACACACAGCACTGGCATGCATAAGAATAGGATGTAAAGTTGTTTTTGAAAAGGCATCTTTGGTTTGCGTTAAAACAACTTCAACACACGCAATGTTCTGATTGCACCACAAACGCAGTAGTCACCCTTACCTTTCACAGAGGCACTGAGTTTTATAAATAGGAGCATAATAGTGTAGAATAATCATATCCAAGGACCAGTAGTGGGTTTCAAAAGAGTTTGGAAACTCTTCTGTAGGTGTGGCCTGCTTTCCGGGTCCACCGGTGGAACCTCTTCTAACCGGTTCGGTAGATTTGACGAATCGGTTCTACCGAATAGGTGCGAACTGGTAGGAACCCATCTCTGGTATGTATCTATGTATGTATTTATGTATATAATTAAAGATCTATCTATCTATATCATCTATATCACCTCTATATATCTATATATAAATCTAACAGATTTGCTTCTGTGTAGAGTTCTAGCTAGCTAGGGCAAGATAACTTTAAACCTGTTTAAGGATTGTGAAGGGAAGAATGTTTGGGGGCAGTTGGAAACCAGATTAGCTCTTTGATGCCCTAAACATCTTATATCTTTTCTTGGTTTCCTAATTGCAAATTTGAACTCCTCCTTGTTTTATGACAATGAGAGAGAGAGGGGTGGGGAGGGAGGGAGAGAGACAGAGAGACAGAGAGACAGAGACAGAGAGACAGAGAGAGAGACAGAGAGAGAGACAGAGACAGAGAGACAGAGAGAGGGACAGAGAGAGACAGACAGAGAGACAGACAGGCAGAGACAGAGAGACAGAGAGAGACAGAGAGACAGAGAGACAGAGACAGAGAGCGGGACAGAGAGAGACAGAGAGACAGAGAGAGACAGAGAGAGACAGAGAGACAGAGAGAGGGACAGAGAGAGACAGAGAGAGACAGAGAGACAGAGAGAGACAGAGAGACAGAGACAGAGACAGAGAGAGGGACAGAGAGAGGGACAGAGAGACACAGACAGAGAGACAGAGAGAGAGAGACAGAGAGAGACAGAGAGAGACAGAGAGAGAGAGAGAGAGAGAGAGAGAGAGAGAGAGAGAGAGAGAAGAATAATTGTCTTAAAACCTCTCTAGGAAATGTAAGAAGACTATGTGGTTTATTTCTTTCAAACTCTAATTCTTCATGCAAAGCCATGACATGCTTAAGCAGAACATTTCCATCCCGGTTCAGACCAATATTGTCCATCTCTCCTTTTCTCCTGGTGAAAATTTCTTTAATAATTTTTTGGTTCCTATATATCAAAGATTTCAAAGTGATCTTAAAACATCACTATGGGATTACTAAGAAGCTAAAATAGTTATAGAGGAGCCTGAGAAATCTTAACTATGAAGAAATCACTAGTTTTGCCTTTAGCTAGTGTCTTCCACTGTATTCATTGTGAGCCAAAACAACATTCGGTAAAATATAAGATTCCGGATCATCAAATAACTTGATAAGTAATATTCATGTTTAATGAATTAGATAGTTTATTGATTGACTAGCATTACAACCTTATCAATAGAATAAAAAATAAAGCATAAAATAGAAAATATTAATCTAATTTCAGAATAAGAAAGAAAGGAGGAATTAAAGTAATCACATAAATGACTCTCCCTTGCAGGGTACCCCAATTTGTTCAATGCATTGGGTTCATAGGATGACTGTCTTAGTTATAAATTTATCAATTCTGGCTTACAATATGTACAATTGAGCTCAGGAGGAAATATGACAATCTGTGATTTGAATCCCAGTAAGTTGTTCTTTCCGAAAGGAAGGTTAAGAATTTAAGACAGAAGGGGGCATATAATTGACAGTCAAACAAAATATTAATTAGGTGAAATGTGTCCAGTCCATTTCCCATTTTCTTAATTTATGTAGTATTTGCCTTTTAACCATAGTGATATATTGTGGAATACTAATGACTATAAGGAGACATTCCTTAAGATTTTTCTTTCTAGATACAATAAATTTTTCATATTACTTAAATTACTTTAATACCTTTCTTAATGGTTAGCTGTAGTTTTGGATGCTAATCTGCACTCATCCAAGCAGCCCACAATATTTTCAAAACTTAAGCAAGTACACGTGATTTCTGCTTCTGATGCTATTGTATCTCTTCAAAATATATCATTTTCTCTCATACAAATAAAATTTCCCTTTCTAGTGTTTCCAGCTGTCTCATGAAGAATGGTGATAAATACAGTAATAGCAGATAAAATATTTGAACATCGGTGTTAATGTTCAGTTTTGCAGTTCTCTGTAACTATCATTATAAGAGCTATGTAGGACCTGTTCAAGAACAATGTGGTATTTCAATGTTTTGTTTTTTTACAGCTTCATTCTTCAGTATCATGCTGTTGATATAACAGATTTAAAATGCATATTGTTTATATCTTTTAGTGTTCAGCACAATCATCTTCAGACGCCTGGGATTTCACCACGCATAATGATACACTGACATCTCAGAAAACAAAACTTAATTTCAGGTAAAAAAAAATCAGTTTATATTTATATTTCTTTTTATCTCTATTTGTATAATGTAAGCAAGTCTAGAAATTTTTGCTTTTAAGAATGCAAATTTATACATATATTACTTTAAAATACCTATTAGAGTAGATAAAAGACTATAGAAATCTTGCGTGACCCGTCAAATGAGCGCCCGACAAAAGCGCGCCGACAAAACCGCAGCGAGAAAGGAGCGAGGTCGAAATTGCGCCCACAGAAGCGTGCCGATAAATGTGCGCCAACGAAAGCGCAATTAGGGTTAAGGTAAGGGTTAGGGTTAGGGTTAGGTTTAGGGTTAGCATTCTTACGTTGTTTTCGCGTTGTTTCTTGATGGCACACTTTCGTCGGCGCACATTTATCGGCGCGCTTCTGTAGGCGCGATTTTGACCTCACTCTTTTCTCGCGGCGGTTTCATCGGCACGGTTTTGTCGAGCGTGCACTTGTCGGTGAACCGAAATCTTGTAGTTTAAAAATATTAGCACTTGGTGGATTTCAAGATGTCATAAAGCCTCTGTATTGCCATCTTCTAATTTTGTTGTATTTAAGTACAATGACAATAAAGATTATACTTATACTTATTTCATTTGGGGGTTCAACTACATGATGTTGCCATCTAACTTGGGACTCAGTGTCATGATGCAAATCCAAAGGAAAGACCTGCTACTTTTCACTTACTTGAAAAAAGCTGTAGGAAGAGAGACAACCCTATGTTAAATCTCTAGTAATAGTAATCTGGTGTGAGATGAATGGCAAAAATTGGGGGAAATGACCACAATTCCTATTACACACAGAATAAACATGTATAAGAAACTTTCAACTGTTTCAGCATAATCACATTTAACTACAAAAAGGAATACTTGTAAATATGTGGGATATGATGAAGAAGAAGCTAAGGGGGAGAATCATAATTTCCTTATGAGCTGAGGTGGCGCAGTGGTTAAATGCAGCACTGCAGGCTACTTCAGCTGACTGCAGTTCAGCAGTTCGGCTGTTCAAATCCCACCAGGCTCAGGGTTGACTCAGCCTTCCATCCTTCCGAGGTGGGTAAAATGAGGACCCGGATTGTTGTTGGGGGCAATATGCTGACTCTGTAAACCGCTTAGAGAGGGCTGAAAGCCCTACGAAGCGGTATATAAGTCTAACTATTGCTATTGATAATGCCTGGGTTGTGTGGGCATACATATGTAGGGGCATGCTTTACATTATGGGTGTTGGCATGCGTGCTATTGTGTGTGTGCCCTCGCATTTTAGCTATCACTGTTCTATAGTGTCCCAGACTGAGCCATTTTTGGAATCAGTTTAAATTTGTATATTACTTTAATAACCAAAGCTATAATAATATAAATATTATTTTAAAAATTAAAATCCTTCAAACTTGGTTTTTCTTCCTTTTACATTTTCTCTACCAACAGAACCCCATGCTTCTTTCTTTAATGTCTTGTCTGATGAAGTCTTCTGAAGAATACAAAAACTTGCATATTATTCTCTGATTTTTCAATTATTTCTTATAGAAGTATTGCTTTCGTAGATATTTTGGATCCCCCCCCCTTTATTTTGGTTATATCTTGAATTAAAGTGCTCATTTACTCATGCATGATCAACGGAACCTTTTGCTGTAAATATATGAAGGAAGTCTATTTAAAAAGTATTTTTCTTCAGCTGGTACCGGTTATACCTATTCTTTGTCAATGAGCAGTAGTCTCTAATAACTCATTCACACATGAAAACCTGTGCTGGCTAATGACTACAATAAAGTATTTCATATAGTTTCACATACAAGTTGCTCCTTCATGTTCTCCTTCCGGTTCCACCACAAATGCGCGAACGACAAAAGTGCGTCTGACTAAACCGCGCCGACAAAACCGCGCCGACAAAACCGTGCCGACGAATGAGCGCTGAAGCGCACCGAAAACAGCGCGCCGACAGAAGCGCGCTGTAACCCTAACCCTAAACCTAACCCTAAACCTAACCCTAAACCTAACCCTAAACCTTACCTTAACTTAAATCGCGCTTCTGTCGGCGCGCTGTTGTCGGCGTGCTTGACATCGCGGTTTTAGCGCCGCGGTTTTGTCGGCACGCTTTTGACGTTCACGCATTTGTCGGATCAGGTCTCCTTCCATCCTTCTTCCCAATTTGTGATCTTCTACTCTTTGAAAATACAAATGCCCTCTTTCTTTCCATCTTCATGTCCAGAGAAGCTTCAGCTTTAGCAAAGGGTTTTCCTGGCATCTTCCATGTTAAGTCTGTTCAAATCTCAAAAATGCAGAGAAAAGATCTATTTTGGCTCATGTTGTCTGCTTGTGTGAAACAATATAATAATAGCGTATCTTGCAAAACATTCCTTTGACGATATCCCCTGCTTCAGTTAAGTTGGAATAAGAGGGTATTTCTTTTCAGTTATATCTGTAAAAATGCAGTAATTGGATCTCTTCCACAAAGACTCTTGGCTCAGTAGGAGGTATTTCCCCGAAAGTCTTCTATAGCCTTTATATGATGCCTGCATTTGCCTGGACAACCACTTATTATTCCATTGTTGACCACATCAGCTTCTCTTTCCTGTTTTGCTGTCACTTTAATTTCCTGCAAGGTTGTAGATTTAATCAGTAGCTAATGCCGCATGTTGATTGACTCAATTTCCTGATTAGGTCTATATCACCTCCTTGTTCCTGATGTATTCCATGCTGAAATATCAACTCTGTCTAATAATTTCCCCAGAACTGCCAAGCGAAAGATGGGGAATGCAACAGTCTCTGACTGAAAAGTGTGGGCATTTATATAATAGGCATTATGTCACAATTTTCTCTGCTGTGAACCTATAGATGAAATTGCTTTCTACAAGGGTTCATTGTAGTTTGGCTATTTAGTGCTCTCATGATGAACAATTAAAGTTTTGAACGGAGTAGTCCTCATCCTCATCATTTTTCCTCAAAGATGCTTCTTTATTTTAGAAGATTACTAAATATAAACACAGTATCAGAATATACCTCAATAATAAAATTCCACTAAATGATCAAAGGAAAAAAAGAACGGACAAACCCGATCCCTCACATGAACTGTCTTCACGTCAGTGGTGGGTTTCAAAAATTTTTCCGAACCTACTCTATGGGTGTGGCTTCCTTTGTGGGAGTGGCTTGCCAGCCATGTGACCTGGTGGGAGTGGCTTGCTGGCCATGTGTTTTGTTTTTTCTTTCTTTCTTTCTTTCTTTCTTTCTTTCTTTCTTTCTTTCTTTCTTTCTTTCTTTCTTTCTTTCTTTCTCTCTCTCTCTCTCTCTCTCTCTTTCCTTCCTTTTGTCTCTGTCCCTTTTTCCTTTTTTCTTTCATCTCTCTCTCACTTTTTCTTTCTTTTTTCTTTCTTTCTCTCTCTCTCTCCTTCCTTTTGTCTCTGTCCCTTTTTCCTTTTTTCTTTCATCTCTCTCTCACTTTTTCTTTCTTTTTTCTTTTTTTCTTTCTTTCTCTTTCTCTGTGTGTGTATCAGTGGTGGGTTTCCAAAAAATTTGGAACCTCTTCTGTAGGTGTGGCCTGCTTTCTGGTGGAACCTCTTCTAACCGGTTCAGTAGATTTGACGAACTGGTTCTACCAAACTGGTGTGAACTGGTAGGAACCCACCTCTGCTTCACGTCCATAATAAAATTTAACAATTGTAATACTAAAGTGTTACTAAAGAGTTGAATTAAAAACCAGACATATATGGTAAATGTATGGATAATTACAGGCTTATAAAAACTACCATATAATACTATATTCTATTATACTATAATCAGATGCAAAATAATAGACACCTAATGATGCCCTTATGTTATTAAAATACATAATACTTCTCCTTTGATTAGTAGAAAATATTCTTTTTCCAAAACAGACAAGTTGCACATTTGAAAAAGCCAGTTCTTAATGTATGATCGCTTTCTCAATTTCTTGGTTTAATTCTCCCCCCCTCCCCTGGTATAACCATAATTCCTCATGGACAGTCAGTTTCTAGAGTTTTGATATATAATTCAACATCACATTAGCATACTTAACATTTAGGGATTTCCTTATAAGCCTACTTATGTACATTAACATTCTACTCCAGAGAAGTTCAAAAGTTTACAAGACCATATCGTTTGGGTCAGTGAGTCTTAAATATTTTGCATCTCCAACAGAGAAAACCTGATGACCATTTTTACTAGTATGTTTTTGGAGATCCCAGTAATATTTTTGATTAATTAGAGGTGGGTTCCTACCAGTTCGCACCTATTCGGTAGAACCGGTTCGTCAAATCTACCGAACCGGTTAGAAGAGGTTCCACCAGTGGACCCGGAAAGCAGGCCACACCTACAGAAGAGGTTCCAAAATTTTTTGAAACCCATCACTGGTCCTTGGATATGATTATTCTACACTATCATGCTCATATTTATAAAACTCAGTGCCTCTGTGAAAGGTAAGGATGACTACTGCGTTTGTGGTGCAATCAGAACATTGCGTGTGTTGAAGTTGTTTTAACGCAAACCAAAGATGCCTTTTAAAAAAACAAGTTTACATCCTATTCTTATGCATGCCAGTGCTGTGTGTGAGGTAATTTAAGGTGGTTCTGACAAGTGTCGTCGGCATCTTCATATCCGGTCACATGGGCAGCAAGCCACTCCCATCTGGTCACATGGGCAGCAAGCCACTCCCACAAAGGAGGCCACACCCACAGAGTAGGTTCCAACAATTTTTGAAACCCACCACTGTGATTAATCAATTTAAAATTAAAATTTGTTGCTAACATTAACATTTTTTAAAGACATACAGCAATGTGGCATTATTAGAGATTGGCCTCTAATTTCCTAGATTAAAAAAATCTAGGAGAAATATATGTTGTAAAGAACATTTTTAATAAAGAGAAGCAGTTTGGTCAGGTGGTCAGGGCGCCAGATTAGAAACCAGGAGATTGAGTTCTAGCCCTGCCTAAGCATGAAAAGTGGCTAGGTGATCTTGAGCCAGCTACTTTCTCAGCCAATGACATGTTAAGCTCCATGTATGTTCCTCACATACAAACATCTTACCAAACTAAAGCAGACTACTTGCCCCATAAAACATGTACTCTGGTAACTATAAGCGAGGAGACCTCTTCATCCGTTTTCTGCCACACAAATTGTGCTGTGATTTGCTCTTGTGGAATACATTCCCCACATCCTGGGAAGATGGACAAGATTCCATCACACAATCTTAGTCTCAGAACGAATTGATTAGTCAATTCCTATCGCAACCAATGGATCAAGCCACAGTTGATTTGGGGGGAAAAAAACAGATCCTGCACCTGAGGAAAAACATTAGGAAGAATGTATATGTAAATGTTTAAACATATGTGTATGTTTAAAAAAATAAACCCAGTGGCAGAGTTTATACAAGTCATTACTTGTATATTACAAGTCATTACAAGAGCCAAGGTGGCGCAGTGGTTAAATGCAGCACTGCAGGCTACTGCTAGATCAGCAGGTCAGCGGTTCAAATCTCACCGGCTCAGGGTTGACTCAGCCTTCCATCCTTCCGAGGTGGGTAAAATGAGGACCCAGATTGTTGGGGGCAATATGCTGACTCTCTGTAAACCGCTTAGAGAGGCCTGTAAGGCCTATGAAGCGGTATATAAGTCTACTGCTATTGCTATTTATTTGCAGTTTGCATCCCAAATTTAGGATAATAACTTAAGATAATTAGAATAATCTTGTATCACTTTATCTGCAATAATTATTATATCCAAAGATCTAAGAAATTATAGTTGTACGTTTTGAAATATAAAAGGAATATTCATGAAATTTAACAGCTAGTCATTACTTAGAAGCTACCTATAAGGATAATGGATTTTTTCCTTGAAGACATGAAGTCCGTGTTGAATACAATTTTGAAACATTTTTATTAAAGTACATTATTTTTGAGAAGAGCGGTTTTGCTAAAATCTATGATTGCAAATAAACGCTTCAAAACAAATCAAGAGAAGAGTGATACAACTGGACAAATTTGTGTTTCTCAAATTACCCAGGATGTATAGAAAATGTAAATTCAGACACATAATACTGAAAATTGTAATATTCTGTGCACAAACAGAGGCTATTGGCAATTTAGTCCATGCACTAGTGTGCAGTTCATTTTATTAAATATGTAGAAATAAGTTTGAACTTTGCAATACATTTTATAATGTAGCAGTTATTGACAATTTCCAATGCAGAAGGTTCATTGCTTATCTTTCACAGAATTATTTGTTTTTCCTCAGCAGAGATTTTTTTTCTCTCTCTAAATTCAAGCTAGTAACTGGAATGGTATTTTTGTGAGGAAATAAATGTCCTTGTTTAATTTTACTGGAATGGTGATGTAATCATATCTTACACTCCAGAGTCAGTAAGAAGAAAGCTAGCCTGCTGTAGCCATTTAAATTTAGAAATCTTGGCATATCATCAATACCCTCTGCCAGCAATTCACAGAGAAAAATAGTATCTTTGAGTCATATTAGGAGTCAGCTGATGAAGAAGATTCTGTCCTGCATCTCTCTGTGATTTGAAATATTTATATGTCACCATCCAGGCAAATATTCTCTCAAAGCAGCTTCCTGAATAGCAATAGCAATAGCAGTTAGACTTATATACCGCTTCATAGGGCTTTCAGTCCTCTCTAAGCGGTTTACAGAGTCAGCATATCGCCCCCAACAATCCGGGTCCTCATTTCACCCACCTCGGAAGGATGGAAGGCTGAGTCAACCTTGAGCCGGTGAGATTAGAACCGCTGAACTGCAGATAACAGTCAGCTGAAGTGGCCTGCAGTACTGCACCCTAACCACTGCGCCATCTCGGGTCTGAACTCACTTAGTTAATAGGAAAATGGATAGAAAAACTACAGCTAGTGGATAGCACAATCCATTTAAAACGGTGAGGATACCCTCCCACCCCAGGTATCTGTTCTTTTATTATCTGCTTCTATTTCCGCCTTTATGCCTTACCCTAGACTAGTGATTCTCAAATCTTTTGGTTTTAGGACCACTGCTTAATAATTTTGGAACACTCCAAAGAGCTTTTGTTTGTATGAGAAATTAAAATTGATAAATCTTAAAATATTTCTTCGTTTAACTGCTTGGATCCTCTTAGGTCTTGAGGATTTCAAGCCCTCTCCCAGACCACACTTTGAAAGATGCTTCTCTAGACTGCTATCTTAGTCCGCAGTTTATATTTATTCACGTTCATTCATGGAGAGACATGATATGAGATCTGCCTGACAATGAATCCAACTTAAGTCAGTCTCATTTGTGAAATGATTAGCATTTTCCTAAATTACAGCAAATGCTCAATAAAGAAATCCGGGTTTCTTCATTTGAATTAGACCTTTTTCTAAGGTGGCCAGATTTTCAGATTGGTAAAGAGGGACACCATTGACCGGTGTGTGTGGGGGGGGGAATTGATTAAAAATTTTATATTTTGTCAAAAGGTCACAAAAGACGATTACATGACCCCAGGACACTGAAACCATCATAAAAATGAATTTTTTGAACACGCCGTGGGACACGGGACAAATTATTAAAAATTGTGACTGTCCCGCCAAAATCGGGACGTCTGTTCACTTTACCCTTTTCCAATTATTGTTTATACAGTGCAGAATTGGGTGAAATACTCACCTGCTACCTCTCAGCAATTTTTAAAGTGGCTACTTATTAAAAACAGTAAGATGAATATATATTCCCCTTGCTTTTAAACATTTATTTTTCCAAAAATATAAATAAAGAATTCTGAAAGAAAAAAAGTACATAATATGCATAAAGGCTACTGATTTCCTGAAGCATGGCATACTTCAGCCTTTCTTCGTGGATTATTTTATTATACTGCAAGTAGTTTAATTTCATCAATTTAGGTAACAGAATTCTATATATTTTTTGTTTAAAGCATAGAGGCTGATTCACACATTTATTTGTGACAATTTTTATAAGCCTTGATGTATTGTAAGAATGCTGAACTGAATATCTGAATGCTGTGGCATGCTCAGATACCAATTACAATTATAGTCTCCTCAAAAGTATTAAAGATTAATTCAGCCTAGAAAGAGAATTATTGTTTAATAAGTAAATATTGAAGTAGAAAAGTATGACTAGTGTGATTGCCCAACACTACACATGACAGAATTTTCTGAGGTGAAGTTCTCATCTCCTCTGCCTTGTTCTCTGCAACAAAAGAGACCAGTTCTGTAATGTAACTTGCTATGCCATGTTATAGTATGTTTATCTCCAAGGTGATTTCAAGGGTTATTTCTACTATTCCCACTCCCATCCTCACTTTAAAAAATAATAATTAAGCCAGCAGCTCTAGTGTACATCCAATAGGTAGGCGTAGTTCAAATACAACAATAAATATTGCATGAACATATCTAGACGTAATGCTCTCTTTCTATTGAAGCAAGTCAGTCTTAAACCAGCTTATGATGTTGTGTTTTTTTTTCCAATTTTTATTTTAAACACATCAACACATCAACAAAAACAAACACATGACTTAAAACCACATAGGAACAAGAAGTTCCATCATATATCATACAGCAGTTCCGTATCGGTTTCTTTACAGTTAGTGTTTTCCCTTCTATACATTTCTATCTTGCATTCATGGTCCCCTTAATTGTTATCCATTTTTATGTACTATTCTATATTTAATTATACTTAGCTATTTATAACAATATATTTTTACCTATATTATGCTTTATAGTCTTACTATCATTTATTCTCTTACATACAATTCTAGGTATACATTCACATAGTTATTCTTTTTCTTTGCCATTCTTATACTTTTGTTATTCCATTTAAAAGGTTATAATATACAGTTTGGGTTGCTTTGTTTACCATCCCTAGCGCCTGTTGTAACACCACCTTATTTTCTCCCTCCCTTCCTTTTCTGCTTCCTTCCTTCCTCCTCTCCTTCCCCTTCCTTTTTCCCTTACCTCTCCCCTACTCCTACCCTCTCTCTTCCTTCCTGCCCTCTCTCCTTCTGATGTTGTGTTTTTAATACATCCCAAAAGTCTTTGGGTTATGATGACAATTGAGATGGGCATTTTCTTTGCTAAGTGATGTGGTTGTAAAGTGTGACCTCATGTGACCACATCACATAGTGACATCGATACCAGTTGCCACCATAATCCCAGGATTGCATGGGTATTAAGAGAGAAACTCCCATGGCCAAGTCTTTGGAAGAGTATGCGTTCCAAGAAAGACAGCTTGTGGTTGACATAAATGGGTGCTGTTAGCCTTGATGGCGCAGTGCGGGCAGAATGCAGTACTGCAGTCTACTTCAGCTGACTGCCCGCATTTCGGCAGTTCGATTCTGACTTGCTCAAGATTGACTCAGCCTACCATCCTTCTGAGATCGATAAAATGAAGGCCCAGATTGTTGATGGCAATATGCTGTTTCTGCAAACTGCTTAGCGAGGGCTGTAAAAGCACTATGGAGCGGTATATAAGTCTAAGTGCTATTGCTGTAGAGTGTGGGTGGATGTGTGAAAAAGCAGCAGGAGTGACTTGACTTGGTGAGAAGCTGGTAGAGAAGTTTGCAGATGACATTCATTTGACCCTGTACCCCTTGTAATTGCAAACTGGTTGCAAGTGCTTGAATTGTGATCCCATGAGCATGGAATCTACAAAGGCCATAACTTCACATACCAGTCACAAGCTTTTGAAAGTTGCTGCACGAGTGGTCATAAACTGAGCCCAAAGTCATCCAGCTGGCTTTGTGTCTAAGGTGGGACTAGAACTCCCAGTTTTTAGCGTTTACCTTAACCACTGTACCACACCGGCTTTCATAGACATATTTAGCAACTACCAGTATATTGTATAGACTATGTAATCTACCTCATAGAATATACAGAACAAACTTTATGACCTAAGTATTAAAGGGATGGTGTTATGGAATTGCAAGTTGTTAATGACCATTTATTTCAGGGATTGGTAAAAGATACTGAGGTACAATAAGTGCCTATTACAAGGTCGAATAATCTTTCTGCTTGTCTTGCTTTCTTTTGAAGATAATTGATGCTTTCCCCCTTTTTTTTAGTGGTGTGACAAGAATCGTAGAGATACCTGGGGAAGGAGGCCCACTGGGGATACATGTGGTACCCTACTTTTCATCATTAAGTGGAAGGTAAGGGATTTCCATTATGGAGAAGCAAACCAGTAGAAAAATCTGATTTTTTTTTCTTCAGATATCAGCGCCAGTATATGCTTAAAACAATGTACATACTGAATATCACAATCTTCTTATTCTGTTGAATAGCGAAGGTTCCATTGTATAAACCTGGAAGCATGCATTAAAATTAATGTTAAAACCAAGTCACAATTAGAAACCTCACCAAAGAAATGCACCTTTTTTTTGGCAATCTGTTTTTTTGTTTTTAAACATAAAAAGAAACAATATTAAAAAAAAATGATCTCATCCATTACATACAGCATGTCATTTGGTTACAAGTGTTTTTTCCTCCATATTCTCAATTCGAGTTTCGAGTTTCGAGTTTAATAAAATTTGTATGCCGCCCACTCCCATTGGGACTCCTGGCGGCTCACAGCAAGACAAAAGAAACATTTAAAATTTTAGAATAAAAAATAATTACATTTACAATTACATTTACAATCATAGATTTTTCATCTAATATAACTAAATACCTCACTTTCATTGTACAATGTATATTCAATCACAATTGATATTTTTTTTCAATAAACCTAAATCCCTTATATTCTTGATTGTCTGTTTAATAACAATATACCTTTATATAATCACTTATCCCATTCTGAATATTTTTACAATATGTAAAAGATTTACCGACTATTTATGTTTGTATATCACTGTTTTCAATTATGTATAATCCCACCAATCATCTATCGAGTATGCTTATGTTCATTATTGTCCTTGTACATCATACATTCAAACAAAGATGTTATTCCTTCATTTTTCAACAAGGTGTTCTAAATAGTCACTTCATATATATATATATATATATATATATATATATATATATATATATATATATATATATATATATATATATATATATATATATATATATATATATATATATATATATATATATATATATATATATATATATATATATATATATATATATATATATATATATATATATATATAAAACACCTTGTTGAAAAATGAAGGAATAACATCTTTGTTTGAATGTATGATCTACAATATATGTAGGTCTCTAGTTGTTCGGGTTTTCTCCCGCGTAGAATTGGAGATGTCTTGCCGACGTTTCGACGAAGTCTCATTCGTCATCTTCAGGCTGCTTCAGACTACTTCAGGTTTGGTGTTTCCAGGAGTAGTGAAGTAGTCTGAAGCAGCCTGAAGATGACGAATGAGACTTCGTCGAAATGTCGCCAAGACATCTCCAATTCTATGCGGGAGAAAACCCGAACAACTAGAGACCTACATACTAACACCCGCGAAAACCTCAGAAAACATATATATATATATATATATATATATATGTTTTCAGCTGATAAGGAGGAGACCTGTGGCATAATGGCTAAGACGTTTGCCTAAGATGCAATACAGCACAGGTTCGAATCCCAGTAAGGGTATGGCTAGCTGATGAGAGCTAAATAGCTTGAAATAGATCTATACTAGTCTCCCTTTATTTATTTATCAGCACAAATACACACACACACACACACATACACACATACACACACACACACACACACACACACACACACACATACATACACCAATTTTTAATTACTTCCTTATTAAAATTATTTATCAACAAGAAGATACCTTTATAATATATTCTTAGGGTTATACATTATATCACCAATCCTCTATCATGTATACATAAATCCATTGTTATCCTTCTCCATTTTAAAAGAGAAGCACCTTTAAAGATCTGTGATCTAGATGTTGAATTGTGAGTATGATTGCTGATTTCACCTTAATAAGGCTAATATGCATTCCCCAAACCATCTGTAGGTGGAGGATGGCCCAACTTCACAAAAGAGAGAGGTTGTCTCTCCTTATATTGAAAAAGCCTAAGGAAGGGTACCTGACCTTATTTGCAGCTTTACAGGTTGTTCATTGGGATAGCAAAATACTTGCTAAAGAATTGTTCTAATGAAGTCTGTCAGATGAACCTCCAATATCATTTACTGGATACAGCCAATGACAAAAGACCATAACCAGAACTAGCAGGATTATATTCTGCACTTTTCAGCATAGATCAGTGTTTCCCAAACTTTTGACATATGTGTACCCCTTCTATAATTTTCGTAACGCTGAGTACGCCTCATAAAAAACATATGCTTTAATAAAAACTAACTATTAAAGAAGTAAGTTTTCTCTGTAACGAAGTGCAGTAGATTCACGCCATGTCACGCCTCACAAGACTGTCTAACCGTTAGATAACACTGAAATTCTCCGGCGTTTAAACAGCTCTGCGGCTCAACGTCAACTGTTAATGTTCACGCAGTTTAAAAATGGCCGAACCCGAGCTGCGTGAAGGCTGCGCAGAAGTTCCCGCCATAATGAGTTGCGATACGATGTACGATGGCCCCAGTTCCCATGTAAAAACTGTGATACGCGCCTATTTCTTTCCTTGTTCTGTGGGCTCAGCTAAGCACATATTCCCACGTGATCCCCACCAGACTCCGGTGTAATGCGTACCCCCACCAAACTCTTCCTGTATCCCCGGGGGTACGCGTACCACAATTTGGGAAACACTGGCATAGATCATCTACCAAGGTGAACCTAGCTGAAAGGGCAATTTAAATAATCAAGATTATCACTAAATTCACATGCAACAGGATTACAAGGTGACAATTCTTTTCATTTGCTCTCCAGGAAGTGTAAAATTTGAGACTGGTTTATTGTTGTTCAGATCCCTTGTGTTATGGATAGGTTTTCTCTGTTTTCTGTCTTTTTTATGGAGGGTTAGGGTTAGGGTTAGGGAACACATTCTCTTCCTGCTAAACCAACGAAGATGATCCCTTTACTATTAGCGCCAGTTTGGTATGAACAGCTAAGAGCCGAGATGGTTAGAGTGCAGTACTGCAGCCACTTCAGCTGACTGCTAAGCTGCAGTTTGGCTGTTCAAATCTCACCGGCTCAAGGTTGACTCAGCCTTCCATCCTTCCGAGGTGGGTAAAATGAGGACCCAGATTGTTGGGGGCGATATGCTGACTCTGTAAACCGCTTAGAGAGGGCTGAAAGCCCTATGAAGCGGTATATAAGTCTAACTGCTATTGCTATTGCTAACAGTTTAAACAGCTAGGAAAGACAAGGACTGAAAAAGCAGACCATGGCTTTAATCTCTTTATACAATGTACTGACATGCCTGAGATTTACTATGCAGAATCCAATAGGCCAAGTGATAACTGAAGTTACACCTCGGTCACCTACCCCAACATGGGATTCAGATTGAGGTTGAACTAATGAACTTCCTTTGTGAAGAGCTTTCTTGGCAATAGAATAGCAGTGGTTTGTCATTGCCTTTTCCTGAAATAAACTTCCCAGTATATCCTACAACTTTGTCGATAACATAAATTTTTAAAAAAAGTCTTAGCCTTGGTTTTTAATTAGACGATTCGGATCGTTTGATAAAACCCAGAAAACTGCTATTGTCTCCAAAAAATTTCCTCAATAATTTTGAACCCAAATTTAGCATAGAGAGTAAAAACAAGATTGTACAACTAAAAGCATCCTTTTCATTATAACAACGATACAGCCAACATTTTAGTGGTGAATATTTCACATGAGGCATTTTAATATTGCTAATAAAACTTTAAAGGCACTCTATAGATAATCCAAAGAGCAAAATGAAAAGCTAAGCACACAAGTAACTGCAATTCCAAAATGTAAGAAATCAGAGCAAATAAAAACATGTTGTTCAGCCATGGCCGAAGTAGCAATGAGTATCATTAGCATAACAGTATTAAGGCTAGTTTCTCATGTAAATTTGCATTAGCACTCCTGTGGCTGGATCTCCATCTTCTAGAATTAGAGGGAGCTTATTTTTGAGGAAAATAATTACCCTGTATGTAAACTGAACTTCTGCTTCACAACTTCACAAGAGCCGAGGTGGTGCAGTGGTTAGGGTGCAGTACTGCAGGCCACTTCAGCTGACTGTTATCTGCAGTTCAGCGGTTCAAATCTCACCGGCTCAAGGTTGACTCAGCCTTCCATCCTTCCGAGGTGGGTGAAATGAGGACCCAGACTGTGGTGGGCGATATGCTGACTCTGTAAACCGCTTAGAGAGGGCTGAAAGCCCTATGAAGCGGTATATAAGTCTAACTGCTATTGCTATTGCTACAACTATATCCAGTAGACTTTTGATGTTGTAAATCTGGATTTTCACTGGGTATGCTAACCATCTGGTATAGACTATAGATATTACTTTCTGCATCAACAATTTTACTACCTGGGTCGGTTGCAATATCCCTGCATTTCAAAATGTTCTCCTGTAAGTTAACTGGACTGATAAACTCAAAAAATCTGGAACTAGAAGAGGAAGAGGAAGTCAGTAGGAATGTTAAGTGCATGTAGAAGTAATTTAGGCATCCATAAAGAAGACTACTTGATTGTATCATCCAGATTTCTTTAGGAGCAATCCTCTATATCTTTTTGTGAATATTTACTAGTGACGGGGAAGCATAGTTTGACATTAAAGCTTTTATCTAACAGTTGGAATTTCTAAGAGAAAAAAGAAAAGACTTTCAAAGAATTTAAAGTAACATCACAGCCTTTCAGCATCACAGATAGATATTAAAACAAATATTTCTTTGTACATAGTTCAGAAAAGTTCCTCTAGCTATTAAGTGATATGAATTGGCAGACACTATACTCACAGGCATCATCAAACAGACTCCCATTCAGAACAGTAGTACTTACTATGGGTAAAGATTCTTAATTTCTTCTATTTTTTTCTAAAACAATACACATTTGCTAATATACCCTATGTGCTCTTCTTGTCATACTCTGCAGGCAAAACTTGGATGGGAGATTTTGCTTGGAGCAAGCAATCTTAAGAGATTGCCAGACTCCAACAATGTAGGACTTTACAAATGATCATTGTGATCTTGAAGTACACCTGTAAACAAATGAATAATTAATGTGCTTCCCTACTTTATTACTACTGTATTGCACCTGTTAACAGGTCCCTGCATTTTTCATTTTTTTCCAGTTTTAAGATGTAGAGTATATTACTGCAGTTCATCTATGAGATGAGTGTTGAGTGACTATAGTCAATCAACAAAAGCCTCATCTTCTATCTCCTCCTGCAGAAATGAAGTCAAGGACATCTCGTGATTAAACACCAGGTTCTTTTCCCCTTAGAAATCATATCTCTGTCCAGATCTGATTTTGGAATTTTTCCCAACAGCTAACAGCCTGAATCCAAAGCCGCTTAATCTTGTTGGTATTGAATCTCAACCTACTTCTTCCCATCTACATCTTTACAATTTAAGACGGAGGGTCAAGATTTTCACCACAACTCCTGTATATCCTAGAAATGGAGATGCATAACTGAATATTATCAGCAAATATTATTGATTCCAAAACCAGGCCCATCACACAATTCCCCCCTAGCAACTTCATGTGCAGTAATAATGCAATAGAGTTGTAGAGAAGATTGATTCCTGAGACATGGATTCAGCATCTCTATCTCGACATATGTTTAAAACTGCCCACTCGGGAAGAGCCGAGGTGGCGCAGTGGTTAGGGTGCAGTACTGCAGGCCACTTCAGCTGACTGTTATCTGCAGTTCAGCGGTTCAAATCTCACCGGCTCAAAGGTTGACTCAGCCTTCCATCCTTCCGAGGTGGGTGAAATGAGGACTCAGACTGTGGGGGCGATATGCTGACTCTGTAAACCGCTTAGAGAGGGCTGAAAGCCCTAGGAAGCGGTATATAAGTCTAACTGCTATTGCTATTGCTAAGAGAGAAATAATTTTTAATATATGCTGTACCTATAGCATTATGGCTACTTTAAATACACCTACACACACGAGCACACATGTATACTCTGTGTACGTATACTATATGTGTGTATATGTATTATATACATCATGGGTATTCTATAAATGTATATAAAGAAGTGATCAGTATGAAATCGAAATGAATTTTCAAACAATTATAATTATTATACATTCTTATAAATCTTTGCTACAAATAGAAATTATCTTTCAAGAAGGTGCTGGCAGGCATTAAATCTTTAATTTTGTCTTGTATTAAATTGTACATCTGTTCTGAATGCATCACTAGAATTTTTTTTTATTCTTTTTCTGAACATTTTGGCCTTTTGAATAGTGAAAGGTTTTCCTATATTGAAACATATTTCTGAATCAGATATTAGAATTTTTTTTTTTTTTTGGTATGTGTATTTTAAAACTTAAGTCCGTTTCTATCAAATCTTTTTAAAGTACCATAAGATAATAGGAAATATTTAGCTTTTTAACTTTTTTCTCAGGCCTTTCTATAGAATAACAAATTAAAAATAAATCTTGGAGGTGGCGGGGGGGTGTTACTTTTGTGAGATCTTACATCTCTGAATCTAAGCAATTTTGATTCCACATCCCAGCCGAAATCCCAAATAAAGTAGGCCCAGATCAGTGGTGGGATTCAAATAATTTAACAACCGGTTCTCTGCCCTAATGACCAACTGAGTAGGTGGGGCTCGGTGGTGATGTGACTGGGTGGGCGTGGCCAAGTCAATGTCACTCACGTCGATGGGCGCTTCACCTTAGCTGTTATTATGTGATAAGGATTAACCGGAGAGGCGGTTTCTGTAAGCAGAGCAATAAAGATTCGGCTAGAAACAACACCAGAATGTTTCCTTCCTGCCTTCCTTACAGGATTAGCCCTGTAAAGTGAGGAAAAACAAAATGAGATTTCTTCCAACAACCGGTTCTCCGAACTGCTTAGAAAGTTACCAACCGGTTCTCCCGAATAGGTGCGAACCGGCTGAATCCCACCACTGGCCCACATACAATGTCATTCAGATAAATCTGGAGCTGTGAGGCCATTCCTATCTCTTGTCACTTTAGCTGGAAACTTTGGAGACTGACCAATAATTTTCAGGCTTTTAAAGCAAATAAAATGTTTTATAAATACTCTTCTTGTCCATCTATCTTTAGGCAAAAAGGAATTCACAACCTATAAGGAAGTACTAAATACCCCCCCACACACACACACCGACACACCCTCCTACCTACCTTCAGCCAGCAGGAAGAGAGTTCACACTTCTCCAGATCTTCAAAATTAAGTGAAAAATTATCCCAACCAGGACAGACAAAATATGCTACATCACAATATTCTGCCTCAACACTGGCATCTTAGGCAAAGTGGATTCTTGCAGCTCCCCAGCTTTTAGTATACAGCATGGGTCGTCAACCTGGTCCCTACCACCCACTAGTGGGCATTTCGGGATTCCAGGTGGACTTCGGAAGTTAAAACCTCCTTTTGAGCGAGTGGGCAGGTGCGAGCGCACACATCAATAAACCAAAGTGTGTGTGCACGCAAACAAGCAAACACGTGGGAAGAGGAAGGGGAGGAGTGGAAACTGATAGCAGGGACAGGAAGAAACTACCGCATATCTTGTAGAATCAGGCTTTAGTGCTGTTAATCATATTATGAGCAAAGAGAGAAACCGTCTGAATATCACCGAAAGAGGAGACCTTCGTTTGTTCCTTACGAAAATCGAACCAGATATCAAATATTTAGTCTCGCAGCATCAGCCTCAAAGATCTCATTAATCACTAGTAAAGCTAATTTCAATTTACTTTATTGTTTTCTAATTAAACTTTATAAAGTTAAAAACATTATAAACATGCATAAAGTAGAAATAAAAAGATAAACGTGCGTACATTTCTTTTTTTAAAAAAAAGACACCCTCCTTTCTAAAAAATATCCCGTACTTGCGCAAAAACTGGTGGGCGGTAAGGAAATTTTTCCATCAAGAAAGATCCATTAGTGGGCGGTAGGTAGAAAAAGGTTGACTACCACTGGTATACATGGTATATCATGGTATTGGACCTGGGTACTTGAGAGACCGCCTGCTGCCAATTACCTCCAATAGACCGATCAGATCCCACAGACTAGGCCTCCTCCGAATTCCATCCGCCGGCCAGTGTCGACTGGCGACTACCCGGAGGAGAGCCTTCTCTGTGGCTGCTCCGAACCTCTGGAACGAGCTCCCCGTGGAGATTCGAACCCTCACCACCCTCCAGGCCTTCCGCAAAGCCCTTAAAACCTGGCTGTTCCAACAGGCCTGGGGCTAAAGAGCTGTTGGCCCTCTTCTCGAATGGTATGGTTGTTGTGTGTTTTTAAATTTTTGTATTGTTATGTCTTGTCTTTTTTATCCCCCTGTCTGTACCCCCTTCCCTGATTGAATTGTGAGCCGCCCTGAGTCCCCTTCGGGGAAAAGGGCGGCATATAAATGTAATCAATCAATCAATCAATCAATCTATACAGTATAGAGATGATGCACAAAGTGGGAAGAAATTTGCATCGGTTTATTTTGCACAGATACAGTGAATTAAGTAAACACTCAATGGCCTGAAGGGGAAAAGGAGAATCTGTAGAAATGATCTATTTTTTTCAAAGAGCTAGATACAGATGATTTAAAGTTCACGTAAATGTATTTTACATTTCCTCCAGGATTTTAGGACTCTTCATCCGTGGTATTGAGGAAAATAGCCGGTCGAAGCGAGATGGACTTTTCCATGAAAATGAATGCATTGTGAAAATTAACAATATTGAACTTGCAGATAAAACCTTTGCACAGTAAGTTTTTCTTCATTTTCCTTATTTTTTCTTGGATTTTAAAAAAAAATCATGTTCACTGAGTTCCAAAAGTTAAACAATTGAACAAAATAATTTAGATATTTCTTTTTTTCCTTCTCTTTATAGTGTATAGCACTAATATTTTTTGAGTACAGATGTCCTGGAACAAAAGTATTTTTTTATTTATTAATGTCCACCTTTATTATTTTTATGAATGACTCAAGGTGGCAAACATAATCAACCTACCTTTTCTGTTCTATTTTCTGCACAACAACTCTGTGAAGTCAGTTTGACTGAGAGAGATTGACTGGCCCATCTGACTTTCATGGTTATTTCCTGTTGCTATATACTCAAATCTTTTTTCTTAATTTGAATATTTTACTAGTATTTTGTAATATTTCCTTAGTAATCTGTTCTGCCCCTCCTCGTCCTACACCAAAGGACACCGAGACAAAGATACTTCAAGGACTATATTAACAGACGGACAGGACCTTGGCAGCAATCCAGCACAGTCCAAGCCTTGGCAGCAATCCAGCACAGACAAGACGTTGCCAGCAATCCAGCACAGACGAGACGTGGCAGCAATCCACCACAGACTAACCTTGGCAGCAATCCCGCCTGCCAAGCTAGCCCCAAAAGTTCTCCAACTTTAGTGCATAGGTTGACTCCTGCAAAGGGGCATGTGCACAATCATTCCTTTTATAGTATTGAGAGGAGCCTAATTACCACCAGCTGAGTGCAATTATCTCCTGTAACCACGCAACTGTTCCTTCCGCCTATCAGCTCTTTGGTGCTGAGGACCCTGGACAGGGTTCCGACTCCAAGCAGGGTGCAGAGAAGCTGGTTGGCCACCAGGAGGTGCCTGAGCCTTGGACCAGTGGGGAGGAGACAAGGGAGTGTGATCCTGACGTCATGCATTGGAGCAGTGGGGAAGAGCCAAGGGAGTTGTTCCTGGATGCTCGGCAACACAGAGCAAATAGGCGTAAGGAACAGTTACGCAGTTACAAGGAGATAATTGCACTCAGCTGGTGGTAATTAGGCTTCTCTCAAGACTATAAATGGAATGATTGTGCACACGCCCCTTTGCAGGAGTCAACATATTCACTAAAGTTGGAGAACTTTAGTGGCTAGCTTGGCAGTCTGGATTGCTGCCAAGGTTAGTCTGTGCTGGATTGCTGCCAAGGTCCTGTCTCTGTGTTAATAAATCCTTGTAGTATCTTTGTCTCGGCGTGCTTTGGTGTAGGACGAGGGGGGTCAGAACAGTTAACATTATGGCTGGTTCGGAGAACCTCCAAATTCCACCCCCTGACTCCACCCACCCTGCCCTGCCTCTCCCAGGAGTCTCCACATAGCCCATTTTGGATGTGAGGTAAGTCCGGGCCCAAGCAGAGGCTAACCCCCCCCCCGGTGGTGCAGGAGGCTGACTAGGTCACGCCCCTCATAACCACGCCCACCCAACAACCTGGAAGAGAATTTTTTGCAGATAGATTTTTGAAGCCCACCCCTGTATGTTGGCTTGAGGTCTGTTTCCTTTTGTGCAGGGAGGGAAAATCCTCTTGTGTGCTGGAGGAACAGAAATGACTAATGGACTATATATTTTATATTGGTGTTTTATTGGTTGTAAACCATTGGTTGTGACGTGCGGTCAGCTTTAGGCCTGGTGAGGCACTTTTTAGACTTGTGGACTTCAACTCCCAGAATTCCACAGCCAGACATGCTCAGTTCCGATTTAAAGCAACAGCATTTTCCTCCCTTGCAAAATAAGTTTTCCCGTTTTTTTTCTTTTCCCTCCCCCTCCTTCCTCCCTCTCTCCCTCCCTCCCCCCTCTCTCAAACAGACACGCATACACAGAGAACTTTGATCCCTCTCTCATTCACTCACTCTCAAACACAAACACAGAAGTTGGATTGGATATATTTTCCAAAGGCTTGAAAGCAGCTCCTCTGCCATACCCCCCCCCTTCCCCTGCTGTCTTCCGATCAAACTTTTTGAAACTCCCCCCTCCCCACACACGGACCTTTTCCAGCTGTTTCAGAGATGATTTCAACTCTGCTTCTCCCTGCCCTGCCCTGCCCTCCCCTCATGAAAGGCCAGAGCTCTGAGTCAGACTGAGCTAGTTGCTCCCAGAGAACTCTAAAAAGCCTCTAAAAATGCCCTCTACAGGAGGCGAGAGAATACGTGCCTCATTTGCATAAGGAATTTTTTGCTTGTTAACCCTTGCTTAACTCTTAAAAGGCGAAAAATTCCTTATGCAAAAGAGGCCCCTAGTTCTCTGGCCTCCTCTTATGGTTAACACAAAGCACTGTTCCAAGTCATTGTGAATCTGGCAGCAACTACCTTGGCTTTAATTATTTTAAAAAAATTCTTTAAAATTCTACCCCTTTCCTCATGACTGGTGAGGCCACGCCTCCCCTGCCTCTAGTGACTGCACGTCCCTGGTTGTAAACCACCTAGAGTCACATCTAAGTAAGATGAACAGCATACATGTTTAACAAGTTAATTAATAAGCATACAATGCTTAATTGCTCAGACTATTTTATGTTTCTTCCCCCAAGAGCCCAAGATCTTTTCCGCCAAGTAATGAAATCTCAGAACATCATCCTGGAAGTTGTCCCTTCACATGGCCGTGAACAATATGAAAAGTCAGTCATTGCACCATTGTACTCCCCAAATAAAGCTGAGCATATTTCCAAAGGGAAGTTTCCACCTGCAGCCCCACCAAAGCCAACAATGAAAGACCCAGATTTCTCTGAAGCAAACCATCTAGAGACTGGTACCCATGCATCTTCCAAGAGTCCTAACTTCTCAAGAATTAATAGGAAGCCTCCATCACCGTCTTTATCCCCATTGATGGGGTTTGGCAGCAAGAAAAATGCAAAGAAAATAAGGATTGATCTCAAAAAAGGTAAGTTGTTAATACTTTCCAACTATGATTTTATTTTATTTTTTAGCATATGGTTGATGCATATGTATAAATTTGACTTATTCATTGCAAAACTACATGGCTTGGGACCTGGATATCTGCGGGACCGCCTCCTGCCACATACCTCCCAACGACCTATAAAATCTCACAGGTTGGGCCTCCTCCGGGTACCGTCGACCGGGCAATTCCGGTTGGCGACTACTTGGGGGAGGTCTTTCTCTGTAGCTGCCCCAGCCCTGTGGAATGACCTACCCGCAGAGATCCGGATCCTTCCCCTTCTCTCGGCCTTCCGGAAAGCCATTAAAACCTGGCTGTTCCGACAGGCCTGGGGCTGTTGACCCCAAAATACGGTCCAGCCCCATTTAGAACGGAATGCATGGTGTGTTGTATTTTAAATCTATCTTTCCTTTCTCTCTCTTTTTATTTATTTATTTATTTCTGTACTTTAAGCCACCTGGAGTCCTACGGGATTGGGCGGCATATAAATGTTATTAAACTTGCAAACTTGCAAACTTGCAAAAGCAGATGGCATGCTATTGGAAACAGAAACAAGTGAGCACTTATGCACGAGAGGCAGCTAGTAAATAATAGCATCCATGTATCCAGGGGTATTAAAAAAAAAACAGGTATGGTTTCCGTATATAGCAGACATTGCATTTAAAAATCTTTCCAGTTGGACTTCCTTTACTTTTTAAGTTAACACCTATCCTCCACGAGCTGCGCTGGCTACCTGTTGATCTCCGGGTGCCCTTCAAGGTGCTACTTGCCACCCATAAAGCCCTTCATGGTAGTGGATCTGGATACTTGAGAGACCGCCTCCTGCCAATTACCTCCTCGCGACCAATTAGATCACACAGATTAGGCCTCCTCCGAATCCCATCTGCCAGTCAGTGTCGACTGGCAACTACGTGGAGGAGAGCCTTCTCGGTAGTAGCTCCGACCCTTTGGAACGATCTCCCCGTGGAGATTCTTACCCTCACCACCCTCCAGACCTTCCGCACAGCCCTTAAAATCTGGCTATCCCGTCAGGCCTGGGGCTAAGATTTAACACACCCCCACCCGAATGGTATGAATGTTGTGTTCTTTTTAATTATGTATTGTTCTTATGTGTCATTGTTTGTATCCCCTTCCCCATGAGTTGTAAGCCGCCCTGAGTCCCCCCAGGGAAAAGGGCGGCCTATAAATAAACTTTCAAATTCAAATTCAAATTCAAATTCTTATTTTCAGTCAACAAAGATTACGTCTGCTGGAATGTTATAAGAACATGAAATAATAACTTGATACCGCTGTACTGATAAGACTGTGTTGAATAATTTTCAGTATTCCCGCTGTACAACACTGGATGTTAAAGTTTTAAGAAGGCTTCTTGTAGTTTCTAGAGTGAACCAGTGTTTCCTGAAATCACATTACAGAACAAAATTAAGAGAATTTAGTTTGAAGTTGGAACACTGAATTATTGCAACAAGATATTTGCATATTAAATTCAAAGCCACACATCTGTCAGATTAAAAAGGTCAACAATTTATTTCTTCTCAAGGCCCACTTGAGAATGTTCCATGGAGGATTAGGGTAGTCTGTGGATAAATCTGACACAGCTGACTATTTACTTAAACACTAAATGGTTTACCCATGGCTTGAAAGGATCAGTTTCTACTTATTTCAATATTTTTGTCCATAAATACTCCCAGAAAGTAAAATAAAGAAATAATACATAAACAAGCAATTAGAAAGATTTATAGTGCACCTGTTTCCAAATTTTAAATCTTTGCACTTAAAATCATTCCACATTCCATAAAAAACATATCATAGACTTACTCCGAGAACAGCTAGGAGCAAAACTGTTTAAGGAGGTGTCACATTCTTTTTCCTCTCTTTCTGTCCTTCTCTCTTGTTAAATATCCAGAATATTCTAAACTATCCTAAAGGGCCGGCAACAGTCTATGCTGCGCCCTGATTGGCTGGGACGCAGCATAGACTGTTGCTAGCCAGCCAACCTTCCCTGATTGGCCGACGTACTGCGTCAGCAGTTGCTGAACAGTACTCGGCCTCTGATTGGTTGTTATATAGTTACATTGGTTGTTATATAGTTACATTGCTAGTATAAATACCTCGGCGCGATCTTGACTATTTCGAATCGCTGTCATCTATGCTTTAATAAAGATCTTGTTCCTTACATCCATGGCTCCTTCGTTCCTTCACCCAATCTACAAAATCTCTTATGCTTATGTGTTCTGACCCCCCTCGTCCCACACCGACACACACTCCTAGCCAAAGATAAGTTACGGCATTTAATTAACAGACAGACAGGTCCTTGGCAGCAAACCGGCACAGAGAAGCTTGGGCAGCAATAAACACAGATAAGGCTTGGCAGCAATCCAGCCTGCCAAGCTCATAACAATGTTCTCACAGGATCAAATGTTAACAATGTGACATTTGATCCTGTGTTTACTTCTGCAAAGAGGGGTGTGTGCACAAGTAGTCTTTTTATAGTCTGGAGAGGAGCCTAATGACCACCAGCTGAGTACAATTACCTCCTGTAATTGTGTAATTGTTCCTGACACCTATTAGCTCTTCGATGCCATGCATCCAGGAACAACTCACTACTAGCGTCCGGCTCACTCTCCCTTGTCTCCTCCCCACTGGTCCAAGGCTCAGGTGCCTCCTGGTGGCCAACCAGCCTCTCTGTGCCCTGCTCGGCGTCGGAACCCTTTCCAGGGTCCTCCACATCCTCCAGAGCCGACTCATAGGGCCCCTCGCTGTCGGAGTTTGGTGGCAGCTCCAACGGCTCCTGCTGGGCCACAACAGATTAATATACCAGGCTACAAACCAGTAGGCTATATGTTCTAATCCCGCCGTCAGCATGAAAGCCAAGTGAGTTTTTGGGTTAGTCAGTCAGTCAGCCTGCTCCCCCTCTCCCTCTCTCTGTCTACCTCTCTCCTTAATTCACCTCACATTGGTGTTGTGTTGATACTAGTTAGAGGAAGGCGTATTACGTATATTCACTGCCTTTATAAAAATGATAAAAGTGGGATGAAAGAAATCCCTATTCTTCACGCAGATTAGAAAATGCTCCCAGATACTTTTCCCCCCTGTTCTTTTGACCTCTTCTAATGTAATACGCGACTAAAACTTGTGCTCATTCATTGAGTCACTGCCTGCTTTACATAAGAACAATGCACAGAATGGAAGTGGGCAATCATATGTTAAAGAATTAACGTTGAATGTGAAGAAATCAGATGAAAGGAACACTTTGTTGCCGCGCAGAAAAGCTGAACAGGGTGTTTTAATTCAGCACTAAAAGAAGGAAAGGATCGTACTCTTCTTACCTAATTGAAAACAAACCCACTTTTAATATAAATATTAAATATTGAAGCTTTGGAGAACAGCCTTCTGTTAGTTGATGGTTGCCTCATATTTACATATATTTCTTCTATTTTTTAGGACCTGAAGGACTAGGTTTTACAGTGGTCACCAGGGACTCCTCCATACATGGTCCTGGCCCTATATTTGTAAAGAATATTTTGCCTCGAGGTGCAGCCGTTAAAGATGGTCGTTTGCAGTCAGGAGACAGAATACTGGAGGTTGGACATTATTCCTTAGCAAATATCTTACTATTAAATGAATTAAACACAGTATTTGGTGAGGGCCATTGTATGATTCGATTGACACAAGCCTGTTTAATGTAAAACATAGGCTCAAGTGACTTATAAAATGCTCAGTATAACCAATTTATTTGCATTTTTGGAAATATAGTTTTACAAATATAACTGCTTATTGCATTTTTTTTTTTACCAAAACAGGGTTATCATCTTCTTGCCCTATTGCTCTGGATAATTGTTAGCTTCTATAATCTGAAGATGAGGCTAGATTTCTTGGATATTCAAAGCCTATGCTTACATTCATGATACTTTCCCATTTTTGCTTTTAAAATTTGGCTGAGCAAAATTGGGAATTTGGAATTCAGAAGTAATAAATGCTCCCCGGATATCCCACTTCTAAGAGATGTAAAAATCCTCCTAAATATGCTAACCTTAAGGTTCAAACAATTATGGTTTTCCAGATTTAGACATTTTGGATGATATTGATTATTTGGATCTATTGAAACTGATAACAATTATTCTATAAAAGAAAACCTTTCCAACAATATTCAAACAGGCTTTGCGTATATTTGTTAAATATGTTTCTTGCAAAATGTAAAAAGAAGACTAAAGCAAGGACAAAGCACGTTTCTCTCAATATACTTAGCATACTACAGCTTGAAAGACCTTTCCTCAGTAGCAATTCACCATAACTTATTTTGCAAAGGCAAATAGATACTGTGTTTCCCCAAAAATAAGATCCAACTGGAAAATAAGCGCTAGCGTGATTTTTCAGGATGCTCATAATATAAGCCCTACCTCAAAAATAAGCCCCAGTTAAGACCGTCAGCCCAATGGCTGCATTTAGTACTGTATTTTCCCCAAAATAAGACCTAATCAGAAAACTAATGTGTCTAAAATTAATATGAGACCCTGTTTTATTTTGGGGAAGGGTAATCTGCAGTTCTGGATGAAGTGAAATCATATCTAAGTAAAATGACATTGTTGGAGAGAAGTCAAAATTAGAAATCAACATTCAAGTTTAATCTTTAATCTGGCTTGGGTGTGATCTATTTTGAAGTATGCCTTCTGTGATAGACAAATTTAATGCTCCATTCTTACATCTTCGGTCAGCATTTTCCTTGAGTTTCATCCAATGCAACCATAAGCAATATGCCTTCAATAGCCCTGTGATTTCTTTCATTGGAGGATAGAGTTGGGGTTGAAGTGGTATTCTTGCAGGGAATATCAGTAGATATACTGAGATAAATTATTCATATAGAGATCACTGCTAAAGAAGGGAAGGAAATTTTGAAACATCTGCAAGGTGGATGGGATTGGGTTTAGGCCCCTAATCCTCAATTTGATACTACGTGGATTAAATTGCTCAATGCTTAACAATATATTGTTAACAATTTTTGCTAACTTGCTCATTTATGGTGTCCTTAGGTGAATGGTAGAGATATTACTGGCAGAACTCAAGAAGAACTTGTTGCTACTCTGAGAAGTACAAAACAAGGAGAGATCGTTTCCCTGGTCATTGCTCGCCAAGAAGAAACCTTTCTGCCCCGAGAACTGGTAATGATCTTTATAAAATAAAGTGTGTGGAAAAGTATCACTGTTTATTAAGGGGTTGAAAAGAGAGCCAAGGTGGCGCAGTGGTTAAATGCAGCACTGCAGGCTACTGCTAGATCAGCAGTTCAGCGGTTCAAATCTCACCGGCTCAGGGTTGACTCAGCCTTCCATCCTTCCGAGGTGGGTAAAATGAGGACCCAGATTGTTGGGGGCAATATGCTGACTCTCTGTAAACCGCTTAGAGAGGCCTGAAAGGCCTATGAAGCGGTATATAAGTCTACTGCTATTGCTATAACATGAAAATGTTAATTTAATGAAGATTTTATGAGGTTACAAAATTGTTTGACCATCAGAATAAGAAGTTGGAATTCTCTTATCTAGATGGAGACACAAAATCAGTATTATATGCCTAGTACTTCTAAAATTAGGAGGTTATATAAATTGATTATATTTAATGTTAAAAAGTATGATTTTTTTTTCAAATGCTAGTTTGATAATTTTTGTCATTAGCAAGAGTGGATTGCCTTTCATTCTGTTAACATGTAGTGTAAATTACAACTTCCTCCTTGATAGATTTGTCCAGACATTAATTTAGTCCTCGATTTAAAACCATTTGTTCGGTGGCTGTTCAAAGTTAAAATGGCTCCGAAAAAAAGTGACTTATGACCATTTTTCACACTTATGACCATTGCAGCATCCCTACACTGACGTGATCAAAATTCAGATGTTTGGCAACTGTCTCATATTTTTGACGGTTGCACTGCCCCAGAGTCATATGATGAAATTTTGCAACATTACGACGAACGAAGTTAATAGAGAAAGCCAGATTCACTTCACAACCATGGGGCAGGGAAAGTTGTAAAATGGAGCAAAACTTATTTAAAACTTATTGCCTCACTTAACAACAGAAATTCTGGGCTCAATTGTGAACCATAAGTTGAGGAGTACTGTAATACTACTTCCTTATACTATTCCTTCGAAGACAATGAACAAACTTGGAAGTCAGTCTCGTCTAGATAAAGACCTATACAATGCTTCTCACTGTTTCCCATGATGACTTCCAGTCATGTGGTTCTAAGGTGTGCTTCCTACACTTCATTCAGCCAATCATGTTCAGAAAGTTCAGTTCTGCCCGTTTACATTACATCGCAATTTTAGTCTCCTTCATCTTCTTCCTTGCATGTTCTAACCCCCCTTCTCCATCAGGAACGAAAGCCAAAACAGACGTACAAAAGAATATTTTAATCAGTCCAGATTCTTGTTGGCTGCAAGGCCAAAATAAACAAAGAGATAATCACTCTGGCAAAAAGTCCTACACTCCGACGCAGCACTGCAAACAGGCTTCCCACAGCAAACCACTTCTCCAAGTTGGTTTTTGTTAATTCGTGAACGTGAATGAGAACGTTGACTCCTGCAACCAGGGCGTGGCACAAACAGTCTCTTTTATAATTAGGAGACAATCTTAATCAGCATCAGCTAAGCACAATCATCTCCTACAATTACACAGTTGTTCCTTCTGTCGAGTAACCCTTCAACGGGGTGCATCCTGAAACAACTCACAAGTGTTTTCCTGAACACTCCCTCTGATCCAATGTTCTGCCACCACCTGGTGGCCAACAAATCTCTCCTCGCCCTGCTCGGAGTTGACACCCTGTCCAGGGTCCTCCACCTCCTCCAAGGCCAACTCATAAGACCCCTCGCTGTCGGAGTCTGGCGGCAGCTCCAACAGCACCTACCGGGCCACAACACTTGTATATGCATAGCAAGGAACAAGGAAGCTATGAAGGAACAAAAATGAAAAACCATCTGTGTACCACTTCACCCTTCACCGAAGGGTGTAGCAATAGCAATAGCAATAGCAGTTAGACTTATATACCGCTTCATAGGGCTTTCAGCCCTCTCTAAGCGGTTTACAGAGTCAGGATATCGCCCCCACAGTCTGGGTCCTCATTTCACCCACCTCGGAAGGATGGAAGGCTGAGTCAACCCTGAGCCGGTGAGATTTGAACAGCCGAACTGCAGAACTGCAGTCAGCTGAAGTAGCCTGCAGTGCTGCATTTAACCACTGCGCCACCTCGGCTCTATATGTACAATACATACCAAGTTGTACTGAATCTGATGAATAGGGTAACCCGATATTTTAAAATGTAAGAATGTAATGTTTGAAATATTCCACAATTTCTCACATGTTACTTTGCCAATGATCTACCGCAAGACAGTTGGAAATTGCATTGCCTAAACAGTCCATAAAGTGACAAAAAACCTCTGTCACTATTCAGAAGATTTTTTTTTTTCTGGAGTAACTGCAATCTCAGAAAAAAAAATGTAAATCTCTTGATTTCCTCTTTGTTGTTACCCTTTGTTGCTTAAAAAAAAGGTAAGACATTCTACAGAGTGATTTAATATATGTATATATGTAAGCATGCATGCGTACATTTTGTATCTTTTTAATTTTGTTAAGTCCAGACTGATAATTCCATGATCAATCTATCCTTTTTGATGGATAGATAATGGAGTTTGTTGTTTGCCTGCTGAAATGCTAGATTTAAGCCAACTTTGGAATGTGAAAAACAATTTTATCCTGCAGTTTTGAGAGTTGGCAGCTTCATTTGGGTGAGCAGTATCTTTAGGGGGAGGTCCTCCCTCCACATAATGAATGCTCAACACTAAAAATATAATACTATAATAAAATGAAACAGTTAAAATAAAAGCCAAACTTAAAGCTAATTAAAATAATTAACAATTAAAAGCTTGGCAAAAATGAAGCAGTTTTTTTTTTCATCTTCCCAATTAACGGAAGAGTCGTAGCCAAACACACCTCTTTCCAAAGCGCATTCCATAGCCTGAAGAAGACCCTTTCCTGTTAGTTCTCTTTAGGAGAACATCTTCTGTTGATCTTTGTAACAAAGATCCCTACTTGCCCCCCCCCCCCAAAAAAAAGGGTTCCTTTTTACAGAGTTTCAGAATAATCTATGAATGCCAGGAGGGAGGAAAAGCTTAAGCTACTGGGCAATGTAGTTCAGAATATGAATGAATGTATGTATGTATGTATGTATGTATGTATGTATGTATGTATGTATGTATGTATATATAATTTGTTTGTTTTCTGAGGTTTTTGCGGGAGTTAATATGTAGGTCTTTGGTTATTTGGGTTTTCTCCCGCGTAAAATTGGAAGTGTCTTGGCGACGTTTCGATGAAGTCTCATTCGTCATCTTCAGGCTTCGTGTTTCCAGGAGCAATATGCCTCTGGAAGCTATATATATATATAGTATATATAGCTATATATATATATAGCTATATATATAGTATGTGTATGTGTATGTATGTATGTATGTATGTATGTATGTGTGTGTGTGTATGTATGTATATATTATATATATATATATATATATATATATATATATATATATATATATATATATATATATATATATATATATATATATATATATATATGTGTATGTATGTATGTATGTATGTATGTATGTATGTATGTAGTATTTGTGCTGATAAATAAATAAAGGGACACTAGTATAGATCTATTTCAAGCTATTTAGCTCTCATCAGCTAGCCATACCCTTACTGGGATTCGAACCTGTGCTGTATTACATCTTAGGCAGATGTGTTAACCACTAAGCCACAAGGTCCTCCTCCTTATCAGCTGAGCCAGGGAAGTAGGTATGTATTTAGTGTCACAACTCCTGGTATGCCCCAATTATGGGAGGAAGCTAACTGCTTCCATTCTCTGTCTATCGGCTCGTCACAAGAGTCCATCACAACAGAAACCCAATATTTTTCTGTAATTGATGTATATATACTACTTCTAGGTTATAAATAGTGAGTCCTCTGCTTCACTGTTGCATTTTAAAGCATTGTAGGAAACTGCATTTGTATATGAGCAAGCAAAGGCATCTTAGAATCTTTATATTTATATTTATAATTTCTGGGTGTACATTTTAATCCATGAACTAAGGATTAATTCTCTTTCAAGTGGACAAGTTGCTCCTCACTGGCTTAATTGCAATCTCAAGAGGCAGGGGACACTGGATAGTTTCAATCTGGCCTTCAATTAAATTGCTTTTTATTTCTTTCAAAGAGTGATGCACAGGTGTTAGTCCTCATAATAACGAAGATATTTTAATTCTAATACAATATAAAATATAGCTCTGTTTACTCATTCTACAGCTATGTAACAGAGCACGTTTAATGACCTACTGGCTGAAAAAAGGCTCAATTGCTTAGGCATACTGCAACATACTTTAAATCTGAAACTAGGATGGTTGACACTGGGTGCTAAAATGTTAGTAGTAGTCTTGATTTTCATTTTAAATATAGTATTGTCTATTCCTTTTGCTATCATAAAAACAAGTATATATTTTACAGGCAGAAAATATTTGGGAGGGATAATACATTATTATTATTATTATTGCTTTTAGTGGTCTTCTGGGCAGTAAAATAATTTAGTCTAGATAATATATTCAGGGGAGAAAGTCTGGAAAATAAAGGGCATAATATATGCTGACTGCTAACGGCCCTGAGCCTTTAAGAAGAGCCAAGGTGGTGCAGTGGTTAGAGTGCCGTACTGCAGGC
This sequence comes from Thamnophis sirtalis, assembly GCF_051295495.1. Lineage (NCBI taxonomy): Eukaryota > Metazoa > Chordata > Lepidosauria > Squamata > Natricidae > Thamnophis > Thamnophis sirtalis. The sequence continues at coordinate 5,125,659 of NW_028261381.1, read as the reverse complement.
CACTTCAGCTGACTGTTATCTGCAGTTCAGCGGTTCAAATCTCACCGGCTCAGGGTTGACTCAGCCTTCCATCCTTCCGAGGTGGGTGAAATGAGGACCCAGACTGTGGGGGCAATATGCTGACTCTGTAAACCACTTAGAGAGGGCTGAAAGCCCTATGAAGCGGTATATAAGTCTAACTGCTATTGCTATTGCTATTTACTTCAGCCGCAGCCCTGTGAAACTTCTTTTGTGAAACTTCTTTCCTGCGGAGCAAAGGATAATGATTGTTGATTGGATTAAACCATAGGTCTTACTTAAATACAAGTTCACCAAACACACATATCAAATTGCTATATGAAATGTAAGGGCAGTGAAACCCAGATTATTATTTCAGAATGCTTGAAAAGGACCGAGAGAATCTTAAAACTCCTTTGTAAAGGAGATCAGCAAAATAAAATTGGTATCAATCACAAACTTTCCTCTTATTATCCACTTAGCCAAATGTTACCATAATGCGTGCCAGCTATTGACAATGTAACAGCTGGGGTTAGTAGTAGGTTCCAAAATTCAGTATTATTTTAATTTGCTTAATTATCAGACACTACAGATTTCCTTGTAATTAATATATTTTATAAAATGCATCTGAAAATAATTTAAAGATTATCAGGATGGGTAAGGAACAGTTTGATATTAACCTGATAATATTAACCTGATATATTTCTGCTTAAACAAAAAGAAGAATGAAGAAATATTCAACTGTTCCACTCAAATCAGTTTGATTATCATTTCCAAGAAAGATTGATTATGAGCCTACTTTAAAAAAAAAAATCAATTTAAGTATTGTTTCTATTCTTGCTCCAAAGAAAGTAAGACTCTTTTAGTGGAAACTATCAAGTTTAATGCAGCTGTAAAAATGTCCTAAGCAATATTAGTGTGAAAGAAGCCTTTGTTTTAATGATGGTTATATTTATCATTGCATTCCTATCGCATCTTTTCTCCTGGGAACTCAAGACAGCGTTCATTTGAATTCCCACTACGACAGTCCTGTGAGAATGATTGGGTGAAGGGAGAGAATCCGGTCCAGAGACATTGACCTTTGTAGACAAATGGGAATACAAACCCAGATTATACAATCATGCACACCTATAGTAGTGTGAATGAATATTAATATTCACCTATAATTGGTTTCGCTTTCATATACATTAATATCCTTTTAATATTTGGGGCAGTTTTCAAAGCATAAGTTTCACTGTAAGATTAGGGTTTTTTAAATCCTGAAAAGGATTAAGATTTTTCCATTAAAGGAGAATAAGTAATTATGTAGGTTCTCAACTGCAATAGTCACTGGAGTTCTCTGGCAATTTCAAATTATGCATCTATGATGCAAAGTTTAATAAAACTGTTGATACTGAGTAGACAATTCCTTATAACATGCTTTGAATCGATATACTTCCACCAGGGGTGGGTTTCGACCGGTTCGCACCGGTCCCTGCGATCCGGTTGGTCGCCGAACCCAGAAGTAAGTAACTTCCGGGAACGGCGAAGCCCCCCCCCCCGCGCCCGCACACCCACGCTCGCTCCTTACCCGGTTTTTACGAATTCTGCGCTTCCACGCATGCGCAGAACGCATACAGCGCCTGCGCGATCCTCCAGGAGCAGCTGGAGCATCGCACAGATGCTAGTACGCATGCGCGCGCAGCGTGCGTGCGTGAGGATGCCGCGTGCATGCGCGAGGATGCCGCGGGCGTGCGCGAGGACACCGCGTGTGTGTGCGAGGACGCCGCCGGCCTCGTTCCAACCGAACCGGTTGGAACGGGGCGAGAAACCCACCCCTGACTTCCACATATATATGTGAAATGCCAAGGAGGTTATTCTCCAAAGAGTTACCATAAGCAACATGCTTGTGCAGTGGAATAGTAGGGAAAAGTAAATTTCATAGCTGGTAAGGTGGGCTAAAGAAGCGATGAGAGAGAGATAAGGAGATGTGGTTTGCACCCTTCGTTCTGTTCTTCCCCTCCTGGAGCAGACCTCCCTGTCCCCTGCTGCTTTCTCCGTCTACTACGTCTTACTCACATTGCCTCCGAGAGATCAAGGAGTGGCTTTGCAACAAGTGGTGGGAACTTAACGTCAGATTGAATACACCAGCCAAATCTTGAAGGACTTTCCCCTTTCCCCTTTCCTTCTGATATAAGGGTACAGCATTTTACGACCATTTCCTTAGCTTCAGGTAGAAGAAATACGTAATATCTGACATTTTCCCATCATTTAGGGTTAGGTTAGGGTTAGGTTAAGGGTTAGGTTTAGAGTTAGGTTAAGGGTTAGGATTAGGTTTAGGGTTAGGTTAAGGGTTAGGTTTAGGGTTACGTTAAGGGTTAGGTTTAGGTTTAGGATTAGGATTAGGATTAGGATTAGGTTTAGGGGGGGTTAGGTTTAGGTTTAGGGGTTAATTTGAGGTTTAGGGTTTACAGCGTGCTTCTGTCTTCGCGCTGTTGTCGCCCTTTTGATGACGTCAGCGACGCGGTTTAGTCAGATGCGGTTCAGTCGAGCGCGGTTTTGTCGGTGAACCCTGAGACATATGGGTGTCTGAGAAAGAGGGCTAGGTCATTTTTCCCCCTCCCCGTCTTTGAGTTCATCTTGGCTCCTGGAAAATGCTTGGACTAGTACCTGCAATTGTCTTGCCAAGGTTTTTTTTGAAAATGTTTTTTCATGCTTGGCTCCTAGGACTGAGAGAAAGGGACTAGCCCAAAGTCATCCAATTGACTTCATGCTTAAGACAGGACTGAAACTCAGTTATTACTAATGAATTAATAAACCAATACGAATGTTTTGCTTTTACAATATTCATGCGCTCTACATGGGGCTACCCCTGAAAAGCGTTCGGAGACTACAGCTAGTCCAGAATGCAGCCGCGCGAGCGATATTGGGTGTACCGAGATACACCCATATTACACCTATCCTCCGCGAGCTGCACTGGCTGCCAATTGGTCTCCGAATGCAATTCAAGGTGTTGGTCATTACCTTTAAAGCCCTACATGGCTCAGGACCAGCGTATTTGCGAGACCGCCTACTGCCACATACCTCCCAACGGCCGATAAGATCCCACAGGGTGGGTCTCCTTGGGACGCTGTCAGCTGGACAGTGCCAGCTGGCAGGGCCTCGGAGGAGAGCCTTCTCTGTGGCTGCTCCGACCCTGTGGAATCAGCTACCCCAGAGGTCCGGACCTCACCCACCCTCATGGCCTTCAGAAAAGCTGTTAAAACCTGGCTGTTCCGGCAGGCCTGGTGCTGTTGACCTTATTATGTAGGGTCCAGCCCCGATCAGAATGTATGCGTGTTGGTGAATTTTTAAATTATTTTTTATTTTTTATTTTGTTTTTCTTTTCTTGCTCTTTGTACGCCGCCCGGAGTCCTCCGGGATTGGGCGGCCTATAAATCTAATAAATTGAATTGAATTGAATGATATAATACTTCCTTTTAGGAAGAGAGGTTTATTTGGTGGAAAGAAAAGAATTAGATTCATTTCTTTACGTGTTGCAGCACCTAGTCTAGATTGGAGCGCCTTGACGCTACCATAATTTTGAGAGAAGACACATTGGATAACGTTCAGAATCAGATCCCTTCTACCAAAATCATCGTATTAAATTCATGAAACGTTTTACAAATGCCACCAAATTGTTTCTGGGTGCCCAACACTTTAAATAAAAATCAGAAATACAATAGCATAGTGAACTTAGGAGCAAAAATTTATTTCTCAATATTTATCTAAGCTAATGGTTATCGTGGATTCAAGATCCTGCTTGTTTGAATCACATGCTTTTCCTTTGGAAAAGAATACCTAGGGAGTGTGAATTCATAAGCCTTTGAAAATGATACGTTTTAAAGTCCATTGCCTTTTGCTCTCAGATCTGAATGGCACCCAGGGGAATATGTTTCTCTTATCAGAGCCCAGCAGTTAGGCAAGAGGGCAGCCAGCACACATGCTAGAGGCCACGGTTGTGTGTGCTGGTCAAGGACATCTAACAGTTAGTAAAAAGTCTCTGGCTGTGTTAAATAGATGATGTTTCCTTCCTGGCTTTGTGAAGGCTTTTTTTGGCCCCCCAGAACAATAAAGATAACTAAGGTAACCCTTCTGTCAAGGGAGATGTGCATTAGATTACCGTAAATTCACAGCTAGAGAGTACAGTGGTCAATGAGTTGTTTGTATTCTTAGATTAAATAAGATTTAATTGAAAAGTGGTCTCAAGGGAAGGAAAGAAGCTTTAGATAGTATTGATCACACATTAAAATCATCTGGACAGAGAAGGATTTATGTGACAGAGAATATGTTTCATTTCATTTTTAAATAATGGCTAGCAAAGAGCAGATACGCATTTTGCTGGGACGGAAACTAAGGATTTCTAAAGTAATGCATTGAAAGTTATTTTCACATCCCTGCCCTCCAACGATTGTGTTAACAAAATTAGCAGAGTTAGGAGTCATACTAATCCCAAATGGACTGTAGCTTCTGTTAAATAAAAATGGTCAAGTCATCTTCTGGTGCACAAAGTTTCTTGACCTGTTTAAGAAGAAAACTTGGACAAAGGGAAAATAAGTAGATCGCCATCCCTTACAAAAATCTGTTTTGACTTACTATTACAAAAAATGGTATAGAGCTAGGGAGGAAAAGTGAATTATTTATCTATTATTTGGGAACTATTTACAGTTGTCTGATTTGAATCTATAGCAGTCTCATAGAATTCTAGAAGCTTTCTTAGCCTAAATCAAACAACAGTTGAAAGAAAATGTTTTTTTTTTAAATTGAGATTCAACACTGTGCTCTTTTCTGTGGCTATTTCTATTTCATAAAAATATTTCTAACAAATTGTTTGTAAAAACAAAATTATCTATCTATCATCTATCTATCTATCTATCTATCTATCTATCTATCTATCTATCTATCTATCTATCTAATCTATCTATTTATTACACATATACCGCTTCATAGGGCTATCAGCCCTCTCTAAGCGGTTTACAGCCAAGGTGGTGCAGTGGTTAAATGCAGCACTGCAGGCTACTGCTAGATCAGCAGGTCAGCGGTTCAAATCTCACCGGCTCAGGGTTGACTCAGCCTTCCATCCTTCCGAAGTGGGTAAAATGAGGACCCGGATTGTTGTTGGGGGCAATATGCTGACTCTCTGTAAACCGCTTAGAGAGGCCTGAAAGGCCTATGAAGCGGTATATAAGTCTACTGCTATTGCTAAGTCTACTGCTATTACAGATTTTTTTTAGCAAATTGAGTCAGCATATCGCCCCCACAGTCTGGGTCCTCATTTCACCCACCTCGGAAGGATGGAAGGCTGAGTCGACCTTGAGCCGGTGAGATTTGAACTGCTGAACTGCAGATCACAGTCAGCTGAAGTGGCCTGCAGTACTGCACCCTAACCACTGCGCCACCTCGGCTCTTCTCTTATTTATAATAATAAATCTTAACTACGGGATGTTTTCATTTTCAAAGTATACAGAACAGTTTACAGTAAAAGAGCATGGTAGGTATGTGTCTTACTTAGAGCTTGTCAAAAAGATGGGAATCCAGATAATATATGAATTAATCAAACCAGAATTGTGTTTTAAGAGAGTGTGGAAGAAGTGAATTAAAGATCTGTACTTAAAAATTCAGAAAACAGATTTTTGTTTCCAATGCTAGGAAGAGGTGGTGTATACAATTGTATTAATTAATTGTTAATTAATACAATTGTATTGTAAGAGGTAGGTGTATAATTTTATTGGTAGTGATAACTGGTCATCATTTGGTTTCTTAATCTTTTCAAGAAAAATATTTCCTCGTGAATCTGTTCTTTATATGAATCAGTATTATTTATACAGAAATTTTCTTTGCATTGCTTTAATAAATTATTGGTGCATTGACAGATCGCAGCCAGTACAAATAATAAAAGTATTTATTACAGTTTTGATTTACTGGCGTGTGTAAAAACACATTATATTTAAATTCAAAAAATCTTATTCTGCAATCCATTCAAGTCCACTTGTCAAGTTTAATATACCCTGAATGTAATAAGGGATTGCATTTTTACAACTACAATTATTTGCAGTGGTTTTGGACAGCAGAATTGTCAGGTAATGACAAATAGTATAAAATGGGTGGAGAAAATACTCTTGAAAATACATTTGCAAATCTTCTTGCCTAATGAGATGAAGTCCAAACCACTTGTAAATGAGGTATTTCACATGGTTTATCAGTAAAGTTGCTTAGTGTTTTCTAGCATGTTTTTATAGTATTCTTATATCATCTAGCATGATTATATTGCGTTAGTGCTTTCTGAAAACTCATTTATTTTATGTTACTTTGGTCAGAATGTATTAATATACATTGTATTGGTATTGTATTACTTCAGTTTTCTTTTGTGCCTCTTCTGATATATATTGTAGAATTGCAGAATTGTAGAATTGTAGAAGTTTATTTATATGCTGCCCTTTTCCCTGGGGGGACTCAGGGCGGCTCACAATCCAAGGGGGAGGAGGAGACACACTTTTAACATATAAGACAATACATAATTAAAAAACACAACATTCATACCATTCGGGCGGGTTACAGTCTTAGCCCCAGGCCTGACGGGATAGCCAGATTCTGAGGGCTGTGCGGAAGGTCTGGAGGGTGGTGAGGATACGAATCTCCACGGGGAGATCGTTCCATAGGGTCGGAGCTGCCACCGAGAAGGCTCTCCTCCGCGTAGTTGCCAGTCGGCATTGACCGGCAGATGGAACTCGGAGGAGGCCTAATCGATGAGATCTAATAGGTCGCGTGGAGGTAATTGGCAGTAGGCGGTCTCTCAAGTCAGCAGTATGAAATGTTGAAAGAAAAATAGATGAGGTAGAATGGAGAATGACAATATCAGCCATTGTGTTCCCAATATTTGGGACATGCCATGTTGGTTACCAAGTAAAATAATAATAAAATATTCACTACACATAAGTGAATATTAAATATTCTTCATGGTTTCTGTGATTCGTGCATAAGGTTCTCTGTTCTGACTTCCCTTCTCCGTCCAGGAACGAAAGCCAAAAGCAAACGTAAATAAGAATACTTTTAATCAGTCCAGACTCTCGTTGGCTGCAAGCCCAAAATAAACAAAGAGATAAGCACTCTGGCAGCAATTACTCCAAACCTAGTCAATGCAAACAAGCTCTCACAGCAAACCACTTCTCCAAGTTGGTTTCTCTGAATCATGAACGTTGACTCCTGCAAACAGAGTGTGGCACAAACAGTCTCTTTTATAATCAGGAGATGATCTTAATCAGCATCAGCTAAACGCAATCATCTCCTACAATTACGCAGTTGTTCCTTCCGCCAAGTAGCCCTTCGATGGCGTGCATCCTGAAACAACTCACAAGTGTTTTCCTGAACAGTCTCTCTGATCCAAGGCTCCGCCGCCACCTGGTGGCCAACCAGTCTCTCTTCACCCTGCTCGGAGTCGGTACCCTGTCCAGGGTCCTCCACCTCCTCCAGGGCCGACTCATAAGACCCCTCGCTGTCGGAGTCTGGCGGCAGCTCCAACAGCTCCTGCTGGGCCACAACAGTTCTCTATGTAGTGGTTATACTTGTAACTTTTAAATAAAACGTGATGTTGTGAACTAGTATCCCACATGTGGCATTTAAAAAGTTACTTCTAATTGATTCCATCTCTAAAGAGTTAAATCCCTTGATAGAAGGAAGTCATTTTGCAATCATGAGCTTCTTGGTAATGGATCCTCATCTGTTTTAGGCTTGATCATCTGATTATTGTTGGATTTTAGAAGTAGACATTCCAAATCTTACTCTTAGGCTTCTCGGCACAGCTCTGCTCAAAAAAAAGAGGTGAATAAACCCTTCGTTCTGCTCCTACATTTTTAGCTTTTTACTGCCTTTCAGCATCTAAACCAGTGGTGGGTTTCAAAATTGTTGTAACCTACTCTGTGGGTGTGGCCTCCTTTGTGGGAGTGGCTTGCCACCCATGTGACCAGATGGGAGTGTCTTGCTGCCCATGTGACCTGATGGGAGTGGCTTGCTGCCCATGTGACCGGATATGAAATTATGAATTAGTACTTAGGTCGGTCCAAGTAGCTATTCAGAAGTTAGTGGTTAGAAGCAATCGTAAAGCAAGATATGGAATTAAAACCAGAAATATTTTGTTGGCTACTTGAAAGGGAGTATGATATATATTTAATTTTACACATGTTAGCAGCTGCTGGAATTGTGTTTGCACAACAGTGGAAAAACAGAGATATGTAAATGAATAAATATTACAATGTGCAGGAATAAATAAACTGACAATTAAAACCAAGAAGGCTTTGAATACTTTTTTCATGTGGGATTGGTTTTAGCAATTGCCAACTAACGGAAACAGAAATTAGAAATCCAAAAGTATGAAAGAAAACACCAATTGTGTAAGGAAAGGTCCCTAAAATGTATAAGGAAATATTACTAGATCATTATTAATGTGTAGATAACTGCGGGACATTACACACCCACCAGTGGTGGGTTTCAAAAAAATTTGGAAGCTCTTCTGTAGGTGTGGCCTGCTTTCTGGGTCCACTGGTGGAACCTCTTCTAACCGGTTCGGTAGATTTGACGAACCGGTTCTACCGAATAGGTGCAAACTGGTAGGAACCTACCTCTGATCTAAACCTAGCATATTATAAAAACCAACTTGAAAGTTCTATGATTAAGAAAATGTCCTTGACGTTAGAAATCATTATTTACTATCTCTGTACCATCACCGTTTCTCATTGTTTGAGTAGTCAGCTTCTTTATCCCACAATCCCCACAACTAGTGCTTGTGTTCCATAGGATCCGTGTCAAGAACAATCAGTGATCCAGTGGTATTCACTGACCTTGGGTACCATTTCCCCACATCTTCTGAAGAGGACCTGTTGAAGGATTCTACATCTGAGCCAGAGGAGTCAATTCTCTAAAAGCAGAAATAGAAATGCAGACAAATCTTACCTGAAATTTTCAATTTCTACAACAAGCAATGCAAATTTTTAGACTTTAAAATGCAGCAATATGTTGTTTGATGCCGGTCTTTCTGTATTTCTCAATTAGGGTGTTCCTGACCCTTTTGAAAATTGATAAGGACTCTTGACTAAGCCATTATCCACGGAAGTGCAAATCTGTAGTAGTGCCTGATGAGAAGGTCAAAGGATTAGATCAGTTTGAGTGGCTTCAGAAAAGATGACGATTTATTAGGTTAAGAAATGGAGGCAATGAAACAGGAGCTTACGGAGAAAGCAACTTTCCAGAAGAGATTCTAAAAGCAGGCCTACTAAACCATTGTCAGAAGCAAATAATATTCTGCACCTCCTTAAAATTAAAACAATTCTCAGGCTGCAGATTGTATAGCCTCTGAACCTTCAGAACTGAGAAAGAGGCATTATGGCGCAGGGGAAGGATGAACACAGCTATATCCTGCAAGAAGACAAAGAGAGGTATTATGATAGTTACTAACTCAATGCTATGAAGAATCAAAACAAATGTGCCATGATCAAACCTAAGAGCCGAGGTGGCGCAGTGGTTAGAGTGCAGTACTGCAGGCCACTTCAGCTGACTGTTATCTGCAGTTCAGCGGTTCAAATGTCACTGGCTCAAGGTTGACTCAGCCTTCCGTCCTTCCGAGGTGGGTGAAATGAGGACCCAGACTGTGGGGGCGATATGCTGACTCTGTAAACCGCTTAGAGAGGGCTGAAAGCCCTATGAAGCGGTATATAAGTCTAACTGCTATTGCTATTGCTATTGCTATGACCTTGTAATATATATTGTAATAATTGTCATGAATGTCTTTGGAGATTCTCAGTCATCCAGGTCATGGGTGACCCAAAGGTGATTTTTCAAGAGGCACCTGGGCGTTCCGTTTTTTCTTTGAAGGCTTTTTGCTTCTCATCCAAGAAGCTTCTTCAGCTCATAAGTGACATGAAACTTACAGGACTCGTCAAATCAATGTGTGAGAACATGAGAGTAATCCAGCTGGATCTGCTTTGAGCCTTCGTAGCCAACATTCCATCTCATAGAATGGCCTATGCAGAGGCATCTAGGAAGCCTGCAAATAGACGGTCAGGGCAGAGTTCCGCTCTTGTTGCATTTGTGCACCTAGTACATAGAGTGGACTGTTTCCATGGCTAATAACATTGAGAGATGCCTACAATCCAAGAATGGACATTGAAAGTCACAAACTTAGCCGGGATGGCTAAAATATCGGCATATCTTAAAGATCACTCAAATGAGAGATATAAACGAGACTGGGAAAAAATGGATTGACTATATACAAAATAAATACGGGACCAAGAAATTCCAGTTAGCCTATGCTTAAGATCAGAAATGATTTAAATTGTTTAAAGTTAGCTCAGCAAGAGGAAGCTAAGGTCAATGTAGAATGTCATTAATTTCTTTATTTCTTTTTTCTCAATAGATTTTAGACTGTGTTAGTTAAAAATCCATACCGTGTACGGGTTCTGGGAAGTCGGGGGGGGAAGGAGGAGGGGGGTTGGGGGGGTGGAGGGAGGGAGAGGCATACAAAAAAAATTGTACTTCAATGTTTTAATGATTGACGAATGATGAAATACTTGTGTTTTTTAAAAGAAATAAAACCTTTTTTTAAAGAAAAAAAACAGTGAGAGATTTTTCCTTCAGCAATTTGTATAGTCTTCAATATAATTGCATCTACCCTCATTTGGGGTCCTCAATGCGCCAACAAAAAGGCTATAAAGCTGTTGTGGCTCGGCAGGAGCCTTTGGAGGTGCTATCAGACTCTGAGAGCGAGGGGCCCTATGAGTCAGGCCTGGAGAAGGCGGAGGGCCCTGGACAGGGTTCTGACTCCGAGCAGGGCTTAGAGAGACTAGTTGGTCCCCAGGTAATGACTGAGCCTTGGATCAGTGAGAGAGGCTGACACAGAAACCTCCTGTGAGTTGTTTCGGGATGCATGCAGGAGAAGGGCTGACCGACGTAAGGAGAAATTGAGGACTCACAGGGGATGATAACGAGCAGCTATTGCTCGTTAGGATCTCCTTCTGCAGATAAAAGACTGATGGTGCCACGCCCTAGTTGCAGAAGTCAACGTTCCGTTTCTGTTCTAGTCAAGCTCTCCATTCGTGTGCAACCATCGAGAAAAAGCACTTGGATAAGTGACTTGATTTATATAATCCTGTTTTGTAGCAGTTTATGAGTGAGGACCTTTGCCAGAGCATTTATCTGTGTTTATTTTGGGCTCGCAGCCAGCAAGAGCCGGGACTGATAAAAACATTCCTTTGAACGTTCTGTTTGGCTTTAGTTTATGAACGGACAAGGTGGGGGGTCAGAACATAAAGCTATACTAGTTGTGTGCCAGCTACAGAATAGAACCTTTCCAATCTTTCTCTCTTTCTACATTTATTGAGTTGGAACTATTTCCCTTGAATTATTCCTGAAAATGAATGGGGGAAAAAAAAAAGAATGGGACAAAGTCACTACCGCTACATTAAAAGAGGAAATAACGTGGAGAAGACACATCAGTCTGGAGCAGAACAGATGAAGTGTGAGATCTAATGCCTTAGGCAAGACTTATTCCTCTAATACTGCATTTAGCAACTAACATGGGATTAACTGAAATAAATACAGTCCACACTTTATGCAGCCTACAGTAATCCTTTTCCAGATATATGCCAAACTATCATTTGATAGCCCTGAAGAAGTTGAGCCATCAGTAATTACCCTGCAGGACAAAGATAAGAGAGTAAATGTTGGGATTAGGTTTAGGCAAGTCGGTCTACTTGGGGTTCAGGGTGCAAGAGTAATAAGTTGCAAGGCAGTAGAAGAACTTATCTCAAATAGTGAACTTTATACTGGAAGCTGTGCCTACTAATATTATGCCCATTCTAAAACATCTCCAATGAAGAAACCTTTGGATTTCTTACAAATACAGCACCTCTTTGCTATTCATTAAAGCAGCCTCTCTTTTCCCCCCCCCAGAAAACCTTTTGAAAAAACAATTTTGGCCGTTTTAAGGAACTGATCAATTAAAGTGAATGAGACTTTTTTTCCCCAGGCTCTTGTGAAAGCCTGAAAAAAGAGAGACTGCTTTAATGAATAGCAGAAGGTAGCTCTGATCATACTAGGCCTAACAGACTTCTTCATATTACTATCAAAAACCGGCGTTCATGAAGCTTGATTTGGCTGCAAAGTTGTCCAGTTGTAGTGAGTTACTCTGAAAAAGGTTTTTCTCTTCTAAATGAACCCTTCAGCACCTCTGTAGCTTTTGACAAGCTTAATTATTGTACTTGGAGGGGGAGCGGGGGACCAGATGAAACTCTTAGGCAAACTGTCCCAAGGATTTGGCTCATCATTTGTAAAGAGTTGGTGAGATGGCTGTTGTGGCCCAGCAGGAGCCGTTGGAGCTGCAACCAGACTCCAACAGCGAGGGGGCCGATGAATCGGCCCTGGAGGATGTGGAGGACCCTGGACAGGGTTCCGACTCCGAGCAGGGTGCAGAGAGACTGGTTGGCCACCAGGTGACACCTGAGGTGTGTCACCTGGTGTGGAGGAGACAAGAGAGAGTGATCCAGAAACCAACAGTGAGTTGTTCCGGGATGCACGCCGTCGAAGAGCTACTCGGCGTCAAGAATAACTACTTAATTACAGGAGGTAATTACGCTCAGCTGATGGTCATTAGGCTCCTCTCCAGACTATAAAAGAGACTGCTTGTGCCACGCCCTTCTTGCAGACCTCAACACTTGGACTAAAGAGAAACTAACTTGGCAGGCTGGATTGCTGCCAAGGTTTGTCGGACTTGCTGCCAAGATCCTTATCTGTTTGTTTGTTTGGTTTTCAACCACCGAGATTCTGGTCTTGTTATTAAAGGACATTCCATTTAAGTTTGTCTCGGCTTTCATTACTGGACGGAGGAGGGGGTCAGAACAGATGGCCTAATGCATATTCCTCCTCTGAGGAGTTTTGAGGCTGTACTTTTTGCAATCTTTCAATATGATCTATAAATTAACTGTTATATGTTGGTATATACATTCAGTATTAATCATGCAACAAAAAATGAGTAGATGCTCTCATAAGTTATTTGATCAGCAGATCATTTCCAGACTGTTTTCTAAAGGGATAAGTAATTCTGAAATGTTACGGATAAGAAACTTAGTATTAGTGGAGAGCTATCAGCAATCTAGTGTTTGAAAATGATTCAGTATATTTATATTTGTCATTTCACTCCAGCACCTTTAACAACTATTTCTCTACAGCTAGTATTCTGAATAATCAAAAGATCTGATCATTATCAAAATATTGATTCAAAGAGCTAATCTGAGCAATAATTTCATTTTAATAAACTAATAAATCTTAGTAGAAGTGTGAAACACTAGAGCACACAAAATTGCAAATTTTATTATTGAATTATTATTTTTTTGGAATTTAATTATATGGCTACATTGTAGGAGCAAAGTTGTACTTGAAGTTGTTTTTAGCATCCTTTTCTAAATTGTACTTTTTAATTTTTAAAGAAAAGTATTATTTGGAATGAAGCCAGCAATGGCTTCTATTAGTTATGACCAGTTTTTATATGTATGAAATAAATATTAGAATATTCATATTGAACAGTTAATTATAAATTAAAGTACAAAAATTATGATGAAAAGTATATACTGTATATTGTACTTGAGAGACCGCCTCCTGCCAATTACCTCCCTACGACCAATTAGATCCCACAGATTAGGCCTCCTCCGGATTCCATCAGCTAGCCAGTGTCGACTGTCGACCACCCGGAGGAGGGCCTTCTCTGTGGCTGCTCCGGCCCTCTGGAACGATCTTCCCATGGAGATTCGGACCCTCACCACCCTTCAGGCTTTCCGCAAAGCCGTCAAGACCTGGCTGTTCCGGCAGGCCTGGGGCTGATGAGTTCCCAACCCCACCCAATTTGTTGTGACTGTTGAGGAGTTTTAAAATTCTGTTTTTTGTATTTTGTTGTTGTCTTGTTTGTTTTCTTTGTATTGTCCCCATTCCCTATCGGTTTGTTAGCCGCCCTGAGTCCCTTTGGGAATAGGGCGGCATACAAGTTTAATAAAACTGAAACTGAAACTGAAAGTATAGAGTATAAATAGTTATACAAAATATTGTTATAGAATGGCATTGCAATACATATATTGATTTAACTGTAGTATTGCCGTTACTTTTTTACTTCACTAGTGGAAAAGGAAAGAAAAAAATAGCAGTTTACTGCAACTTAACAAAATTAACAGATGCACTTATCTAAATAAAATACGATATAGAAATAAACTGCTATGTCAAGGTGTTTCTTAGGAAACCTGCATAGTTTGATTGTTAGGAAAAACATCACTGAAGATGGTATCTTGTCATTTCATCTGAAGTTAGAGTTTGTCAGCTTTTCATGCAAAAAGCATGAAAATGTTACATGAAAAACCAATACATGAATGGAAAGTTATGTTATTAGCAATAGCAATAGCAGTTAGACTTATATACCGCTTCATAGGGCTTTCAGCCCTCTCTAAGCGGTTTACAGGTGGCACAGTGGTTAAATGCAGCACTGCAGGCTACTTCAGCTGACTGCAGTTCTGCTGTTCAAATCTCACCGGCTCAGGGTTGACTCAGCCTTCCCTCCTTCCGAGGTGGGTAAAATGAGGACCCGGATTGTTGTTGGGGGCAATATGTTGACTCTGTAAACCGCTTAGAGAGGGCTGAAAGCCCTATGAAGCGGTATATAAGTCTAACTGCTATTGCTATTGCTATTGCTATTACAGAGTCAGCATATTGCCCCCACAGTCTGGGTCCTCATTTTACCCACCTCGGAAGGATGGAAGGCTGAGTCAACCCTGAGCCGGTGAGATTTGAACCGCTGAACTGCAGATAACAGTCAGCTGAAGTGGCCTGCAGTACTGCACCCTAACCACTGCGCCACCTCGGCTCTTAATTGCTCTTATTGCTATCAATAAAAAGATAAGTTTATGATGATTGGTGTGGCCCCATTCTCATTGCTATATCAGATTTTGAAGAAAACGTATGGAGCATAATCGCACATCCCCGTCGTAATTTTGAATTATTTCGATGCAATTTTGACTTGAGGCTGTATCTTGGAAACTGGGCCCAATTAATATTCACGACTTAATTTCCCTTTAAAATTAAGCTACTTTCATTTCTGAGGCTTTCTCCTTGTAGACCAGGGTAATTTGGAAAGGAGAGAAGGTGCTGAATATTACAGTTTATACTAAATTCACACAAAATTTGGAATGATCTCCATAAAATTCTTTAGATAGTCAAGGAGGAAGAGATCAACAAAGCAATTATTAGGAGGCATTTATAATAATTATTTTTCTGATTCATTTATTTGATAACCATTGTTGTGGTTTATGACAGGACATCCCACAACTGACATCATGAGGCTTAAATATCAACAGATCTATTTATACAAGGCAGTCATTTGTTTTTTTTCTTATTAAAATAATTTCAAGCTTTCATATGGTACATTATATTAGTTTACACCTTATTTTCTAAAATACTAATTATACAATTCTGTCTTTAAATGTTTAAAAAGTACATAGTGTACATGAATCTTTCAGTTTTGAGACTAGCTTTGGGTATATAAAAAAAACAGAGATAGGCTGTTTGATTACACAACAGCATATTATTAATATCAGCATCAAATTATTTTTATGTTTTCCAATTAAACAGGATGCATTCATTAAATAAATGAAATATTTGTTCTTGTTACATACGAATTGACATTTATAGTTCAGTAGAGCCTGACTTTTTTTCTTTCTTTCTTTGAAATAACATGCTTTTCAAATTGAAGACTTGTTGTTTACTTTGTTTTTCCCAGGAACAAAAATAAACACTTTTAATTTGCAATATTGTTGGATGTGTTATTTGCTCACTGATATGAGTGGCATTTCCATAAAGGGAGTTCTAAGAAAGTGAAATCCTATAAATATTATTTTTTATATATATATATATAAGGAGATTGAGTTTCTTACCGGATTCTTGATTGCGAAAATCATAAAGTGAGTGTAAGAAATTTGAACAAAGAGCAATAAAAATGGCTGTGAAATACATCATATGCAATAAAGACAAAGCTTGTCAATAAAATAAAGGGAGAAAGGTTTGCAGTGTCCCCTACTACCCTCCTCCTGCCTGAAAATTTTGGGTATAAAATATGAAATACCTGTTTATTAACATATTTATTAAATAGAAAACAGCATAAAATAATGTATGTTGTAGGTCGAGACTCATGTTAATCTAGGGTAGTATAACATCAGTAATCTGAAAGCACCTTTTCCAATTAATAAATTTTAATTAAAAAGCATAAGCTTTCACTGTTAGTTGGGGAAAATGCTAACACATCTAAAATAATCAATTGCCCTAAAATAGTAAATATCAATCATGTGATGATCAACATATTTAAAACATTTTAAACATTTTAATGAATTGACATGCTGTAAGTACTATAAATGACATGAAACAGTTGATGGCTCTAATGCTGTGATGGCGAACCTATGGCACATGTGCCACAGGCGGCACGCGGAGCCACAAGGTGTTGCCCTGTCAGCTGGCCAATGTTCATGCGGGCGCTGCCCAGCTATCTTCGGCCTTCTTTTGAGGCCATTTTTCACCCTCTGGAGGGTTGAAGTCTCCAGAGTGCAAAAAACCGGCCCTACGGGGAAACTGGAAGTTCAGGAACGTACTTCCGGTTTGTTCATAGAGGCGGTTTTAGCCCTCCGGAGCTTTTGGGGAAGCCCCCTGAAGGCCCCTGGGCTCCGTAGCGCTAAAACCAGCCCTATGAGCAAACCGGAAATCTGCTCCTGAACTTCCAGTTTGCCCGTAGGGGCAGTTTTTCATGCTCTGGAGGCTTCAGGGAAGCTCCTGAAGCCTCTGGAGGACCTCCGGGAGGCGGGGGAGGCTGTTCTTGCCCTCCCCAAGCTCCTATAAAGCCACTGGAGCCTGGAGAGGGCAAGAAGCATACCAAAAATGGGGGGGAGACCACTGGGGTCGTGCACATAGCATTATGGGTGTGGCAAGCCTGTGCACGACCCCCCTGCACTCCCCCCGCTTTTGACACGCGAGCCAGAAAAAATTCACCATCACTGCTCTAATCACCAGACTTCTCGCTGTTCTTGTATGACATCATAGTTTCCCCCCCCTGCTAATGCTATCACTATTCTTAATGACTCGGAGAATACATGACTGCTCCAATGATTCCTTCAGGGCTGTATGATAAGAAGTTAGTTTGCCTCTTATCACTATTTACTTCTAAAATGCAAAATTTTGAAATACTTCGAAATGACTGTTGTTTGACCTGCCTTTCAAGACAGACTTTTTATTCTGATTCCCAATTAAAATGTAGTTAAAATCCGCCTGTTGAGGTATTCCTCTCCGTTCTTAATCTTGTATGATCAGGGGGGAAAAGTACTTACCGTACCTGCTATTTTTAGTCAACGTGTTTTTGCTTTCTCTATTCATCCAACAGAAAGGAGAACCATGTTGCAACATTTTCTCATTCGAGGCAACAGAGCAATTGACTTTTGAAATTCCTTTGAATGATTCGGGTTCAGCTGGACTTGGCGTGAGCTTAAAAGGCAACAAATCTCGAGAGACAGGGGCAGATCTTGGCATTTTCATCAAATCTATCATCCATGGTGGTGCTGCATATAAGGTATTTTATTTCTATTACTTTTGGCTTGAATATGGTGAAATTCCATTTAGTTCAGTGTTGTGGCCCAGCAGGAGCCGTTGGAGCTGCCACCAGACTCCGACAGCAAGAGGCCCTATGAGTTGGCTTTGGAGGATGTGGAGGACCCTGGACAGGGTTCCAACTCCAAGCAGGGCGCAGAGAGGCTGGTTGGCCACCAGGTGGCGCCTGAGCCTTGGACCAGTGGGGAGGAGACAAGGGAGTGTGATCCGGACGTCAGCAATGGGGAGGAGCCAAGGGAGTTGTTCCTAGATGCCTGGCACCGGAGAGCTAATAGGCATTAGGAACAATTATGCAATTACAGGAGGTAATTGCACTCAGCTGGTGGTAATTAGGCTCCTCTCCAGACTATAAAAGGACTGCTTGTGCACACACCGCTTTTGCAGAAGTCAACGCAGGAACTAATGTTGGAGAACATTATTGTGAGCTTGGCAGGCTGGATTGCTGCCATGGCTTATCTGTGCTGGATTGCGCGCCCAAGCTTGTCTGTGCCGGTTTGCTGCCAAGGACCTGTCTGTCTGTTAATTAAATGCCGTAACTTATCTTTGGCTCGGAGTGTATGTTGGTGTGGGACGGGGAGTCAGAACATTTCAGTATGATCTATAATTATTTTGATATTGGCTCATGGGAACATACATATTACCCTAAAGTATCTTGTTTTGGAGGTATTTTGAATAGGAAACTAAAATAGATTGAGATTGTTATAACATTTTTGTTTTACCTTTTACTAACATTAACTGTTTCAGTTCATATACCTTTTTATTATATATTATTAACAACTACATTTGTTATTTTGATACTAAATGTAGTTACGTATTCCAATCCTTTTGAATCTCAAAATAATTATTGAAAAGGATGAATAAGTAATATTTTTTTAGTGATGAGATAAATTATTGTTTTACATTTCAGTGAAAGGTATTTATATATTGTGGAACGCACCTTAGCAAATAGCAATATTGGAAAATGTTTGCACTTAAAGAGTAGGTTCCTTGAGTTTTCATGTTTTAATTAAAAGATTCACACATGACAAACTTGTCTTAAATATCAAGTCACCAGGGCACCTGCATGAAAACATGCCACACAGATGGAGCCATAAATCAGCACAAAAGAATTCAAGAGTCTCATTTCTACGTCTTAAAAGAAATAATTTATCTGGTCCGTGAATTCAAAAGTATATATTCTGTCTGCACCGAAAATTAAAACAGCTTGATTATATTTAAATAAATAAAACAGTATTGTGAAATTAGTTATATTAAAAGCAACATTAAAGACAAACATGTAGAAAGAGAGTAGTAGTAGTAGTAGGAGTAGGAGTAGGAGTAGGAGTAGGAGTAGTAGGAGTAGTAGGAGTAGTAGTAGTGATGATGATGAACTGGATTTTTTTAATCATGTTATAATGCTGTTACAAGACTATACTATTGGCTATATTAGTTGTTCATTTATGAATGGGGAATGACTGGATTTAAATATCTGAAAACTTACAAATTCTATCTTATTGATTTAATAGTATAAAGGTGATTTTAAAAATGTTTTCAGTTCCTAAAGATTATATTTTCCTTAAAAATGGTTGTTTCAACAATGCATGTTCCTTTACTTTTGAGGAGAAAGATAATTTCCAATATAATCTATGCATTGTAGGATATCGATGAAGTAATATTAAATAAATGGTAAATGTTCAGTACCTATTTAGATTTATCTCAAGATAATCACCCATATTTTTGCATTTAAACATTTATTTGCAACAATAGGTTTTAGCAAAATACTGCACATATAACATTATAGCAATCATATCAGTGAAATACATCCCTGTTTGTCAAGGAGTGTTTTTGTGTCTTAATTGCAAACAATCCAAACATATTTTTTTTGTTACATTTGATTACGTGCACACTTTGGGCCCCAGTCCGAAAAAGCCATATTACTACAACTACATAAATCTGTGTGTTTAGTAATCCTTTATATCTCCCATCCATATAAGCTGTTTGAAAGTGAAGTTCTTTAAAGGGAATGGGGGAACAACATTCTCGGGGAATGTGATATAAGAGACTGTAAATATTATGACATTGCTTATCTTTCTTTAAAAAGTTGGTGCCACTTATTTAACTTAAGCTTACGTATCTGCTCTCTATCTTGGATAAAATCTTTAAAAAATAAGTGGCATCTCAATAATATATAATACTGTATGTCACTCAGAATTTCCTGATCTAACAAGAATTGTGTGTGAGTAGAACAGATTTATAGAGCCGAGGTGGTGCAGTGGTTAGAGTGCAGTACTGCAGGCCACTTCAGCTGACTGCTATCTGCAGTTCGGCGGTTCAAATCTCACCGGCTCAAGGTTGACTCAGCCTTCCATCCTTCCGAGGTGGGTGAAATGAGGACCCAGACTGTGGGGGGCGACATGCTGACTCTGTAAACCGCTTAGAGAGGGCTGAAAGCCCTATGAAGCGGTATATAAGTCTAACTGCTATTACTATTGCTATCCATCTATTCTCAATACATTTTTCTTGATGGCATTATTTTCTCAGATTAAGTATCAGGCATGAGAACTAGTTTCCTATAATATAAAACTATTGCTTTCTTTATCCTTATATTTATTGATGGAAGGGCTGCATCTAATTTCAATATTGCTGCAGATGGACATAGGGGTAAGGCTGAAATTGATTTTCTAAATTTAACCTAGGGCCACTTCTAATTCTTTTAATCTATTGAAATCCCAAATTGGAGCCACATATATATCAACTGTGATACTCTTTTACCTCTAAAAGATCCTATACAAACTGGCCTCTTTTTGAGTAGAAAATGGAGCAAATGGTTCTCATTGATCTCATAGCCGTTGTTCTTGTTGATATGTTATGAATCATCCACATCATGTATATGCACATAAGTGTGTAATCATATTCATGTTCTTAAACTTTTGACACTTGTTTATGAATATTTGGCATGGAGATTTTTTATTTTTGAATTGCCTGATAATAAATAAAGCAGAATAGAACTGAGAAGAAAATCATGCATTTAACCACTGGAATTTAAACTGTTACCATTCTTAATATTATGAAATAATTTATTTTAACCACAAATTAAAATGGTAATGTGGATGTTGTACTATTAAGTTTAGACGTGGATTATTTTGTTTCTTGTTTAAATGTTTCAAAGCTTGTATCTTTGATGTGGTGTAATAATAAAGAGCCAAGGTGGCGCAGTGGTTAGGGTGCAGTACTGCAGGCCACTTTAGCTGACTGTGATCTGCAGTTCAGCGGTTCAAATCTCACCGGCTCAAGGTTGACTCAGCCTTCCATCCTTCCGAGGTGGGTGAAATGAGGACCCAGACTGTGGGGGCAAGTTGCTGACTCAATTTGCTAAAAAATCTGTAAACCGCTTCGAGAGGTCTGAAAGCCCTATGAAGCTGTATATAAGTCTAATAAATAAATCTAAGTCTGTTCTTAGCCACATTACCTGTGACTGGTTATTGACAAAGTTGGTTCTATCATGATTAGGGACATAGTTTTTTCCCCCAAGAGTATTGGAATTACATATTTTTATATGCCACACAAAGGTTTTAGTACATCAACCCTACCTCTTACTCATATACACTTTAATATATACCATTTTTTTTTATCCATGAAAATATACATTTTTAAAGGTAAACTTTAAAAAATAAAAGCAAAGCTATGGCCAGAAACTTGATTTTCCATTTGCTAATAACCTTTCCATTCCATTATTCTCCCCTTTGTTTTCACAATAGCAACAGCAGTTAGACTTATATACCGCTTCATAGGACTTTCAGCCCTCTCTAAGCGGTTTACAGAGTCAGCATATCGCCCCCAACAACAACAATCCGGGTCCTCATTTCACCCACCTCGGAAGGATGGAAGGCTGAGTCAACCCTGAGCCGGTGAGATTTGAACCGCCGAACTGCAGATAACAGTCAGCTGAAGTGGCTGCAGTACAGCACTCTAACCACTGCGCCACCTCGGCTCTCTATGAGTAGCAATAATTACTATGCTGCTTGAATTTGATATATCTTATCTCACTCTGATAAGTAGCTCAAGGAACTTTCCCCCAAACCAGACATATTGGAGAATATGATGTTTGAGAAGATTAAGCTGGGACTTCTATATGTGTAGAGTTCAGGGTACAACTAGTCATTTAAATGCTTCACAGTATCAATTTTGAAGAGGCTTAGTATGGCCACCAATGCATTTCTCGCTGCTACTGATTGAATGCCTTTTTTTCCCTTTAAATTCTTCCTAGGTTTATAGATATTGTTGGCTTTAATAAATTTATTTTATTTATTTTATTTATTTTATTTTTATTAGGATTTATAGGCCATCCTTTTCCCTGAGGGGACTCAGGGCGGCTTACAATCATTAGGGAGGGGGTGCAATTCAAAATAAACAATATGTGAGCAAAATAAAATAATAAAAACACAACTTGCATTCAACATTCAACACTCGGGTGGGGCAAATTAGAGGCTTATCCCCAGGCCTGTTGGGATAGCCAGGTCTTGAGGGCTGCGCGGAAGGCCTGGACGGTGGTGAGGGTGCGTATCTCGACGGGGAGATCGTTCCACAGGGTCGGAGCTGCAACAGAAAAGGCTCTCCTCTGTGTAGTTGCCAGTCGACATTGACTGCGGATGGGATTCGGAGGAGGCCCAGTCTGTGCGATCTTATCGGTCGGAGGGAGGTAATCGGCAGAAGGCGGTCTCTCAAGTACTCAGATCCACTACCATGAAGGGCTTTAAAGATGGTCAACAGCACCCTGAAGCGCACCCGGAGATCAACAGGTAGCCAGTGCAGCTCGCGGAGGATGGGTGTTATGTGGGCGAACCGAGGTGCGCCCACTATCACTCGCGCGGCCGCATTCTGAACTAACTGCAGTCGCC
This sequence comes from Thamnophis sirtalis, assembly GCF_051295495.1. NCBI lineage: Eukaryota > Metazoa > Chordata > Lepidosauria > Squamata > Natricidae > Thamnophis > Thamnophis sirtalis. The sequence continues at coordinate 5,103,097 of NW_028261381.1, read as the reverse complement.
GGATGCACTTCGGGGGCAGCCCCATGTAGAGCACATTGCAGTATTCCAGCCTAGAGATCACAAGGGCTCAAGTGACTGTTGTGAGAGCCTCCCGATTCAGGTAGGGTCGTAACTGGCGGACCAGGCAAACCTGGGCAAATGCCCCCCTGGTCACAGCCGACAGACGATGGTCGAGAGTCAGCTGTGGATCCAGGAGGACTCCTAAGTTACGAACCCTATCTGAGGGGTATAAAATTTAAATTACATTAATTTAAATCGTTTTTACAGATAATGTATAAAAGAGAAGAGAATTTGAATGTGAAGCTACCCTGATATACTGTTTTCCAAAATGTCTTGAGTTAGCATCTAAAAAAAAGAGGTTAATGCTATATTTGCAGGAAAAGAAATACTGTTCTTACTTATAAAGGAAAAAAACAACGATGTTTTATAAAATGACAGTTCTTGCAGTTACTGGAAGTAGCTTATTCATTGTGAAGAATAAGCACCTCTTAATAATAATGGAAAGCTCAAAATAGTGGCTGTGTATTGAATTTATTGAAGCTATGGATTTTAGAGATGAGCACTCTAAAACTTTCAGCGTAGTTTGTTAAATTGATTTCCTTCATGTCATAAACAGGCCTATTTTTGGTGACCAGGGTCTTCAGATTCCCTAGTTTGGAGGGATGATGTATGGAAATAGTTGTGAGGATTTGAATTGGTTTATATGAACTTGCTACTGATGCCTTTATGGCAGTGGTGGGTTTCTGCCGGTTCGCACCGGATCGGGAGAACCGGATGGTGAAATGGACCCGGAAGTAACTTCCGGAACGCCTGCCCTGGCCCCGTCGTGCTCCACGCTCACCCCCGCCCGCTGGAGAGGTCCAGCGGCACAATCCACCAGATAGCAGAGGCAAGCTCAGGAGTTTTCTCCCTCTGTCTTGCCTCCTCAGATCTCCCAAAGTTCTTTCCCCAGCATGTGATAACTTTCTACTGGATTCCCCTCTGTCCTGCCTTCTCCGATCTCCCTAATTTCAGCCCTTAATCCTCCTGTTGTCTATTTTTGGGAGGTTTTCCCCTCTCTTCCCCCCCCCCTTTTCATAGGAGTTCCAAAAAAATTTGCCACATGGCTTGGGGGGTGGTGGTCATGTGACTGAGTGTGCATGAGTGATGTCAAGTTGGCCATACCTGCCCGGTCACATGACTGCTAAGCCCACGCCCACAAAATAGGCCACACCCACAGAATAGGTTCTTAAAAATATTTGAAACCCACCACTGCTTTATGGGTATCGATAGCCCATGAAGATGCAGCAGAAACTATTTAACAAGCAACATACTAAAAGGTGCCTATCTGGTATCATTTTATATATATAGACTCAGGGCGGCTCACAACTCGAACCGGGGAGGGGGATACAGACAAAAGATTTAAAAACAACAACATGACAATATATAATTTAAAACTCACAGCAGTCATACCATTTGAGACGGGGGCAACAGCTCTTTAGCCCCAGGCCTGTCGGAACAACCAGGTTTTGAGGGCTTTGCGGAAGGCCTGGAGGGTGGTGAGGGTTCGAATCTCCACGGGAAGTTCGTTCCAGAGGGTCGGAGCAGCCACAGAGAAGGCTCTCCTCCGGGTAGTTACCAGTCGACACTGGCCGGCGGATGGGATTCGGAGGAGGCCTAATCTGTGGGATCTAATCGGTCTAGTGGAGGTAATTGGCAGCAGGCGGTCTCTCAAGTACCCAGGTCCACCCAGGTCCAATACCATGAAGGGCTTTATAAGTAACGACTAGCGACTATATATATATATCGAAACGTCGCCAAGACATCTCCAATTTTACGCGGGAGAAAACCCGAATAACTTCAGACCTACATACTAACACCCGTGAAAACCTCAGAAAATATAGATAGATAGATAGATAGATAGATAGATAGATAGATAGATAGAGATAGAGATAGAGAGATAGAGAGATAGAGAGATAGAGAGATAGAGAGATGAGAGAGAGAGAGAGAGAGAGAGAGAGAGAGAGAGAGAGAGAGAGAGAGAGAGAGAGGGAGAATGGAAGTAGTGATCTTCCTCCCATATTTGGGCATACTGGGGGCAAGGAACAAACAGCCAAAGATCCCACACTACTCCTGGAAACACCAAACCTGAAGTAGTCAGCAGCAGCCTGAAGATGACGAATGTGACTTCGTCGAAACGTCGCCAAGACATCTCCAATTCTACGCGGGAGAAAACCCGAACAACTAGAGACCTACATACTAACACCCGCGAAAACCTCATATATATATATATATATATATATATATATATATATATATATATATATATATATATATATATATATATATATATATATATATATATATATATATATATATATATATATATATATATATATATATATATTTATTTATTTATTTATTTATTTATATTTAAAGTCACAACTCCTGGTATGCCCCAAATATGGGAGGAAGCTAACTGCTTCCATTCTCTGTCCCATCGGCTCGTCACAAGAGACCATCCAGACAGAAAGCCCAATATTTTTACTGTTGCCTTTGTTATATTTGTGTTCTATTTGTGCTGATAAATAAATAAAGGGAGACTAGTATAGATCTATTTCAAGCTATTTAGCTCTCATCAGCTAGCCATACCCTTACTGGGATTCGAACCTGGGCTATATTGCATATTAGGCAGATGTATTAACCACTAAGATCAGCACAAATAAAACACACACACACACACACACACACACACACACACACACATATATATATACATACATACATACACATATACATCATATACATATACATACATATACATATACATATACATATACATATACACATACACATACACATACACATACACATACACATACACATATACACATATACACATATACACATATACACACATACACATACATACATACATACATACATACATACATACATACATACATATATATATATCAGATGTTAAATACATGGATTTGATTATACCTGGAAAAAAAAATCTGGCAGCAGCAGGATCTGCAAGATCTCACCGCTTTAGTCAGAATAATGAAAGCAATATTTCAGTGTCATATTGCAAGCTCCTCCCCCAATGGGGCATGCGTGTGATTTTGTGACAAATGAGGAAAACGAGTGAGGCTTTCATCACACTGCTGCCTTCATCAATCTGAACCCTTCCATTGCCTCCCCTGTGGGTGCAACTGCCTGACAGCAAGTACAGATTATATGCTAACAGATGTATTTAATCTGGAAAGGCAGCCTTGAGACTGATTATGAGCAACCACAGACACAAGGTATTGCGGTATTTTTTTTTATTCTCCTTTTCTGTCTGTTTCTTTTTTTTTTGGCGTAACATCCTACATATTGAATTGTTCATTATTTGAAAGTTTGGAAGCTCTTTTCTTTTAACATTAAGCTGGAATGGTATTCACCTTGCGTCAGATGGTAGACTAGATCGAACAAATCTCTTTCAGAATTCTTCAGAATGAAGACGTCTCCAAGTTTGCTCATTTCCCCCCCAAAAAAAGTTTCAGATAGCAATTTGCAGTTAAAAAATAATAGAATTCATGAAAGGTCTTGCATAATTGTAAGTGGCAGTGGTTGGAAAGCCTGATCTACTAAGCTATCAGCCTCAGAACTCAGCAGTCAATCAAGCAAGCAGTTCTCCCCGACTTGCTACTCCTACTCAAGGAGCAGATGACTGTCACGGCCAGGAAAGCCTTCGTACAGCTATGAATTATGCACTGGGTTACGCATAACTGGACCAATGTGCCCTTTCTCACAGTCACCCACACCCAGATCACCTCCCATCTGGAGGTTTGTAATGTGTTCTACATGGGACTGCCTTTGAAGAGTAGTTGGAAGCTTCAGTTGGTTCAGAATGGTATTTTTATTACTTTCCGACGGCTTGTATCTGGACTAAACTCTAAACTACCCCTGTTGCAACCAAATATCAAGGAAAACATCACTTGTTTCTATTTTCTGGAGTGTCCCTACATTGGTGAAGTCCTTTGTCTTCCTTTCTGCTAGGCACAAAAGAACAGGACCGCAATTGAAATTCCAGTTAAACTGATTTATTACCATCCAGGTAGAATCTACTCTGGTGTTAGATAAGGTTCAATGGAATTCACGAGGGTTAAACTTAGTCCATTTGTGACTATGTAGAGACTCTAGGCTGCTGTCTCTTTTGACTCCACCCTCAGGTTCTGCCACGTTTTCACTTACTGCTTTCTTTATAATTAACTGCAATACTAAATATCAGTAAATCACTTGTAGGTCGAGCCAGTGCATTTGCTCAGTCTGAAACAGGGCACTAATGGAAAAAAAAAGCTTTATTATTTGTCAATTCCTAAACATATTGGGCATATAATTACCTATTCTGACCCCCCCCCCCCTTGACCGCTCGTTAACAAATGCAGGCAGACAAACTTAAAAGGACTTCTGTCTTTATCGGTTTTCAGTTCAAACTGGCTTCGAGCCCAGAAATAACATAAACATAAATCTCTGATAAGAATTCAAAACAAAAGCTCTTACAAACACTGCCCTTCTTCCACCGTCTCCACGGATCAGATTTACATGAAAACACCAAAGCACTTATCTAAATGTAACAGGCATAATCACGAGTAATAAGCAAGCAATATTGTACCAGACACGGAACACACGAAGGAACGTTGACTCCAGCGACTGGGGCGTGGCAGCATCCCTCCTTTTATCTCCAAACCTCCTTCTAACCACTCCCAGCTGCCTAATGAATCTTGATCCCGAAAAGACTCTCAGCAGAACTGCTGAGTCACAATTACCTTGTGTTTCTTCCTTTTTATATCTTAAAAAAAACAACAACACCAAAATCGTACGAGATTGTCTTGCAGTTGAACGCCCTTGAGCTTTGATTAAAGCCAATCTTGAGTGGAAGGTTTGTGTGCTGACAGTTCTCTTCATCCATATTGATCAAAATCTAAATAGATTAGAGGCAGGCTAATGTGATCCCTATTTTCAAAAAGACAAAAAGAAAATATGACGTTGAGTTTACTGAGTACCTCAAGCAATTGTATGCAAAAAGATTCACTGTTACAGGAACTGGGCATGGCTAACCTAGTGAAGAGAAGGACCATGATAGCAGTGTTCCAATATTTGAGGGGCTGCCACAGAGAGGAGGGGGTCAAGCTATTTTCCAAAGCACCTGAAATCCAGACAAGGAATAATGGATGACAAGGAGAGATTCAACCTGGAAATAAGGAGAAATTTTCTGACAATGAGAATAATCAACCAGTGGAACAGAAGTTGCCTTCAGAAGTTGTGGGAGCTTGATCACTGGAAGCTTTCAAGAAGAGACTGGACTGCCATCTGTCAGAAATGATGTAGGATCTCCTGGGGTTGGACTAAATGACCTACAGGTTCCCTTCCAACTCTGTTATTCTGTTATACTTCATATGGCTCAGACATTCATACTGCATTAAGCTGGCAGGATTTAGGATTGATTAAGTGATAATTGATTACTTTCTCAATATATCATTAAAACAGCTCATTTTTTGGTTGCCTATCAATTTTATAAAGCAGTGCTGCCTAAATCCACTGGATATATAGTCTAAATTATCAAAATTGCATGTTAGAGTTCAAAAATATATTGATGATGTGTAATTCCTGTTGAATCAATAGAAGTAGAAATGCAATATAGAATACTGTCTATATAATTGAACTTTAAATCTTAAAGCTTTTTTATTTTGATGGCTAATTGGACAATTGTGGTTTCTATTTTTTTATTTTGCTAGGTATTTTATTGTATTATTGTTGTACATATATTTATCAGCGGGATTAATGCTAAGCAATAGTATGAATAGTTTATTGAATTGATACATTCCTGTTACCTTATAAATAAAATAAAATACAGTACACAGTCTGGTTCCAAAATAAAATAGGAGGAAATAAATGGTGAAATTCATATGTGGCAATACAAGGAGTCGGTAATCACATAAATGAATCTCCATTACGGGGTACCCCAAATATTAAGAAATAAATAGAGCAGAATATGATCTCGTAGATGCATCCTAATGATTACATACAGAGAATAATTGCCTAACTTCCCTTTACTACTGAACATTCATATTACATCAAAAAATAATATTAAATGGAGGAAACCATTGATGTCATTTCTTCCATTGACCATTGTGGCATGGAACCAATATCCCAGGGATGTGGGCGGGAATAGGAACAGGCGCCATCTTATTGTTGATACCATTTTTTTTTGTGTGATCCATTTCTGAATCAGAACCAACATCCTTAAGAACTAATTCACCTGAGAGTAAGGGTAAAGTGGAGAACTAGTGTTCCCAGGCCAATGATAGTAGTTACATACTACAATGAAGTCTTAGCTTCTAAACCACCATGTGCATACCAAACAGTCTATTAATTCATGGGAGGGGGAGGAAGAAAATACAAATAAATTTAAACCATAGAAGATGTAAAAAAGGAAAGTGGATGTAGATTGGATGGGAGCAGTCAATTGTTTTATGAGCTGTGGTGGTGCAGTAGTTAGAATGTAGTTCTGCAGGCTAATTCTACTGATTGCCAGCAATTCGATTCTCAAGCTCAAGGTTGACTCAACCTTCCATCTTTCTGAGGTCGGTAAAATGAGGACCCAAATTGTTGGGGACAATATACTGTAAACTTAGAGCTTAGAGAGGGCTGTAAATGACCGTGAAGTGGTATATAACTCTAAATTATATTATGAGATAATATAATATAATCGGATTATGAGCCGAGGTGGCGCAGTGGTTAGGGTGCAGTACTGCAGGCCACTGGTTCAAATCTCACCGGCTCAAGGTCGACTCAGCCTTCCATCCTTCCGAGGTGGGTGAAATGAGGACCCGGACTGTGGGGGCAAATTGCTGACTCAATTTGCTAAAAAAATTTGTAAACCGCTTAGAGAGGGCTGAAAGCCCTATGAAGTGGTATATAAGTCAAATAAATAAATAAATGCTATTGTTATTGCCATTGATTTCATTTTTGTCTGAAGTAAAATTATTATCTACATGAATCATATCTGTAGACTCTCCCCATACTTCTTTCATACAAAGAAGGTTGAGAGACCCAGACTATGGCCTTGATGTCCTTACAATAGAATAATTTGCATTGATTGTTACCTTGGAGGGGGGCTCCAGTGAAGCTAGCAAAATAATTGTCGATCAACTCCTGACATCATAGGTAAACAGACTGTAGGTCTCATGTAACAGAAAGAAACAAGTGTTGAAACCTCCCCTCTGAGAAAGGAGATAATCAGAAGGCAGAAATAATTAAATCTGATCAACTCTTAAATTCAGAGAAATTATTAGGAGGCCAAGCAAGAACTGATAACATGCTAGAAAATCAATGCTTTTGGCCACAGGTCCATCAAATGATGAAATCAATAGCTGACTCAATTTTTCAGTTTGTACATTATTAAGCTGTTGTGACTCAGCAGACGTCTCCTGTGAGACGTTTCGGGATGCAAGATTAACAATGCAGCTGGGGCTCGTTAGTGGCGTCTTCTGATGATAAAAGGACGGATGGTGCCACGCCCTGGTTGCAGGAGTCAACGTTCAACGTTCATTGATCCTAGGTCGTGGTTTATTTGTGAGAGACACTTGGAGAAGTGATTTGTTTTCTGTAACCCTGATTCAAGGAGACACTTGGAGAAGTGCATTGCTTTGTAAGAGTTTTGTTTTGCATTCTGTTATCTTGTCAGAGACTTTATTTATGTTTATTTCTGGGCTCGCAGCCAGTCAGAGCCGAGGACTGATAAAGTTCTTTCCTTTTAAGTTTGTCTGCCTGTCGTCTGTTAACGAGCGAGGAAGGGGGGACAGAACATTAAGCATATACCCGAGGATCCTTCATCCTGTTTCCAGCATTATTAAAAGCATTAATGACCCATGGAAGAAGAAACCAATGTAAGCTACATGATGAGGAGTAAAACTTTCTATTATAACACACACTGCCAAATTCTTTAGTGGTGAAGGCCACTCAAGGAAAGTTGCAATGTTAAATCAGTAATGCAAGCTAGATACCGTGGGCAGATGAACCTCTACCATGACAGCTCTCCTCTTCAGAATTTCCAAACACCTGGTGCCCTTGGCAAGCTATCAACTGTTTCTGTGGAAGAAGAAATACCCGTTTTCATTGTTTAGGATGTTTGTTTAGGATGTTTATTAACATTTGTAGGCCGCCCTTTTCCCCGAGGGGACTCAGGGCGGCTCACATAAAATCAGGGAGGGGGAATACAAACAATGACGTAGACACATATAATAAAAGTAATAAGCAACATACATTCATCATTCGGGAGGGGCGGCTATCCTTGTCCCCAGGCCTGACGGGCTAGCCAGTTCTTAAGGGCTGTGTGGAAGGCCTGGACGGTGGAGAGGGTACGAATCTCCACGGGGAGCTCGTTCCAAAGGGGCTACTACTGAGAAGGCCCTCCTCCTTGTAGTTGCCAGCCGGCACTGGCTGGCCGATGGAATACGGAGGAGGCCCAATCTATGAGATCTAATTGGTCGCAGGGAGGTAATTGGCAGAAGGCGGTCTCTCAAGTATCCAGATCCACTACCATGCAGGGCTTTATGGGTGACTAATAGCACCTTGAAGCACCTCATTGTTTTCCAACAGATAAGGAAGAGCTAGCCTTGATATTCAAGCAGAAGCTATTCGTTTCTCAGAACAACAGATAAATTTTGCCAGCTATGTAGCTGACTGTATTGCAAATTCAGTAGGAAGGAAAATAGCTTTGAGACAAAATACCTGGCTGAGGTAACGCCTACTCTCAGCAATCTCTAACTGTACTGAGGACTATCCTTTTGATGGCGAGAATCTCTCCAAGTCATTTCTAGGTCACTTCCTAGTGGCACTTTAACTCTCAAACTTTCCACTTTGAAAAATTTTCAGTACTTAATTTCTTAGTTACCACTCTCGTGCTGAACTGAAATACTCTGTAAAAGTGGGCTCAGGGGCAGAATTAAGAAAAGAACAGGTAATCAAAATTCCAAGTTAAAAATTCATTATACATACATAATGTGAAATGAATATATTGGAAATAAACTACCTCTAGATGTCTAATGTGTTCAATATGATTAACATCATTTCAGAAGCTAATTTAGCTCCACTGTCCCAATGTGTTTGTCAATACATTGTTGACATACAGACATTACAACTTATTTGAATGTATCTGAAAATATCTTGTGGAATGTTGAATGTGATTGATTAATAGAAATATGAAAAGTTTCCAAGATTTATAAATCTTGTAATATATCAAGAGGGCAATGTTTTGATGCATAATGGTTAGGTCAATCTACTATATCTCTTTCCAAAACATGGTTTCCTAGTTTAATATGGTTGTTAGATGACATCATTAGTTCCCTCATTAATAAAATAAAATAAAATGTTCCTTAGTTTTCTAATCTATTTGTTCTTACTTTTCATTTTCTCCTTAGATTCTGGGTTTGGTACGTTACTATTATTAACAGCTTTAATGACTGTTTATTAAAATAGATAGACAGACAGACTTGGCAGCAATGTAACATGAATATATTGAATGCCTTACGGGGAAATTAGAATTGAAAATACACATTTTATGGACTGCTAAGACATATGAGAGATGTGAGCAACTCTGACAAGTGCTTATAGAAAACTCTTAATGAATGCATGATTGAATCAAATTCATTGTAAGCGAGCTAATGGTTCTTCAATGCTACTTCCTCATCTGTGAGACCCTTTGAACTGTAGACTCTTTTAATCCATATTCCGTTTCTTCAAATTTATGTCGTCATTGTGAATAATCTGTTGCAATGTCTCTAAGAGTGATCTCTTTTTCAAAAATAAAATAACGATTGCTATATCAATTGCTCTTTCTGCTAGGTATTTCAGACCTAGAGGTATATAAAGGTACATTTTTTTTTACAACCTAAAATAATTTCAAAAAATTAACTCCTGTTATTTTGTCTTTTTTCATGTTATTTCTCTTTATTCTATGAGTTAAGTGCTTTTTGCCCAGCAAATAAGAACTGAGCATTGGGGTGGTACCAGTGGTGGGTTTCAAAATTTTTTCGAACCTACTCTGTGGGTGTGGCCTCCTTTGTGGGAGTGGCTTGCTGGCCATGTGACCGGGTGGGAGTGGCTTGCCAGCCATGTGTTCTCTCTCTCTCTCTCTCTCTCTCTCTCTCTCTCTCTCTCCTTCCTTTTATCTCTCTGTCCCTTTTTCCTTTGTTTATTTCATATCTCTCTCACTTTTTCTTCTTTCTTTCTTTCTTTCTTTCATTCTTTCTTTCTTTCTTTCTTTCTTCCTTCCTTCCTTCCTTCCTTCCTTCCTTTCTCTTTCTCTTTCTCTTTCTCTTTCTCTCTCTCTCTCTCTCTCTCTCTCTCTCTCTCTCTCTCTCTCTCTGTGAGTCTGTCTGTCTGTCTGTGTCAGTGGTGGGTTTCAAAAATTTTTGGAATCTCTTCTGTAGGTGTTGCCTGCTTTCTGGTGGATTTGGTAGATTTGACGAACCGGTTCTACCGAATTGGTGCAAACTGGTAGGAACCCACCTCTGCGTGGTACATACCTCATGCCATCATTAATATGCATGTTTGGTTAATGCTGTCTGATGGCTTAATTAACATTTCAGATTCTCTTAAAAATGTAATAATAAATGATGGCATCGTTCATTTTAAAAGATAACATAAAGTATCTACTAAAGATGGGGGGAAAAAGTGTGCTGGCCTCTTTTTACTTACTACATGTTTATCTTATTAAGGCAATGAGTGCCTAGGATATGGATGACAAAATATGGCAATTTCAGGGCAGGGCTTTTTAAATAATACACACAAGCGATGTCCCTTTATATGATGTCGTTAAGAATTGGAATACGGTGTTTAAAGTCTTATGCAATTGTGAAGTTTAAAGTCTTATGCAATTGTATGTGTTTACTCCGTTCCCACTCTGGGCAACCTAGAATACTGTGGGATCTTTCAAATTTCTAATTAAAAAAACCAATGTTCTAATTAAATCAGTACAAAGAGGTAACATTTAAACAATCAAACAAAGCAAAAGGCAGATGTTCCTAACCTGTCCTCTTTGTAGGTCATTTCAAAGCTTGGGACAGGCACAAATAGTGACCCAACAAATATGCTTCTGACTGTGGGAGGATTGTGAAAAGGCATTTTCTAAAGAATTGAAAGTCCAGAAAAACACTTTAAGAAGTCTTGGAAATAGCCTGGTTCTAAGTGATGTCAGTGTTTATACATCATGAGTAGTACTTTGAATTGTTCCTGGAAATAGATCAGAATAATCTTTTCTCTTAGCAATAATCTGGCTACAGGATTCTGTAGTTTCCAAACAAATTTCAAAGGCAGAACATTTTACTGAAATCCAAACAGAGCGTAATTAAGGCTCAGATCATTGTATTTAATTCTGACATCTCCAGTAACACACATACATAACAAATCTAGGAGTACATTGAATCTTCAGATGTGAGACTTCAAAGAAAGTATGATTGCACTGCAAATTTCACTCCCTGAGGTGACTTTTAGACAGACCAGGGAGATTTGTCTGGATTGCACTTCAGTTTAATTGCCTTTATCCAATTCATGGCCAACAACATAACACATTGATTTAGAGTTTAAATAGTTTGTTTAGGTATATTTTCTGTGTAATAATGATACCAACTCCAACATTCTGGGCCAGTGGTTGTCAGATAATTTATGTTAGATTCCACCAAATACTCGATAAAACAATCTTGTCCTACCATGATAAAAACAAGTAGATATATTTTCCAAGAGGACATGTTTATGCCTACAAATAATTTTATTGTTACATTCAAAAAGTATGGTTATACATAGCTGTTCTGACCCCCCCTCATCCTTCACCAAAGCACGCCAAAACAAGGATACTGCAAGGATTTATTACCACACAGAGAGGACCTTGGCAGCAATCCAGCACAGACAAGACATTGGCAGCAATCCAGCACAGACTAACTTTGGCAGCAATCCAGACTGCCAAGCTAGCCACGAAAGTTCTTCAACTTTAGTGAATACGTTGACTCCTGCAAAGGGGCGTGTGCACAATCATTCCTTTTATAGTCTTGAGAGGAGCCTAATTACCACCAGCTGAGTGCAATTATCTCCTGCAACTGCGTAACTGTTCCTTACGCCTATTAGCTCTTCGTTGAGGGGCATCCAGGGACAACTCCCTTGGCTCCTCCCCACTGCTCCAATGCATGACATCAGGATCACACTCCCTTGTCTCCTCCCCACTGGTCCACGGCTCAGGCGCCTCCTGGTGGCACCCTGCTCCGAGTTGGAACCCTGTCCAGGGTCCTCCACTTCCTCCAGAGCCAACTCATAGGGCCCTTGCTGTCGGAGTCTGGTGGCAGCTCCAACGGCTCCTGCTGGGCCACAACACATAGCAATGCTTCCGCCTTGTATACATATGTAGAAGTGAAGTTACAACAAGCTTAATTGAGTTTAGTTCTGACCAGGATTAAACTTGGATGGTGACTTTTATTGTATTTGCTAAGAAAATAATTTGACATACTTTTCCGTTAATAGTCTGAAAAAGATGGAGGAAAAAGCCTAAAGCCATAATAGAATGAAGGGCCACTAAGTCTCACTGGTGCCAAATGGTTGCCAATAAATGCTAGGAGATGTGTGAATTTAGAAAAAGAACCTATGCATAAAGTCCTGCCTGTTGCTATTTCTTTCCTCTTCCTCTTCTTTTTCCATCGGATGTTAGCCTATAGTTTCCTGGATAGATTGAGCAGGAGTTGGGATAACTAGCTGTTCTGACCCTCCTCGTCCCACACCAACACACACTCCGAGCCAAAGATAAGTTACGACATTTAATTAACAGACAGACAGGTCCTTGGCAGCAAACCGGCACAGACAAGCTTGGGCAGCAATCCAGCCTGCCAAGCTCACAATAATGTCCTCCGACATTAGTTCCTGCGCTGACTTCTGTAAAAGGGGCGTGTGCACAAGCAGTCCTTTTATAGTCTGGAGAGGAGCCTAATGACCACCAGCTGAGTGCAATTATCTCCTGTACTTGCGTAATTGTTCCTGATGCCTATTAGCTCTTCGGTGCTGGGCATCCAGGAACAACTCACTACTGGCGTCCGGATCACTCTCCCTTGTCTTCTCCCCACTGGTCCAAGGCTCAGGCGCCTCCTGGTGGCCAACCAACCTCTCTGTGCCCTGCTCGGAGTCAGAACCCTGTCCAGGGTCCTCCACATCCTCCGGAGCCGACTCATAGGGCCCCTCGCTGTCGGAGACTGGTGGCAGCTCCAACGGCTCCTGCTAGGCCACAACAACTAGCTTACTGAAACCACCTACCATCTCTGGCTTCTAACACATGGAAAACTAAAAAAAAGGCAACTTATGGCTTGGCAATGTATGCAAAAGAAGTAAGCTGGATTCAACGAGGGGGCTGATGTATCAGAACCTACAGACCTAAAAGAGTCAAGATGTGAGAACAGAAAGGCTGGAAGGGAACCGGATACACTTGGCAGCTCTGAGCTACATGCACTGACTGGGGAAGCTCTATAAGCTGATTTTAGATTACTTCTTGAAAGCTTCTCCATATCACTGGTCTTAGACCAGAGTTCCCCAACTTTGTGGACTGGTGGGGGGGGGATAGGGAGGTAGTTCCACGTGAGTCGTGGGCACAAAGCCCACATGCATTTGTCCATTGCTCATGCAAGTGGGGATGCGCATGCACACGCTCACCCACCGGTTCCACAGCATGGTTCTGAACAGCTCAAGCCCAGTAATGGGCCATGATCTTGGGATTGGGGACACTTGTCTTAGACCATTGAGAGAAGAACTTAAACATACTGTATTTTTAGGAGTATAAGACAAACCTATTTCTGGGTGCGTCTTATACATTGAATACAGCATTTTTGGCCTCCTGAACCCCCACCTTTGCAAAAATGGCCATTCATAGTCTTTAGGAGGCTTCCAGAGTGGTCCTGGGGGCTGGGGTGGGCACAAATGAGCAAAAAATAGGCCGTTTTTTGCTCATTTTTGACCTCCACAGCCTCCAGTAGCATTCTATAATTTTCCTAAAGGCTATGCATGCCCTTTTTTTTTTTTTTTTTGACAAAAAACAGGCCCGTTTTCGCAAAAACGGGCTATTTTTAGGAGGGCTGCAGCATGCAAAAACTTTTTTTTTAATTTGCCTCTTCAAAATCTTGGTGCATCTTATACTCTGGTGCATCTTATACTCCGAAATATGGTATTATTCATGTATGCTTGGGCCTTTGATTTTTAGTGAATATCTTGGCTATAGATTTTTATTTTGTTTTAGAAAGGTTTGGAGAATTGTAACAAGAAGAACACTCTTGATTTTTTAAATTTGTTGCAAGGAAACGTGTATTGTATTTTGCTATATTTTGATTAAGGCCATGAGATATATATTGTTTTGATTTTTTTCCCAGCACGCTGCAACAAAATGCTTTGAGCAAATACAAGACTGTTGCTACCTTTCAATTATTTATTAAACCAAGCTATTGTAACTAGAAAGTGATTAATTTCTGCTCATTTTCCTTGCCATTCAGATCAAATCAATCTCTTTATGATCAAAGATCAGCATAAATGGAGGGTAGGATACAAGAAATTTTAAAACATAAAAAGTATTTAAAAAAAATTAAATAAGGAGTTTAAAAATATAAAAAACAAATACCCATTTTTTAAAAACTGGATTCTGATCTATTATCCATCGCATCTTTCTGTGCAGCAATTGTAGTGAATATCTAAGCCATATATTCCATTCATAACCAAAACGTGAATGATAGATACGCATCGTGTCTTTCAAATCAATTGTGAACCAAGTAGAAAGAAATAAATTATTTGCTTTAGCAGGTAATTATTACCATTTCCGTTCTATTTGTGTTCTTTTAAATATTCCAATTTTACCCACACTCCCAAAAGTTTTAGTAGTACTCAACATTTCTTCTCATACGAGAACCCCTGCTCCAACTGGACCACACTTTACTTCAAAAACATTATTGATTTTTAAACCTTTTATTTTTCCTATCTTGCCTTTAGGTTACTTAGCAATAATACACTGGGCAAGTGTTGTGGGAAGGTTATAATAAGAAACTTCTCTTTGTGACATGTTTTCTTCGATGCAACAAAATCTGTAACTTTGGACTTGGATGACTAAACTAATTATTTTAAAAATACCTAATACTCTTGTCATTGAGAGATAATTAATGGCTGTTACAAGTGTGCCACGCCTCTCAAATATGATTTTTTTCTTCTTTTTACATTCAGATACACACAGAGAGAGGGAGGGAGAGAGAGAGAGATTCACATTTACAAATATTCCATTTAGGTGCTTTCTTTCTTTCTTTCTTTCTTTCTTTCTTTCTTTCTTTCTTTCTTTCTTTCTTTATTATTTATTTATTTATTTATTTATTTATTTATTTTATACACATAAGCACATCAACAGAACACATAAACACATTAACAAAAATAACCACATAACTTAAAAACAAAATAGGAACAAGAAGTTCCATCGTATATCATACAGCAGTTCCGTATCGGTTTCTTTGCAGTTAGTGTTTTCCCTTCTATAAATTTCTATCTTGCATTCGTAATCTCCTTATTCATTATCCATTTTTATATACATTTCTTTATTTATTTATACTTAGCTACTTATGATCAAGTATTATTTACCAATATTGTGCTTTAGGTGATTTTTTTTTTTTTTACTATTATTATGTTTTAATGCTTTTATTTGCTGGTATGTGTGTGTAATAAAATTGATTAAATTGTGTAATAAAATTGTAATAAAATTGATTGGTTGATTGAAATAATATTTTTATAGAGAAAACATTGTATTGTTATATTGTTCAGAGGTCATACATCAAAAAGTAAGGAAAGAAAAATACAACAACCAATGTGAACATTTATTATAATGTATATAATAAATTTTATCTGGGAGCTGACTTTTGTTATACTCCGGATGTCAGAGTTGGGCATAAGGTTGAGAGATCCTGGGTTCTCAGAAATTGGCTCCTTTGGGTATTTACTATGCTCTCCTTATTTCTACGTGTTGTAGAATGCAGAATAGGTTTTGGAATATGCTTATAGCAATAGTAATCATGAAAATTCTGCTAATAGGGTGTTTTCGTGACCCGACAAATGTGCGATAGACATATGCCCGCGGACAAAACCATGCCAACAAAACCGCGACGTGAAAATCACACCCACAAATTCGCGACATCAAAAGCGTGATGACAATAAAATTGGAAAAAAAAAAGGGTTAGGGTTATAACATGCGTATGCGCGATTTTGTCGTCGCGCATTTGTCGGGGCGCTATTGTTGAAAATCAATTAGGGATTTTGACGTCGCGGTTTTGTCGTCGCGGTTTTGTCATCACGCATATGTCTATCGCGCATTTGTCGGTGAACCAGGTGTTTTAATATGATGGAGATATGTGTTTTTGAAGTATATAGAATTTTATGGAAAATGTAATGCTTCATTTTTTAAAAAAATGCATTTAACATGTTGTTGACTGATAATTTAAAATTTTAAAAAGATGGGGCTCTCTTTTCTTTTTTTACAGGATGGGCGGTTACGAATAAATGACCAGCTTATTGCAGTAAATAGTGACTCTTTGCTTGGAAAATCAAACCATGAAGCCATGGAGACTTTGAGGCGTTCCATGTCTATGGAAGGAAATATTCGTGGCATGATACAACTGGTAGTTATCAGGAGGCCAGAAAGGCAAATTGAAATGGTAGGTGAAACATTTTTTTATCCACCCATCTTTGCATCTATTATAGCACTACCACTAGCAAAACCACTCTCTAAGTCAGGGGTAGTCAACCTTTTTATACCTACCACCCACTTTTGTATCTCTGTTAGTAGTGAAATTTTCTAACCGCCCACCGGTTCCACAGTAATGGTGATTTTATGAAAACTTAATGAAAATGTTTTTAAATAATGCTATGATTTTTTTTTTAAAAAGTCAATTAAATTTTAAAAAAGGAAAGTGCTTCAGTATTGGACAAAACCCCAACCGCCCACCCTGAAAGCTGGAACACCCACTAGTGGGCGGTAGGGACCAGGTTGGTTACCACTGCTCTAAGTGGTTTACAGAGTCCATATATTTCCCCCAACAATCTGGGACCTCATTTTACTGACCTTGGAAGGCTGAGTCAACCTTGAGCCTGGTAAGATTTGATCTGCCAAACTGCTGGCAGCCAATAATCAACAGAAGTAGCCAGCAGTACTGCACTCTAACTACTGCGCCACCATGACTCTAAGTTCATGTTGTGACTCAGCAGAAGTTTGCTGTGAGTTGAGTCGGGATGCAGGAATAACAATGCAGCTGGGGCTCATTAGTGTGGTCTACTGGAGATTAAAGGACTGATGGTGCCACACCCTGGTTGCAGAAGTCAACCTTCACTTGTTCGTTCGTGGTTCGCCGTTCATCGGTCGTGGTTTGTTTGTGAGAGGTACTTGGATAAGTGATTTGCTTTCTGTAACCCTGATTCAAAGAGACACTTGGAGAAGTGATTTGCTTTCTTTCTGTAAAACCTTTTTGGCAGAGACTTTATTTATGTTTATTTTTGGGCTCGCAGCCAGCGTGAGCTGAGACTGATAAAGTTCTTTCCTTTTAAGTCTGTCTGACTGTCGTCTGTTAACGAGCGAAGAAGCGGGATCAGAACAGTTCATTATATGAAACGTTGACCTGAGATTGCTCTAATTAATAGTGACATTTACCAATCTTGATACATGCTAAACCATTATGTTTTTGAGAACTGCTAAATAGGAAAAGATTTATCTCCGATGTGACTAAAGAAACCTTAAGACAAATTCCTTGGTGTCCAATCACACTTGGCCAAAAAAGTATTCTATTCTATTCTATAATTTTTTTTTAATTTAATGTTGGGTTTTTTTCTTCCTTTGTGAAGATTCATAGGTTGTCAAAAATGTGCATATTCTCATGTATTGCCAGGTCCTTAGTATTATCGAGAAATGCAGCACAAAATGCAAGTTCTACCTTTTTCAGCAGAATTTGCTAAGTGTTTCCGCCATTTCTAAACTGTCCCAATTAAGAGCCTATTGCCTTCCAAATATTTGAAAAAAATTATCAGCTGACATAAAGGTTTGCCTGAAATTTCATAGAAATATAGAATTAAATTGTCCAACGTTTATTTTGTTAGTGATGAAGGGCTTTGTGAAAATTCTTTTGACCAACACATCACTTGGCCCATAAATCTTTCTCCTCCTCTTTTTACTACTCAGCCAGCAAACCCAGATGACAATAGAATAGAATAAAAATGGCATGGAATAGAATAACAGTGTTGGAAGGGATCTTGGAGGTCTTCTAGTCCAACTCCCTGCTTAGGCTTGCATACCCTTGTGTTAAAATATAAATGTTAAGTATAGTTTCTCTTAAATCTTATTTTCCATAATGCGCTAACAGGAATTGTCAGATTATTTTTCATGCTGTCCTTGAAAAACCAAACATTGTTCCCAAATTGCAAAGAAGAATATGTATTTTTTTTGGGTAAGTGATTGCTAATGGTTGAGCTTCAATTCTTGCAACTTCCTCAGTCTTAACTGTATTAATGTGCATATATGTATTAAGGCTTCTCTTATGAAAACAGAGGTATGAAAATTGGTTCCACCACAAATCCATGAAGCCCTTATCCGCGGAGACATAAGCACAAAGACTAATTCGCACCGTTCAAAGCACTAAGGAAAAATGCGACCCTACCGCGATGACATAATCGCGGAGGGCAAATCCGTGCATTCCCAAGCACTCAGTACCCTAAACCTAACCCTAACCCTAACCCTAACCCTAACCCTAACCCTAACCCTAAACCCTAAACCTAACCCTAAACCTAACCCTAAACCTAACGCTAAACCTAACCCTAAACCTAACCCTAAACCTAACCCCTAAACCTAATCCTAACCCTTACCTTAATTGAAATCGGCTTTCTGCCGCGGCACCGTTTTAAAGCGCTCTTCTGTTGCCGCGCTGTTGTCGCAGCGGTGATGACGCACGGTGATGACATCGCGGCTTTAGCAATGCGCTTATGTCTCCGCGGATAAGGGTTTCGCGGTTTTGTCGTGCCACGTGAAAATGTAATATACCTTTTCCATGTGCCTTGTGAAAAATGCCTAATGCGCATTATTGAGTCTCACTCGTTTTAAACACTACTTTTTAGAAAATAAAATATGCTTACAGTTCAATTGTAATTCCATTTAGAGCTAAAAAGTATAGCAAAAAGAGCCATGACCTGTTCCTTCTGTTGCCTGTTTAAAAATCCATTATTTTTTTTATTGGCTGGGACACTAATGGCATCTTTTCATGACTGTTCTGTTTCACTAACTGAGGACCCTAATTAGGCGGCATACTGATCAGTTGTTGAGCTATTGATTTGGTTGTTTATCAAAGACCTAGAAAAGCAGGTTTTCATCCCATTGCTGTTAATTTAAAAGTATCTCCGCATGAGCTACCTGCATTTGCTTCAAGCTTACTGTGCCATAGATATATTTTAACCCCAGAAAAGAATTACAAATTGTAGTGCAGAGGACATATAGTAAGCTAATGGTTTTTTTTTTTAATTATTATTCTTCTTTTGAAAGTTGAGAAGAGATGCTGTACTGGGTAAAAATGCCTTATTACTTATTAATAGAAACTTTAATATTCTAGTTAAATAGCTTCTATATGATTTCCTACAATAATACTTTCAGTAAAGTGCTGAGGAATATCCCCACTCCTGCTAGTCTCAATCAGGAACTTTGCAATGTGGTTCACCGACAAAAGGGCGACCGACAAAACCGTGCTCGACTAAACCGTGGTGACAAAACTGCGAGTTCTAAACCACGCCCACGAATGAGCGCTGAATTGTGCCGACAACAGCGCGGCGACAGAAGCGTGCTGTAAACCTAACCCTAAACATAACGCTAACCCTAACCCTAAACCTAACCCCAAACGTAACCCTAACCTTAAACCTAACCCTAACCCTAACCCTAAACCTAACCCTTACCTTAAATTAAATCGCCCTTCTGTCGACACGCTGTAGTAAATCACCCTTCTGTTGATGCACTGTTGTCGACGCGCTGTTGTCAGCGCGTTGATGACGTCGCAGTTTTAGCGACGCAGTTTTGTCGGCGCGCTTTTGACGAGGGCGATTTTGTCGGGCCACGTTGCAATGCTAGGTCAAGCTCTCACAAGGGTTGGTTAAAGAGGGGAAAATGAGAAAATTGGGATTTAGCTGAAAATTAGTTTGACAAACTGTTTCCACTCCAAGACTATATTTTTATTGGCAGATATTATCTTCATATGCCTTATTATACAGATAGAATTATACAGGTGTTTTAAAGTCACTGATTACTGAAACTCTCAAAAATATGTCAAAAGACAAAGAAGGACGGGAAAAACAAAATTGGCAACCTGGAAAGTATAATAGAAGGAAAAGCAAATAATTCAAAACATCGCTTAAGAATAAAAAGAAAAAAAGACTTCAAGAGCAAAATGCAAGAGATAAAAATGAGTTATTCATAATGTTTTGGAGTGAGATTTGGAAATACTAGAATATTTAAAGGAAGATAACTTTATTTACAACAAACAACGGGAGAAATGGGTTAGGAAACATAACACAAGAGAAAGAGGTTTTAAGAGGAAAGCAGGTGGAACATGAACTGTGTTTGTACAGCCGAGGTGGCGCAGTGGTTAGGGTGCAGTACTGCAGGCCACTTCAGCTGACTGCTAGCTGCAGTTCGGCGGTTCAAATCTCACCGTCTCAGGGTTGACTCAGCCTTCCATCCTTCCGAGGTGGGTAAAATGAGGACCCAGATTGCGGGGGCAATATGCTGACTCTGTAAACCCCTTAGAGAGGGCTAAAAGCCCTATGAAGCGGTATTTAAGTCTAACTGCTATTGCTATTGCTACACCTATTAGATAAAGGGCTCATTTAATATTTATTTGTTTGTTTGTTTTTCATATTTCTTAGCCACACATCACCCTTGTATTATAAATTGTTATATAATATATAGATTATAAGTATTACATACTTAGGTTAAAATAATATTATACAATAATAAAGTGGACAGTGAACAAACTTAAAGTGGACAGTGAACAAACTTGGTTATGGTTAACAACAGGTACATTAAAGAAAGAAACAGAGTCACTAATCCTGGCTGCACAAGAACAAGCTATCCGCACAAATGCCATTAAGGCCAAAATCGAAAAATCCTCTGATGATGCCAAATGCAGATTTTGCAAAGAAGTTGATGAAATTGTTGATCACATACTCAGCTGCTATAAAAAAAAATCGTGCAGACTGATTATAAATTGCGGCACAATTCAGTAGCACAAATGATCCATTGGAATTTGTGCAAAAATTACAATATTAAAACAGCAACAAACTGGTGGGAACATCAGCCTGAAAAAGTCACCGAAAATCAGATGGTCAAGATCTTGTGGGATTTTCGCATACAAACAGACAAAATACTGGTGCATAATACACCAGGCATCACACTGGTTGAGAAAAATAAGGTCACAATCATCGACATCGCAATACCAGGTGATAGCAGGGTCGACGAGAAGGAACATGAAAAAATTGTGAAATACTAGGACTTAAAAATTGAAATTCAACAATTATGGCACAAACCAGCAGTGGTAATTCCAGTGGTAATCGGCACACTGGGTGCTATTCCAAAATCACTGGAATTACATTTAAAACAGTTAAAAATTGACAAAATCACCATCAGTCAAATGCAAAAAGCCGCACTGCTTGGATCCGCACACATATTACGAAAATACGTTACGACGTCCTAGGCCCCTGGGTGGGGCCAACTAATAATCAATGCCAAATCCGGCGAAACAACTGACCGCTGTGATACAATTCTGTTGTTGTGATAATGATAATAACATAATCCCATACCCCACTCCAGTGACAACACACATTCATATCAGCCATTTAACGGGTTCCATCTGGTTCTGCCTGCTGGCAGAAGCATGTCTTTGGGGCCTTCTGAAAGAGCCTCAGAGTGAAAGCCAGTCTAATTTCTGCATGGATAATATTCCAGGGGGAGGGAGCCATCACAGAGAATGCCCTACTTCTGGTTTCGCCTCAGATTTATCTCCTTAGGGGATGGGGCCCACGATATTCCTTGCCTCCCCACTCTAGTGGGTTGGGTGGATCTGAATGGCAAGAGATGGTCCCTCAGATAACCTGGTCCCAAGCCACGAAAAGTTTTAAAGATGACAACCAGTACCTTGGATTTCACCTGGAAGCAAATTGGCAACCAATTCAGTTCCCTCAGGAGAGGTAACACAAGTGCCCACTGAAATCTGCACAAAACCTTGTGGGTTTACTGCATTTTGGACCAACCAGATGCTTTTCAAGGGCAGCCCCATGTAGAGCACATTGCAATAGTCAAGTTGGGAGGTGACTAGGCCATGAGTGACTATGAGTAGGGATTGTTGGTCCAGGAAAGGACATAACTGGCACGCAACCCATAGTTGTGCAAAGGCCCTCTTGGCCACAACTGCTACCTGCTCGAAGAGCAGGGGGCGCGAGTCTAGGTGAACCTCAAATTACACATTGGGTCTGTTTGGGGCAGTGCCATACTATGCAAGGCCAAAGGTGGCAATTCTGAATAGACCAAGAACCCCAAGCCAAGAGCTACTTGGTCTTGCCTGGGTTCAGTTTTAATCTTTTGCTCCCCATCCAACCCCTAACAGCCTTCAAGCACTGTGAGAGGAAGGTCACAGCATTGCTTAACTCAGCACAGGCTGAGATATACAGCTGAATATCATCGGCATATTGGTGATATCTTAGTCCATGGTGACGGATGAACTCACCCAACAGCTTCATGTAGATGTTGAATAGGAGAGCAGAGAGTTGTGAGCCCCGCAGTTACTTTACTGATCTTCTGGATTGTTACTACAATGCCCCGGATGTGGTATTGATATCTTGTGGCAGTCTGCTTTCCAAAGTCCTGAAAAAGATTTGATGATCATTTCTTTTGCTATAATATAATAAATGTGGTAGGGGATTGGCTGACCATCCTGATGTGATGTAGGCAATGTTGCTCTTTTTGAACACTACTGAATCATCTTGAGGTGGTAGGCTGAACCAAGGTAGGCCTCAAGTCTGAACCAAACTAGGGTTTCATGATATTAAGCCTTAAATGTTCACATATAGAAATTACAAAGTCTGAATTTAAAACATGGTGCGGTTGACACAGGTTAGAGGGAAGTCTGCACATGAAATCTGCTGAAGCGAAGTATCTATTTTAATCTATCTGCTGGCTTGACTGTAAATCTGTGTGGTAGACATATATTGCTCCATTCGCTGATCCATGTATACTTCCTGTAACTTCCTGTAACTCAGGGGCAAATCTTGAGGGGTGTTTCCAAAACTAACAGATGGCTTTAGCTGAAAGTGATAAACCATATAAGGAAGTTCCTGAATTTCATTCAAGGTTCAGGCCAATTATTCTTTGCTATGAACCTGCGCAAATAAACTATTCCTTCCCTGAAGAGCTGGCTTGCGCGTCCTGTTTTTTCTACAACAATCTGAAGGTCCCCAAGACTCCCAAAGCTGCATGCTGGTACGTTTCCAGAAAAAGAGAAGAGGACGATTCCGTACCAGAGAAACTGCTGGCCAGCATAACTTAAACTGTTTAATTCTCAGTCGAGAATTAATCTACTCCAGAAGGGAATCTAGATGCAGCAAGGCACACATTTGCTACCACCGAAAGCTGCATGTATAACCTGTAGAGAGATGTTTAACTTCGAAATGCTTGGACAGGCACACATAATTCAAGCTTTTGTTTTGTTCTTTTATTGCTACTTCTCTATTACCATCACTTATCAGAAGAGCCTGAGGGAAGTAGGAAAGAAGGGGGGGGGGAGGAAACTGATTTGTTTAGCTGTTGTAAAACTGTGGAAATGAAATACTGTCTACATTGCTTCACATGCCCACAAATGAAAGTACTAATTTGCATTATCACGGCAATAAAAAGAAAGAAAGAAAGAAAAAAAAAAACACAGGAAGATATTGTGTGCTGTCCATTACATCAGTTCCAATAAACTCTGGAGACCCTTAGAGCCGAGGTGGCGCAGTGGTTAGGGTGCAGTACTGCAGGCCACTTCAGCTGACTGTTATCTGCAGTTCGGCAGTTCAAATCTCACCGGCTCAAGGTTGACTCAGCCTTCCATCCTTCCGAGGTGGGTGAAATTGAGGACCCGGATTGTTGTTGGGGGCAATATGCTGACTCTGTAAACCGCTTAGAGAGGGCTGAAAGCCCTATGAAGCGGTATATAAGTCTAACTGCTATTGCTATTGCTATTATGACACTGGCATTCTCAGCTTATATGGAGAGAAGGAAAATGAGTCTTTGTGATTTAAAAAAAAAACTTTAAAAGTACCAATTTAGAAAGATGTAAAGGAAAAAAATGGGATTTTCTTCTTTTCCCCACGCCTTAGACATATATTGAAATTGTGAGGAAGTTTCAAGAATAGACAGGTGTGCATAAAATGTGGCATGCAGATTATTTTCTGACTTATTATTGCTTTTTAGATGAACAGATTCTTGACAGTGAATGGTTTATAAGTCTTATTTTAAATGTGAACCAGGACTCTTATCTTGGTTTGGTTTTATGCTTTGTGCAAAACTTTTTCAAAATGCACCCACAACCCTCTTCAGACTAAGCTTTATTTTTAACTTTTTTCCCTTTGAGGGCCTAATCTTCCTTGAGATTAGATAGCCCAAAAGAGAGGTGAATATGTGAACTTTACATCCCAAGGCACATAGCTGGTTCCACAACTTGAAGAATATTGAAGAACCCTAAGTTAGGAGCAGTGGTGGGTTTCAAAAATTGTTTGAACCTACTCTGTCGATGTGGCCTCCTTTGTGGGAGTGGCTTGCCGCCCATGTGACCGGATGGGAGTGGCTTGCTGCCCATGTGACTGGATATGAAGATGCCGACGACACTTGTCAGAACCACCTTAAATTACCTCACAAACAGCACTGGCATGCATAAGAATAGGATGTAAACTTGTTTTTTAAAAGGCATCTTTGGTTTGCGTTAAAACAACTTCAACACACGCAATGTTCTGATTGCCCCACAAACGCAGTAGTCATCCTCACCTTTCACAGAGGCACTGAGCTTTATAAATATCAGCATGATAGTGTAGAATAATCATATCCAAGGACCAGTGGTGGGTTTCAAAAAAACTTTGGAACCTCTTCTGTAGGTGTGGCCTGCTTTCCGGGTCCACTGGTGGAACCTCTTCTAACCGGTTCAGTAGATTTGACGAACCGGTTCTACCGAATAGCTGCGAACTGGTAGAAACCCACCTCTGGTTAGGAGATGACTATAGTAATGTACTTAATTAATTTCAGAGGGTCTTAGATTCTAGCCTAATTTTAATGATGGTTTTAACCA
Organism: Thamnophis sirtalis; assembly: GCF_051295495.1. Lineage (NCBI taxonomy): Eukaryota > Metazoa > Chordata > Lepidosauria > Squamata > Natricidae > Thamnophis > Thamnophis sirtalis. Next base: position 5,077,679 of record NW_028261381.1, on the reverse strand, counting down.
ACTATTGTATCCTGAATGCTAGAAACACGTCCTGTGGTTACAATTCTGCAAAACGAAGGCCAATGTGTCAATGCTTTGCAAATAGTTTTAAAAGAAGGAAATGTCCTTTGAATTGTTGTGAAAATAGGATTTTTACAGCTACTCTGTGAAAATTAGGAACAGTTAATCCGTATTGCAAATTAATATTTTAATTCCATGTAGTAAATTGTTTATTTTTTTACAAGGGAAATGTCAGAAGAAATTTGGAATGGTGATTGATGTGAAAAAAAAAAAAAACTTTATAAAGCCAGATACATTGGCATGTGATTTAGGGGTATGCCATTTGTTTCCAAAGCCATTCTGGTGTGCATTCATTACAGCACATATGTGGCAGCCACTGAGAGAAGGGAACCAGCTGGCTGTCAAAAAATTACCATTGGCAGAGTTTTTCTTGTCTCGACAAGACTACAAGCTGCCTTCACAGATGGAGTAATAATGGGAAGCCAGTTGCGGTCAGAAGATGCACTACATGTATTTTGCCTCTTGTGATATAATATGGGACTTTGCTAAATATTCAGTAGTCTTCTTTCTTTTTAGCCCTCCTCCAGTAAAAATAAACCCCTCTCAAAAGAACTATTTGAATGTTTTCTGCCATTGTTTCCCATGGATGCTGCTTCTTTATTCCCTTTTTAAAATTACTTATCGTAATAGCTATGACTGGTGTTAACTTGCCAATCAGATTTGCCATTAGAGGCAGCTGATAGTCAATTAAGTGTTAGAAACAAATGATGGCAGACTAAATGAATACACAAATATATTCACCAAGAATAGCAATAATTCTCAGGGAAAAAAGAAAAACAGATAGTCAGAAGGCAAAGCCCATATTCCTTGCCCAGGTCTCATTTCGAAACTTGGAAAAAATGAGGGATATTTGTGGAAGAAATTTAATGCTGCTTCATGTAGTGGTGATCTATTGGGTGCCACTGAGGTGGCGCAGTGGTTAGAGTGCAGCACTGCAGGCTACTTCAGCTGACTGCAGTTCAGCAGTTCGGCGGTTCAAATCTCACCGGCTCAGGGTTGACTCAGCCTTCCGTCCTTCCGAGGTGGATGAAATGAGGACCCGGATTGTTGTTGGGAGCAATATGCTGACTCTGTAAACCACTTAGAGAAGGCTGAAAGCTCTATGAAGCGGTATATAAGTCTAAGTGCTATTGCTATTGCCACTTTAAATCTCAAAATGACACTACTCAGTTACATGGGTTCACCCACAAATGCGCGCCCGACAAATGCGCACCGACAAATTGGCGCCGACAAAACCGCGCCCACTAACGTGCGCCGACAAATGCGCGCCAACAAAAGCGCGCCATCGAAAACAACGCGAAAACAATGGTAACAACATTAACAACCCTAACCCTAATCCTAACCTAAAAACCCTAATCGCGCTTTTGTGGGTGCGGTTTTGTCGGCGTGCTTTAGTGGGTGCCATTTTGTCGGCGCTGTTTTGTCGCAGCGGTTTTGTCGGGTCACGAGTTACATGGAGATGGCTACCTTGAATATTGACAGATGCTGCCAATTTCCTTAAGCTTTGCTGATTAGTTCAACGTCTTAGCGCTTCTTGCAATTTACACACTTCCAACAGGCTGCAGAGATCACAAGAGACATTGCCAGGAGAAGCAAGTGTGTACCTGAATGAGCTAGTGTAGCTGCTGAGTCCAACTCCAAGGACATGATGATAATAAAAAGTATACTTTGTCCTCACTCTTCACTCAGAACTTCCAGGTTTAGTGGAGAACTTAAAGCTGGAACTCAGGCAGGAGTGTCTCTTAGTGCTGTTGGCCAACCCATTGTGCCCTCAATCAATTGAAGGGTATGAATACCCATGATGAGATTGGGTTTGACACACCTGCCTTAATCTCTTCTTTAAAGTCCTTCCCATGCATTAGTCCAGTGGTCTCCAATCTTGGCAACTTTAAGACTTGTGGACTTCAACTCCCAGAGTTCCTCAGCCAGCAAAGTTGGCTGAGGAACTCTGGGAGTTGAAGTCCACGGGTCTTAAAGTTGCCAAGGTTGGAGACCACTGCATTAGTCCATTTCTATCACTTTGGAAAAGACACTTTAACTATCCAACATCTTCCCCCACAAGCCAAAATTCTGGGCTCCACCCATTCGAGTGACATAATGCTGTTGGCCAGGTCTCAAACAGCCCTTAGTATCATCTGCATGAGGTATGGCTGTTCAGCACAAGCACATTCCAGTCTTAGGGGATAAAATCACAGGAATTAGTTCCAGTTGCAATTTCCTTTTAAAATTATTAATAACTATTTTAAACGTCTCAAAGGTGCTTTTTCAAAAGGCAAGTGGACTGTTGTTGTTATTTTCCTTGAGGAAGAAGACTGTTTTAAATGTAGGTCTGTTCATATTCAAGTGCGAGTGTTCACAACATACAATAAACGTTTTGGAAACAATGCATAGATTGGGTGGTTTCTAAGAAATTGACAAAGTGTTGCATTATTACCTTAAAGACTGGCAGATTTATTATATTATATACCTTGGTGAATCACTATCAACTACCAGATGCATTATTTTTACATCTTACACTAGGGATTTGTAGCTTACCAGAAGCTCCAGCCAACATCGAGAGTGATAAGAGTATCTTAAGAGTTATGGGTCAACAACTTCTGGAGGGTTGTTGTAAAACATTCAAGTGTTATTGTTGTAATATAACTCCTTGTGTAGGTGTGGGTCACCCATGGCCCAGTGCATAACAGGGCATGTGCAGCCACGCTGAACCACATAGTAAAAAACAAACTCCTAAAGAACATAACATCCTGATAGTTCGTAACATAACATCCTGATAGTTCACTCTAGATGTGCCTTACACAATGACGCCCAGGATTTGACCATATATAGACAGAACTTTCCTGAGCAGTAGATTAGCAATTGTAGCTTGACAGGCTGTCTTAAATCACATGCCGATTGTTGATTGCTCCTCCTGCCTTTGTCCTATCTCAATAAAAGGGGCTCCCAGACCCCCAATCTGGGTCGCTCCATCCCGAGAAAGCTCGTGGCCGTGTCTTTTCTCAACATTGGCCTCATGGACGAACCACGGGTACATCGCATGTTATATTACGGTAATAAATATGATTTTATTTTGTTCTAGGAATGCAAAGAACCCGATATGTTATTTCCAAAAGCAGAGGTTGAAGGGAATATTAATTTCACAAGCACTCCTAAGCAAAGTGATGCTGCTGTACAGTGTTTCGTCACATATTGCCCTCAGGAGAAGTTAAAAGGTAAGCACTATGCATTGGGCTTGGCTTCTGCCTTTAACATTTCGTGTGTGTGTGTGTGTGTGTGTGTGTGTGTGTGTGTGTGTCACTGTATTATTTTCAGAAACTCATAACAACCTAGAAAACAATTAGCTAAAGTGCAGATTGCAAAATATCTAACATTTTATGAATGGTGGAAAAGCTGACTCTGAGTTGATGAATTGGTTTCTTTGCCATAAATTCCAGCTTTAAATGGTTGGTTTTAGAGCACTTGGGGCTCTAAAACCAACTTAGAAATACGAACTGTAATTTCAGCATTTATTTTCTATCAATCTTAAATAACTCCATTGTTACTAAACTTAGATATTGTGTAGAATGGGGTGAGGTTGCACTGTTGTGCAGTGCAGAAGCGAAGAGATTTGTTGTCTGTTTCAGGAGTCAAAAAAGACTTGACAGAATAATAGCAATAGCAATAGCAGTTAGACTTATATACCACTTCGTAGGGCTTTCAGCCCTCTCTCAGCGGTTTACAGAGTCAGCATATTGCCCCCAACAACAATCCGGGTCCTCATTTTACCCACCTCGGAAGGATGGAAGGCTGAGTCAACCTTGAGCCGGTGAGATTTGAACAGCTGAACTGCAGAACTGCAGTCAGCTGAAGTAGCCTGCAGTGCTGCATTTAACCACTGCACATTTAACCACTGCGCCACCTCGGCTCTTTTACTAATGTAAAAGTATGAACCAATGTTGTTAAAAAAGTAAAGAAACCTGTGAGAGGTTGTTGAAGAATTAATCCTAAGAATAATAGGGTACTGCTTTACTGTTAAATGTAGAAATCTATTGGTTTTAATTTGGATGCATTTATTTCCGCTAGAAAACTGTGCAGTGGCGGTATCATAAGCCAGTGAGGTTTATCCGAGACATGATTATTGCTAATTGAAGTGGTTCATTGATGTTCTTCTCATTTCTCATGTATTTCTATAAATCCTGGCTTTCTGTCAATTTACTTTGGCTTTTTTAAAAAAAAGAAATCTAATATTCTCGTGGAAAAGATTAAGAGTCGCTTCTTTAAAGTAATTTTGCTTTGCCTATCATTATTTGAAGAAAGACTTAAAAATCCAATATTGAAATGCCAACCTCCAGTCTATTTTTACATGAATCATCTAATACTTGCTACCCTGAGGTCCTCGGTTTGTTCCTCTGCCAAGCCGGGGTGCAGACTCAGCGTTTGTTTCGAACAACCTCTACAAAGAAGTCTTACTTCAGTGCCAGCAATTTCACATTTCTGTTACTGAAAGATTACTGGAATCTGCCTCATCAGAGGATTTCTAACGTCCCCCTGAAAACTATGAAGTTGCCAACAAACATATCATTTTGGTGGCTATGTCACCGGTTTCCATTCCAAAAACTCAATATAGTAATTCTTAAAAGGGCTATATATACCAATAAGGGAAGATGCGTGTGTGTGCGCGCAAGTGCATTTATATATATATATATATATATATATATATATATATATATATATGTATGTATGTATGTATGTATGTATGTATGTAGGTAGGTAGGTAGGTAGGTAGGTAGGTAGGTAGGTAGGTAGGTAGGTAGGTAGGTAGGTAGGTAGGTAGGTAGGTAGGTAGGTAGGTAGATAGATAGATAGATAGATAGATAGATAGATAGATAGATAGATAGATAGATAGATAGATAGATAGATAGATAGATATGTGTGTGTGTGTGTATACATACATATATACATATATACATATATACATATTTACATATTTACATATTTACATATTTACATATTTACATATTTACATATTTACATATTTACATATTTACATATTTACATATTTACATATTTACATATTTACATATTTACATATTTACATATTTACATATTTACATATTTACATATTTACATATTTACATATTTACATATTTACATATTTACATATTTACATATTTACATATTTACATATTTACATATTTACATATTTACATATACATATATGTTCTGACCCCCTCCTTCATCCAGTAACGAAAGCCAAGACACGCTTAATAAGAATGTCCTTTAATAGCAAGTCCAGACTCTCGGTGGCTGAAAGCCAAGTAAACAAACAGATAAGGACTTTGGCAGCAAGTCCGACAAACCTTGGCAGCAATGCAAACAAACTCTGGCAGCAATCCAGCCTGCCAAGTTCGTTTCTCTTTAGTCCAAGCGTTGACTTCTGCAAGAAGGCTGCGGCACAAGCAGTCTCTTTTATAGTCTGGAGAGGAGCCTAATGACCATCAGCTGAGCGCAATTACCTCCTGTAATTACGTAGTTGTTCTTGACGCCGAGTAGCACTTCGATGGCGTGCATCCCGGAACAACTCACTGTTGGTTTCTGGATCACTCTCCCTTGTCTCCTCCCCACTGGTCCAAGGCTCAGGCACCACCTGGTGGCCAACCAGCCTCTCTGCGCCCTGCTCGGAGTCGGAACCCTGTCCAGGGTCCTCCACATCTTTCAGGGCCAACTCATAGGGCCCCTCGCTGTCGGAGTCTGGTGGCAGCTCCAACGGCTCCCGCTGGGCCACAACACATTGTATACATATACATGTACAAGTACATGTACATGTATATGTATTGGGCAGCCTATAAATGTATATGTATGTGTATATGTATATGTATATGTATTGGGATTGGGTGGCCTATAAATCGTACCAATAAATAAAATAAAATAAATAGCAATAGCAATAGCAATAGCAGTAGACTTATATACCGCTTCATAGGCCTTTCAGGCCTCTCTAAGCGGTTTACAGAGAGTCAGCATATTGCCCCCAACAATCTGGGTCCTCATTTTACCCACCTCGGAAGGATGGAAGGCTGAGTCAACCCTGAGCCGGTGAGATTTGAACCGCTGACCTGCTGATCTAGCAGTAGCCTGCAGTGCTGCATTTAACCACTGCGCCACCTTGGCTCTAAATAGATAGATAGGTGGATGGATGGATGGATGGATGGATAGATAGATAGATTATATAGATATATAGATACACTGTATACAAACACACACACACTTTACTATATAGGTTAATATCATTATAACTGGCCTTTGTGATGTTAAAGTAGGCAAATATCTGCCTAAATATCTCAAAAAGCAGGTTTAAAAGTGAATTCAAAATAAATTAATTTATAATTTACCTTTAAAAGTATTGCTGAGCCAACAGTCTTGAGTTATTCTTACTTTACTTATTTACAAAACTAATTTTAGGGTAGTGTATTACTCATCTGATAAATTTAGGGCCTACCTGGATTATATTGTTCAAAAGTCACCTAAATTGACAATAACCATTTAATTTTTCTATTGCTATAGAGGGACATTATTTATATCAGTGTATTAAAGTATTTGCACCAAACATTCAATTTTCCCAGCTCTCATTTGGTGCCATTTAGGTCCATATATTTTTTATTATTTTTTACTTACAGTTTTCTTGTCTATCATGTACTTATCAACTTTCATTTATTTTGATGGTTTGGGTAGAATCTGTGAACCTGGTTTTGATGTGTCATGTCTAAAAGCTTTATGATATTTTAGACACCGGGAGTTAAGATTAATCATAAAGTGATCCTCAACTTTCATTTAACAATCTTTCAAAGTTGTAACAATGCTGTAAAAAAGTGACTTAAAATGATCCTTGCACTTACGACTATCATATCATCCCAATGATAACATGGTCAGAATTCAGGTACTTGGCAACCAGCATCTATGTTGTGGTGTGAGATGAGGAGGCATGGGAATCAGGGTCAACATCAAGGCAACCTGAGACCTCTGAGGAGAAAGAGGGAATGGAGCTGTCAGAGAGAGAGAGAAAGAGAGGGAGGGAGGGAGGGAGGGGTAGAGAGAGAGAGAGACGGAGTGTGGGTCATCTGTCAGCCCTCAGATGGAGAGTCAACAGCCCCCAGGTCTGGAGGTGGCTGATGAGGAAGAGGAGGAACATCTTGGTCCAGGGCCTGATGCGTGGATGCTCAGAAGGCAAAGGAGAGGAGAGCAGTGGAAATTCGTGGGCTGATCCTTGGGAAGGAAGAGCCACTGCTGTTAGTGAAGCCCTATCCTAGCTCTGGGGATAAAAGGCAGGGAGCAGAGATGAATAGATAGGCAGACAACTATTCATGTCCCAGCGCGACGAACATGTTAGCCTGCAGTGAGATAGAAACTTTTTGCCAGGGCTGCTGGCGCTCCTAATAAAGAAATCTTTGCAGTAACTTCAGAGGGTTTGTCGTGTTTGGAGAGCTGGGTCAGAACCAGTGGTGGGTTTCAAAAATTGTTCGAACCTACTCTGTGGGTGTGGCCTCCTTTGTGGGAGTGGCTTGCCACCCATGTGACTGGATGGGAGTGGCTTGCTGCCCATGTGACCGGATATGAAGATGCCGACGACACTTGTCAGAACCACCTTAAACTACCTCACACACAGCACTGGCATGCATAAGAATATGATGTAAACTTCTTTTTTAAAAGGCATCTTTGGTTTGCGTTAATACAACTTCAACACACGCCATGTTCTGATTGCACCACAAACGTAGTAGTCATCCTTACCTTTCACAGAGGCACTGAGTTTTATAAATACGAGCATGATAGTGTAGAATAATCATATCCAAGGACCAGTGGTGGGTTTCAAAAAAGTTTGGAGCCTCTTCTGTAGGTGTGGCCAGCTTTCTGGGTCCACTGGTAGAACCTCTTCTAACCGGTTCGGTAGATTTGACGAACCGGTTCTACCAAATAGGTGCGAACTGGTAGGAACCCACCTCTGGTCAGAACAATGTACTAATGACAGTTGCAGCATCCCAGGATCATATGATCACCATTTGTGACCTTCCTAGCTGGATTCTGACAAGTAAAATCATACAATACTGTGTGAGCCACTTAGTGATTCTCTTAATACCTTTGTCAGAAAAAAGTTATAGAATCAGGAGCGAGTCACTTAACAACTGCCTCATTTAGTGATAGAAGTTTAGGTTGACTCAGCCTTCCATCCTTCCGAGGTGGGTGAAATGAGGACCCAGATTGTTGTTGGGGGCAATATGCTGACTCTGTAAACCGCTTAGAGAGGGCTGAAAGCCCTATGAAGCGGTATATAAGTCTAACTGCTATTGCTATTGCTAAGTTCTGGTCCCAAGTCCTGGTTCTCAAGTCGAAGATGACGTATGAACTGCAGCCCATTTTTTTGAGCCACAGTTCTTGGCATCTCAGCAGTGATAAGAACACTTTTTTAATCTTATAACTGTAATTAAAAGTCCATCATCAACCCTTTTCCCAGGGGGAAAGCCAGCTTTTTAAGGCCTTCCAAAAGTCTAGAAGAATTAGGAGCCTGTCAGATCTCAGAAAATAAAATATTTCCCCAGGGCCAAGAAATCCACTACAGGCTTCCTATGTTCTACTATTTGAGTGTGCCCAGCCCTCCTCTCAACTCAGTGTGCATGCTGTCCAACTGAGTTATTAGAGATGGTCCTTGACTTATGACAGATAACCCCCCAAAAGGTATTTATGACCTGATTTCAAAGTGATAGTGGCCATCTCCCTTCCCATAGTCACGTGATCACATTTTGGCTACTGGCTCATCTTTACGACCATTTGCAATATCCTGCGGTCACATGACTGCAGTTTTCATCACTTTTTGCTGGTTTTTGTGTCTACTGTTTCTAGCAAAAATGCTGATTGGGTTTAATGAATCTGCTTAATTGTTGCGCTCTCTTAACGACTGCAGTGTTCACTTAAGAACCGTCACAAAAAAATGTTACAAAGTTCGTTGTGATCACATGGTGATCCCCTTAACAACCACAACAACTTACGACCATAATTTCAGGCTCAATTACGGTCATAGGTTAGAAACCTATCTGTACATAGTTGCTTGGGGGAAGAGTTCGTTCAGATCTGTTTTGCTTTTAAAAGTTTGTGTAGTTTTTATTCATGCATTTGTCTTGTTTTCTTCATATCTGCAAATCTTGGTTTATCCTGAGGATGCTGATTATTTTCACTTATTAGTGCCTGGTATGATTGGATTTGAATGCCATAAACATTGGAAGTTTGGATGTTTTAGTTCGTTATTACAATTTAATGTATGAGAATTGAAATATTATATTACAATATAATTATTATAATATAATATGAAATATTATAGCTTTGAAAAAATAAACAAAAGTGGACTTTTATTGTACTAATTAAAATTGCTCCCCACTGATTAATCAACTATCAAGGTTGATTAATCTATCGAATTAAGACAGTTACAGATTATACTCTGTATTTTATATGCACAACTTTTTGCAGCTACATCAGACTAAAGTTATGTTCCCGGATGCCATTGATTCAAATTTACTTATGTATGCAGGGAATCCTATTTGCCTTGAACAATCTATTTTATTTCCCCTACCATTCGTTCTAGTATTGTTTCCGCTGTTATTTTCACAAGAAAAAAAAAATTACGTTGCAGAACTTCACATTTTAAAATTATGGTGTCACAGCAAAATATCCTTTCATTTTTAACAAAAATGGTAATAAATGTTTCAAATTATAAACAAACAAACATTTCATGGTATTCATAGAAGAGGTGATAATAAATGCACGGCAAATTATTTCAAATTTTTGATCCATTAATGTTCAAACAAAACTCTCTATTTTATAAAGACCAGAGTAGTGAGAAATATCACTTCTGGGAATAATGTCTCTCTTTTCTAGCTGACTAGCTGGGTCAAAGGGCTGCCTCCTGATATCAGAGTTGGGAAAGATACTTAGATTTAGCCTGAACGTTTGTTTAAGCATCCTGAATGCAGTAGGCGGTCTTGAGAGACCCCCTACTGCCAATTATCTCCACGCGACCGATTAGATCCCATAGACTAGGCCTCCTCCGAGTTCCATCTGCCGGTCAATGCCGACTGGCAACTACGCGGAGGAGAGCCTTCTCGGTGGCAGCTCCGACCCTCTGGAACGATCTCCCCGTGGAGATTCGTACCCTCACCACCCTCCAGACTTTCTGCACAGCCCTTAAAATCTGGCTATCCCGTCAGGCCTGGGGCTAAAGACTGTAACCCACCCGAATGGTATGAATGTTGTGCTTTTAATTATGTATTGTTTTACGTGTTAAATGTTTGTCCCCCCCCCTTTGAGTTGTAAGCCGCCCTGAGTCCCCCCAGGGAAAAGGGCGGCATATAAATAAACTTTCATAACTCATAACTCATGTCTCAGCCAATTTTGTATCCTCACCTCTGGTGAAACATGCTTTTCTGTGGTTGAAAGCATCATAGTTGTGTCAAAGCTTGATGTACTGTGTTACCATTAGTCCCACAATGGGTTCACTCAGAGGTGGGTTCCTACCAGTTCGCACCTATTCGGTAGAACCGGTTCGTCAAATCTACCGAACCGGTTAGAAGAGGTTCCAACAGTGGACCCGGAAATGAGGCTGCACCTACAGAAGAGGTTCCAAAAAAATTTGAAACCCACCACACAAACACACACAGAGAGAGAGAGAGAGAAAGAGAGAGAGAGAGAGAGAGAGAGAGTGAGTGAGTGAGAGAGAGAGAAAAAGAAAGAAAGAAAGAGAAAGAAAGAAAGAAAGAAAAGAAGAAAAAAAGAAAGAAAAAGTGAGAGAGAGATGAAAGAAAAAAGGAAAAAGGGACAGAGAGACAAAAGGAAGGAAAGAGAGAGAGAGAGAGAGAGAAAGAAAACACATGGCCGGCAAGCCACTCCCACCAGGTCACATGGCTGGTAAGCCACTCCCACAAAGGAGGCCACACCCACATAGTAGGTTCGAAATTTTTTTGAAACCCACCACTGGGTTCACTCCTCTAGACTCCACTACACTTTTTTTAAAACTCTTGTTTTAAAATTAATTTGAACCCTTCCTGCCACAACTAGAATGGGGTCTGCATTTCCTTATCTTGGAAGTGTGTAGCCTAACTACTGCAGAACAATTTAATGTCCATGTGCTGCTCTGCAGAAAGGCAGATTTAAAAAAAACAACAACACCAAAACCCTATTGAACGCATAACTTCCAAAGCAGTCGGTAGGTCCTGTTATGTTCACATTTTGTAGGGATGTACCCAGTAATCCTATTGCAATCCTGTTAACACGCTTCCCAGATTGCACTCATGAATTCCTGCTTACCATTTTACTTGCAGAAAATTGGTCTGCTGGAACTTAGAAGGTAGCAAAATTTTGTGGAGCTGCATGTAAGGGTTGCCAGCACAACTGGTAAACTAAATTTCCCCCAGTTATCTAGTTATCTGCTTATTGTCTGGACATTTCAATGTCCATAGGCTGTTGTAAGTTGCTGGCTTTGCGCTGTTATAAAATATTCAGTTACTCATTCTTTCATAATTTGTTCCAGAAGGTCAGACTTCTTTATTTGGTCTCTTAAAGCTTCTGGATGAAGATAAGAGCTTGTGGATGGTATTAATATATTCAGATTTCTCTACTCCCCCCCCCCCAAACTACTTCCCCCTTAAAAGCATCTATTAGTTAATAAGATTCCCAGCTCTCAATGGGATAGAAGGTCAATATCGAATTCATTATACTTTTCTTCACTTAACTTGGAAATGTGTTTTTTTTCCTTACCTTGGGAGGAATATGCATGTCATGTATGTTTCAGACAGCAACAACATAAGAGAGTAATTTTGCACGTGGTTGATACGCTCAGATTCAGATTAAGAATATTAACAGAAATCAGTGAGCATGCTTTCATTATCAGTTGGTATATATTATTTATTTGTTTTCTAATACATAACAATTGGTGGATAACAAAATAGAACCTTAATCACAGTTTTAACTATATGGCAGCATAATTGAGCATCTACGCACCCATTGAGTGTTTTATTTAAGTCTTAGCTCAAGCCGAGATATGGGAAATCCAGTGAAATTACTAAAATCAACATAGGGCTTTCATTTTTCATCATAAGGCGAATTTCAATATGTTTATCTTTAATTATACATGAGCAAACAGGAATCAGGTCTGTTGAAAATCCTAAGGGGGAAATATTTTTTTTTTTTTGCTTGGTGTATTTTTAATTCTAGTTTGGAGATTTGTATAAATTTGATGCTACTTCAAGATAGATGCTGCATGGCAGTTCAGTTCTTTGGCCAGGAGACAAATATCTACTTTCTACCGTTGTTTACTCTTTTTTCCCTTTAAATTTCAGACTTTGAAAGCGTCACAGATGAAAATGAAGTCCCACCCCCTTTGCCTCCACATCCTAGTGAGAAGCTGTTCACAGATTATAATCATAGGTCAGAAGATGTTTACTATCTCATGCCTCGTGAGAGCAATGAATCTCTTTCATGTTATGTGGAAACTGGTTTTGCTTTACAGTTCATTTGCACCATAACATATCCTCTGATATTCAGCCTTCTTCTTCATCTTCCAAATCTGTTATGATTTGTTTTTCTTACTTACACTCACTGAACTTAAATGTATCATCATCCCCCATTGCAGAGGTGGTTCCTACCAGAGGTGGGTTCCTACCAGTTCGCACCTATTCGGTAGAACCGGTTCGTCAAATCTACCGAACCGGTTAGAAGAGGTTCCACTAGTGGACCCGGAAAGCAGGCCACACCTACAGAAGAGGTTCCAAAAAAATTTGAAACCCACCACTGGCAAGGATCTTGTAACTTGACAGCTTTAAGACTTGCATGGTTCAATGCCAGAGTTTCTGAATAGCTACTTGGACCGACCTAAGTACTAATTCATAATTTCATATCCGGTCACATGGGCAGCAAGCCACTCCCATCTGGTCAGAGAGTAGGTTCCAACAATTTTTGAAACCCACCACTGGTTCCTACCAATTCGCACCTATTCGGTAGAACCGGCTTGTCAAATCTACCGAACTGGTTAGAAGAGGTTCCACCAGTGGACCCAGAAAGCAGGCCACACCTACAGAAGAGGTTCCAAATTTTTTTGAAACCCACTACTGCCACACACACACACACACACACACACACACACACACACACACACAGAGAGAGAGAGACAGACAGACAGACAGACAGACAGACAGACAGACACAGAGAGAGGGAGGAAGAGAAAGAAAGGAAGAAATAAATAAATAAAAAAGAGAAAAGAAAGAAAAAGAGTGAGAGATGAAAGAAAAAAGAAAAAAAGGGACAGAGAGACAAAAGGAAGGAGAGAGAGAGAGAGAGAGAGAGAGAGAGAGAGAGAGAGAGAAAACACATGGTCGGCAAGCCACTCCCACCAGGTCACATGGCTGGCAAACCACTCCCACAAAGGAGGCCACACCCACAGAGTAGGTTCCAAAAATTTTTGAAACCCACCACTGCCCCATTGGGTAGGAAGAAAGTGAGGCCAGTCAAAACTGAATTGTTAAATCTTCAAAGTTTAAACCCAACAAATGTATCTATTGAATTGCTAGAGCTTACTGTAATAATGGTTTTACTTCTAGTAATTGTTTCTTCTTATAAACATTTTCGTTTGGGGGCATTTTGCATTTTTATATTTCATTGAGTACTGGAATGGGTGAAGGGGTTTTCATGTTCATATGGGATTTGAAATTTCATTTAAATGGAACGGTCCCTTTTTATAGCAATTTCCCCTTTCCCATCTTATTTTCCACTCTGATAGGAGAGTCTTTATCGACATTCTGAATAGAATTGGAAACTGGTTAAAAAAATTGGCTATGTTGCAAACCTGATTGAATCAAACCACAGATAAGATGGAAGGACTGGGAAGCCTATATACATGCACAATCCTCTCCAGAGTCTTCCCTATCATGTGTTCTGCCTTTCTGATTAGAAAGATATTTCAAAATGTCCAGTTTTTATACAGTTTTCCTCTTTCCTCAGAAGAGACTTACAGTGTTTCTTTAAGACAGACTGTGTGTCCATGTAATTCATATAATTCACAAATTTCAGTGAAATTTTGGTTTGGAAATATGTAATTTTCAGAATACTGTATTATTTTTAAACTTAATTTTAGACTTAGGTGTAAGATAATCATGGATCAACAGGCTGGAATGTAATAGTCCCAGTGATGGAAATTAGCAGAATCAAGAGTTCAGACATCCTTCCAGCCTGGCCTGAACAAAACAAAACAAATTATTGATTACTGTTAATTTTAATTTTAATTCTTTTAAAAGAAAATGTCATTGTCAATTTTAATTGGGTTTGGAATATTCTATTTAATTTTTTTAAAACTTTTGTATTATGTGTTTCTTTTAATGTTGTACACCACCCTGAGTCCTTGGGAGAAGGGCGGCATATAAATCTAATAAACCTAAACCTAAACCTTCCCCATCACAGTTTTTCATTAGCCCTCCAAATCTGTGGAGACAGTTTTGAAGTATCTATTTTTAGGCAAAGTTTGGAAGCAGAGTTAAAGACAGGGATTTGGGGAAAAGGCTCGTGTTTACATGACATTGGACTGTGCCTTTGATCTTTAAAATTGAAAGGAGAAATAATTAAGTTTGGTCTTGATTTCCCGGCAAAGCGTTTTGCTTCTTAACAGCATATTCACATTTTTAATCATAAGCCTAGGCATATTATAGGGAATCTAACAGATTTATCTAATTGGAAACAAATTAAGAACCTGGTGATAAATGTATTAGATGATAGCACACTTTTAATACTTAAATTAATGCACTTTGTTAAACTTTAATAGGCCTTATTAGTACTGAAATAATGATAAAGTGGGCAGAAAAGGTAAAAACCAATACCTTTGGGCTGGATGATAGTTACCCAAAGTAAATTTAGATTTAATGTAGGCAATAACTCATGCAAAAAAAACCTTAAATGGCTTATAATAGCTAAGGAGAGAAAATGCATTATGTTGTATAGAGTTTAATTACTACATCTAATCCTCACCCCACATACTTGGTATGATTTCTTTCTTTCAACAGCATAGCAGCAGATTCAGAGACTTTTTTCCCAGATCAGCCCCTCAACTTCAGATCTTTGACCTTGTCCAAACAGACGGAATTAATTAACCTGAAAACCTCCAAGAGCATGGACCTTGGTAAGAAGTGGTGAGAAGATCACTATATATTCCCTTGTTCTATTTCTTAACTACACCTAATTCGGAAGAAAAATAATTATGAAAGGCCAAATTTGGCAGGAAATTAGGAAGAAAAATAACTTTCATGGCAGAACTTGTTGTTTAGAAACTGTAATGGTAGAGATTGAATTATTAAACCAAATCATAATATAATTTTATTGATTTATACTTTGGCGCAATGTTTGAACCCAATATTTGGTTTACGTAATTTTTGATCAAGGCATTTTACTCTTAAGGCTTGATAAAAGCAACTTACCTTATATGTGTCTATATATAAATACTGAAAACCAAAATTAGTCATATATTTTATTCATTGCGATGCCTTAGAATATTTTGCTTCTCTGTTTAAAACATTGTCTAGGAAATGGGGAGAAAACAAATATGATGATGACATATACTGTAGACTTTAATACAATAATAATTAGCACCATCAAATAATATCTGCCTTTCCCAGGTTCTTGGAAAGAACTTAATAGGTGGATAAAAATGCCAATTCCAGTCTAAACATCTGGCTGACTGCATGACCAACCATAATTTAATAATAATAACATGCATACAAGGAAATTGTGATAAGATTCTAATGCAGGAAAGTTGCCAGGTTTCTCTGTCACTATTCATTTAAGTTATTAGAGATTTTTTTTTTCTTGTCATTTAGGGTTACAATTAAAATAGGAAGCCATTTCCCATCAACAGAAAAAGCATCTGCCACATAAAAGCCCAGACTTAACAGTTGCCAATAAGAAAGATTAAAAAAAGTCTGGATAGTGGACATTGCAGTATCTGGAGACAGCAGAATAGAAAAGAAGGACCTGGAGGTGGGGTATAAAGGCCTGGAAATAGAATTAGAACAACTGTGGCAAAAGAAAGCAAAGATAGTACCAGTAATAATAGGTCCCTTGGGTGCAATCCTAAAACCTTTAAATGGCTACTTGAACACCATAGACATAGACAACAACACCATTACTCAATTGCAAAAGGTAGTTTTACTTGGAACACCTTCGATTCTGCAACAACATCTTTAAGAGCATCAAACAACATTTGCCTATCCCCAGGTCCTTGGGAAGGACTTCATAGATGAATAAAAATGCCAACTTCATCCTAAACAGCTGGCTGACTGTGCAAGCAACAATAAGAATCCATTAACCCATTTACTATAGTGAGAATACAGAAAAAAGAACCATGTATCAGATAATTTGTTGCCCAGGTCAACAAGGGCTATGTCAAATGTTAGAGTCTGAGCATTTGGCAGCAATGAGATTCAGGAGCTTGGCTGGGCAACCAGCGCCTAACCCTCTAGGATTACTAGAAGAAGCACAATCACAGATAAGACAAAGGTATGTTGCAGTGGTGGGTTTCAAAAATTGTTCGAACCTACTCTGTGGGTGTGGCCTCCTTTGTGGGAGTGGCTTGCCACCCATGTGACCGGATGGGAGTGGCTTGCCGCCCATGTGACCAGATATGAAGATGCCAACGACACTTGTCAGAACCACCTTAAATTACCTCACACACAGCACTGGCATGCATAAGAATAGGATGTAAACTTGTTTTTTTTAAAAGGCATCTTTGGTTTGCGTTAAAACAACTTCAACACACGCAATGTTCTGATTGCACCACAAACGCAGTAGTCATCCTTACCTTTCACAGAGGCCCTGAGTTTTATAAATAGGAGCATGATAGTGTAGAATAATCATATCCAAGGACCAGTGGTGGGTTTCAAAAATTTTTGGACCCTCTTCTGTAGGTGTGGCCTGCTTTCCTGGTCCCCTGGTGGAACCTCTTCTAACCGGTTCGGTAGATTTGACGAACCGGTTCTACCGAATAGGTGCGAACTGGTAGGAACCCACCTCTGGTATGTTGTGCGTGAAAATCATGCCATTATGGCTTGCTATTACAAATTATAATACAAGTGAGACTATTCAAGTAAATGTTGGAATTGTGGAACAGCATTTGTCCAAATTCAGATATCACTGAACAACTATTAGCATATTAAAGGTGATTTAGGCAAGGAAAATATTACATGGTGAATTTCTAGAAGAGATAGAGGGTAAAATGGATAAAAATACAACCTAACAATAGTTTATAACTGTAATGTTAAAAATAGAAACTAAAGGCTTGATTTTGTCTGTCAAGAGCAACCCTTTTAAACTAATTCAATTAGGTCAAAATTGAAAAGGATCAAATGTTTCAAACTGCTGATTGTGCAAAGCAGTGGAAAAAACACCAGATAATATACTCAGCTTTTGCAAGAAGGTCACACAAAAGGTTTATAAACAATAACATAACACAGTCGCCAACATGATTCAGTGGAACAATCCATAAAAAGTATTTGCCAATAATGAAAAATTGGTGGGAACATATAGTTGAAAAGGTGGCTGAAAATGAGCAAATTAAAATATTGTGGGCTTTCCAAATACACTTAATGAAGTCTTGTCTCATAATATATCTTATGGGGTTGAACTTTTTTTTAAAAAAAGTGGATAATTGGTGTGGCAAAACCAGGGGATAATAAAATAGTAATTGGAGAACATCACAAAATCGAAATTAAAACATTAAGGCATAAAATGGCCTTGGTGATCCCACTGGCTATTTTTTTAGAACCTCTTCTGTAGGTGTGGCCTGCTTTGTGGGAGTGGCTTGCTGGCCATGTGACTGGGTGGGAGTGGTTTGCCAGCCATGTGACTGAGTGGGAGTGGCTTGGCAGTCATGTGACTGGGTGGATGTGGCCAACTTGTAAAATGTGGTGAAACTCAATTAACAACGCTCTTGCTTAGCAACCAAAATGTTGGCTCAAAAACTCTGGCATTTGAAGCACACAAGTCTTAAAGCTGTCAAGTTACAAGACCCTTGCACCCCTAACCCTTTAGAAAAGAAAACTCCAGGGGTGTTCAAACTTGACAGCTTTAAGACTTGTGGACTTCAACTCCCAGAATTCCTCCTGCAGTCATGTTGGCTCAGGAACCCTGGCATTGAAGTGTACAAGTCTTAAAGCTGTCAAGTTACAAGACCCTTGCACCCCTAACCCTTTAGGAAAAAAAACCCAGGGGTGTTCAAACTTGAGAGCTTTAAGACTTGTGGACTTCAACTCCCAGAATTCCTCCTCCAGCCATGTTGGCTCAGGAACTCTGGCATTGAAGCAGGCAAGTCTTAAAGCTGTCAAGTTACAAGACCCTTGCACCCCTAACCCTTTAGAAAAAAACCCCAGGGGTGTTCAAACTTGACAGCTTTAAGACTTGTGGACTTCAACTCCCAGAATTCCTCCTCTCGCTCTTCATCTTGATGATGTGCGGACAGAGGGGGAGGGGAGCTGGAACCGGTTCCAAACGGCACTGTAGATTTGTGGAACCTCTTCTATAGAAGAGGTTAGAACTGGCAGGAACCCACCCCTGGTCCCATGTGAAAAAAACATCTTGGACAGTACTTAGAAAATCTATGCACTGACAAAATTTCTGTTACTCAATTGCAAAAAGCCACAATGCTTGGATCTACGCATACAGTAGTCTGATACATAAGCATAGGTGCTTGTGAAGGACTTGATGGCTATGAAGGCCAATGCCACCTAAAGAACTGGCAGTTGTGATTTCATATTGTTGTGGGTATAATAAGAGTAACAACAACATCTGCTCAGCTCACTTTTAAAGGCACATTATTGGTGTCAATATTGTGCCTTGCTATCAGTCAGAGCGGTGCAGAATGTATTGAACTGTGGTAGAAAATAATTTCCACACTCTTGGCACAGCATATAACAATTTCATCTGAAATGGCTTTCTCTGAAGAAAGGTGACAGGTCTTTTGTGCACAGTTGCTGCACAGGTGGGTATTTCAACTTGGCCTTGTATTTTGTAGCCCGTCAGCATCTGTCTTGCGATTGAGCATGTTATATTTATTGCTAACCTCAGAGCTTGGTGGCTTCGGTGTCAATTGGAAATCGTCCTAATGCAGATAATATGTTAATGTGAAGATGAAACAGAGGTGAAAATGCAGCTCTTGGGTTTGAGTTTACAGAATGTTTAGACACTTTCTGTACGGGGCAGACATGTTACAGAAATGATATGGATAACAAGGTTTTCCAAGAGATCTAAAGTTGTTCAAATTGCAGGATAGAAATAATGTTTGATTCATATTCTGATGAAAGTGGATGACTGTTTACTGTATAATTGTTACACGAATGCATTCCTGTATAGTAGTTTATGGTCTGTTGGTTCCAGTGGTGGGTTTCAAAAATTGTTTGAACCTACTCTGTGGGTGTGGCCTCCTTTGTGGGAGTGGCTTGCTGCCCATGTGACCGGATGGGAGTGGCTTGCCACCCATGTGATCGGATATAAAAATGCCGACAACACTTGTCAGAACCACCTTAAATTACCTCACACACAGCACTGGCATGCATAAGAATAGGATGTAAAGTTCTTTTTTAAAAGGCATCTTTGGTTTGCGTTAAAACAATTTCAACACACGCAATGTTCTGATTGCACCACAAACGCAGTAGTCATCTTTACCTTTCACAGAGGCACTGAGTTTTATAAATATGAGCATGATAGTGTAGAATAATCATATCCAAGGACCAGTGGTGGGTTTCAAAAAACTTTGGAACCTCTTCTGTAGGTGTGGCCTGCTTTCCGGGTCCACTGGTGGAACCTCTTCTAACTGGTTCGGTAGATTTGACGAACTGGTTCTACCAAATAGGTGCGAACTGGTAGGAACCCACCTCTGCTGGGGGTGGAGGGGATGCAGAGCCTCCCCAAGATCCGATTTTGCTGGCAGAGGCTAGCAAAACAAACTAAAAACGAAAGAAAAGGAGAAATGTTTCCCCTTTTGCATTTAGCATGCGAGAAGGGGCAGGAAAGGAGAAAGGGAAAGAGGAAAAACCAAAAAGGAGGGGAAGATGGGAGGAGCAAGGAAGGAAAAATAAGGAAAGAGGGGAAGGAAGAAGAAATGAGAATGAAGAGGAAAGGAGAAGGAAGGAAGGAAGGAAGGAAGGAAGGAAGGAAGGAAGGAAGGAAGGAAGGAAGGAAGGAAGGAAGGAAGGAAGGAAGGAAGGAAGGAAGGAAGGAAATTGTAATGGGAGTAAAGGAGGGTCTCAGGAAATTCCTGCCTTAGCACTTGGCCACCCGACATGAGTGATGTTGAGTTGGCCATGGCTGCCTGTAGTCCTCAGTAGAATTGAGTTTGACACCCCTGATTTAAACCATACCAAAGGCAATTCAGTTGCTTATTATGTGGAAGAAACGTTGTTTTTAAATGTAGCACTTCTGCCAAACTGTTTTTTTTTCTTTATTAGATCCTCGTTTCCATTTGCTGAGGTTTTTTGCTGCAATTAACAAGCTTGCAATTAAAACTTCATGTATCTAATTAAATTCTGTTTTAAATTAATTTTATTTAACTAAAGAGTGGGGCTTATGGAGATGGTAGGTGGATTTTTGTACTACCGAATATTATAAGAAAACACCTGTTTTCGTTCTAATTTTGTTCTATTAGCAAATATAGGGGGAAAAACCTGAATTTAATAGTTCATCCTCAAGGGAAACACAGTTTCAGTGCAGATTTATCCCAACTGAATGGCTTTTATCCACTCACATCATGGTGAGTTCGTCTCTTCGTTCTTGATGAAACTACTTTTGATGTAGGAATTAGGGGACCATAACCTTCAAATGTTGTACTGCCCAGAAGTAGAGCCGAGGTGGCGCAGTGGTTAGGGTGCAGTACTTCAGGCCACTTCAGCTGACTGTGATATGCAGTTCAGCGGTTCTAATCTCACCGGCTCAAGGTTGACTCAGCCTTCCATCCTTCCGAGGTGGGTCAGCCTTCAATCTCACCGGCTCAAGGTTGACTCAGCCTTCCATCCTTCCATCCCCCAGACTGTGGGGGCAATTTGCTGACTCAATTTGCTAAAAAAATCTGTAAACCGCTTAGAGTGGGCTGAAAGCCCTGTGAAGCGGTATATAACTCTAAAAAATAGATAAATAGATAAATAAATAAATAAATAAATAAGTATTGACACATGAATTTGCTTCATATATGCAACTGTGCAATAAAATACTTGCCAAGGGATAATGCTTTCCTCATTCCTGAGCATTTGCCAAACCTATGGCTTAGTTCAATGATGGTGAGCCTTCTCGGCACCGAGTGCTCAAACCAGAATGTCCGTGCATGTATGTGTCTGTGCACACGCGAGAGTGCCAGAAACCCAAAAACCAGCTGGCCTATATAGGGGCCAGTTTTTTGGCTGTTTTTTGGACCATTTTCAGGCCGTTTTCTGGTGCTCTGGCATCTGTGAAGATCAGCTGTCCAGTGTGCCGGAAACTAGAACAGCAACTGGCAACAGCACCAGTAATGGGATTCAGCCAGTCCACACCTATTCGGGAGAACCGGTTGGTAACTTTCTAAGCAGTTCAGAGAACCGGTTGTTGGAAGAAATCTCTTGTTTTTTTCCCACTTTACAGGGCTAATCCTGTAAGGAAGGCAGGAAGGAAACATTCTGGTGTTGTTTCTAGCCTAATCTTTATTGCCCTGCTTACAGAAACTGCCTCTCTGGTTAACCCTTATTACATTGTAACAGCTAAGGCGAAGCGCCCATCAATGTAAATGATGTTGAGCTGGCCATGCCCACCCAGTCACATGACCACTGAGCCACGCCTACCCAGCTGGTCATTAGGGCAGAGAACTGATTGTTAAATTATTTGAATCCCTCCACTGAACAGTGCGTGTGCCCACAGACGGGTTTGCCATCACGGGCTTAATTGATAAATCTGTTACCAGTCTATGTCACTGCAGATGCAAATTTGAAATGATTTTTTTCATTATTAAACACAGCAAAATAAAATATGCATGATATAGGTCTGCTTAGTTCTTCTCCTCAATCTCCTCTTTCCAGTTTGGAAGAAAATTCAGTCACCTGTCTCTTATTTTTAACATGTAGTTTGAGATTATTACTCATCTGAGTCATAATTAGGCATTCAATCTTGCCTGATTTGTAGGGCTAGGTTTCCAAGAACTCTTGGTACGGAAATTCTGGTGCTTGTGTGGACACATCAAGTGTAGCTAAAAGATGGATCAGTGATTCTTGGAGGTAGTGAAAGCCAGCCTGCATCCTCAGTAAATCAAATATTTGTTCCTTCTACTCTAAATTCCTTTGAGCCCAAAATAAAAAAAGGCATTTAAGCACTATATTTCCTGTCAAGAAATACCAACCGGATGATAAACTTGGGTGTAAAAGAAAAGCCGTTCAGGTGTTTCATTTATATACTTATTTGATATATTTGGGCTCACTTTTCTTATAATTCATTTAAAGCAAAAGCATAACTGAAAACAGAATTTCAATCTAACCTACATTTTAAAAGCATAATTGAAATTAAATTAAATGAATCTATTTGAAATATCCTCAGTCAGAAGGGTGCAAACCAGTTAGACTAGGGGTGTCAAATTTGATCCTGCCATGGGCCAGGTTGAGATTTTGTTTGCCCATGGGGGCCAGGGTGGGCATGGCCTGGTCATCATGGCCAGAGATGGGTTCCTACCAGTTCGCATCTATTCAGTAGAACCAGTTCGTCAAATCTACCGAACCGGTTAGAAGAGGTTCCACCAGTGGACCCAGAAAGCAGGCCACACCTACAGAAGAGATTCCAAAATTTTTTGAAACCCACCACTGGTCCTTGGATATGATTATTCTACACTATCATGCTCCTATTTATAAAACTCAGTGCCTCTGTGAAAGGTAAGGATGACTACTGCGTTTGTGGTGCAATCAGAACATTGCGTGTGTTGAAGTTGTTTTAAGGCAAACCAAAGATGCCTTTTAAAAAACAAGTGTACATCATATTCTTATGCATGCCAGTGCTGTGTGTGAGGTAATTTAAGGTGGTTCTGACAAGTGTCGTCAGCATCTTCATATCCCGTCACATGGGCGGCAAGCCACTCCCATCCGGTCACATGGGCAGCAAGCCACTCCCACAAAGGAGGCCACACCCACAGAGTAGGTTCCAACAATTTTTGAAACCCACCACTGATCTTGGCTAACTAAGTAGGTGTGGCCAGGTCTAGAGCAGCAGAGGGCGGTCCCTCGCCATCTCCAGGATGGCCCATGGGCCAACTCTACGGCCTATTGCGGGCCAGATCCAGCCCGCAGGCCCCACATGCTTTCCACCCCTGAGTTAGACCCACAACTAAATAGAGCCAGCAACTGCTAGAGGAAAACTAAACCTTTAGCTTATAAGTCTCAGGTGGGAAGAAATTCCAGAAAATGTGAACAGTTGTTGAAGTGGGAGCTAGTTAACTTCTGAAGTTAACTTTTTTTTTATGGTTATTGACTGGCTTCACAGAAGAGATGGGAACTGGAAGGGTATTTACAGATCTGGCAGATTCATATGGGAGCAGATGGTCTTTTCAGCATTTTGTCCTAAGATGCCTAGGGTTTTAAAATGAAAAATAAAGCAGCATCCAGAAGCACATAGCTAACCAGTGCAAACTATTGAATTACATGCTCAAATCTTTTAGAGCTAGTCAAAACCCTAGCTGCCATATTCCACACCAACTACCTTTTATTCGGGGCTAACTAAGTGACTTAGTCAATCTGGCAAGCCCGCATGCTTCAGGAATGGTGATATTTGTTGAAGGTAGATAAATGCTTTCCAACTCCATGTGACATCAAGGAGTAAAACTGAGCTGAGGAACAACCTGAAGGACATCCAGAGTCCTTCAGAGGGAGTGGGACTCAATCCAGAGTCAAATAAATAACCAGATCTGCTTACTTTCTGTCCTTTGCTAAGTTTTTAAAAAAATGTTTACAGTATACTGTATTATGTTTTTTTTTCCTTTTCAAAAGGGACATGCGGAATGGCTCTATAATATGCAACATTATCCCCTTTACAGTTTTCCCCTGATTTCATCAATGTCCATGCAGGTGGGCCACTGCGTTTTCATCACCAAAGTTAAAATATCTGGCCCAAATAGGATCAGCACCTGGTACTAGTAGAACATTCAAATCAAATCAATCAAATTGTTATGGTCAAATACCATAGAAAGTTGTCATTGCCGCTGAGAAGTATTTCCCAAACCTTGATGAGAAAAATCTCAATATTTTTTTACTCTTTTTTTTTCAGATTTAAACCTGTTTAAATACCTGTTTAAATATGTCCTCTGATTAATTTACTAGCTGTGCATAGTTGGAAAAGGAGAATGGCTTGATAACTAAATTAGCCAGTCTGATGAAAATCATTAACTAGAGGGGAATGAGCTGAAACTGTAGGAAAAAATATGGCGTTGGTTAATTATGCATTCTTGGCAACTGCAGCTTCTTGGGAGAAATAATTATGTAAATAATAGATGATCCCTATTTGGGAGATGTCATTATAGCTGAAGTTCAGACGCCACTGACCGGAGAGTGACTGTGGTAAGGATGTAAGAGAAGCAGGTGGCCAAAGCTTTCCTTTCTGACTGG
This sequence comes from Thamnophis sirtalis, assembly GCF_051295495.1. Classification (NCBI taxonomy): domain Eukaryota; kingdom Metazoa; phylum Chordata; class Lepidosauria; order Squamata; family Natricidae; genus Thamnophis; species Thamnophis sirtalis. The sequence goes on along the minus strand of NW_028261381.1, from coordinate 5,052,972 downwards.
GAGATGAGAAAGCTTGATTTTATTAGCAAGCCCTAAATTACTGGGTTATGCTAATTTTTTTTTTCCCTCTCCCCCATAGAGGTGTTGGTGATCGTGGTGGTTCAGTTATCTTTATGCATGCAGTCTCTTAGGGCACCTAAATTCAATACAATCCGACCCTCGGTGAACAATTCCAAGGGTTGAACTTTTAGCCTTTGCTTTACAGATCTGAAAATTACAATCCATCCAATTTAGAACAGTGGCAGTACAGATGGTTGGATCCTACTTTTGCAAATAAACAAGACAGATGATATATAGCTGAGTGTTACTGGAGTTCAGAAAGGAAATGAGGGGAAATAGCTAATTACCGTACAATTTATTGTAAGGATGATGCCACTTCCTATTCATGCACAATAGAACAGTTGTATGGGCAATAATTGCCATATTATGCACTAAAATGCATTAACCAATCACGTGAGCATCACTATTTTTCTCCAGCTGCCTGAAAAATGATTTTTTCCCAAGCAGTAACGAGAGACAAAAAAAAAAAAAAAACCCTAACATTTTATTATTTTATTATTTATATTAATGTCACTTACCCTCTTCCATAAACATATGTACACCAAGCCTACTTGGGCATTGTAAAAGTCCTTCTACCTACAGAAAGGAAACAAGATTCAGAAGAATGAAAGCCCTATTAGTTTTAGCTCGCAGCTAAACAGAGAATTGACTATTATCAACATGCAATGGTTTTGCTGTGCATCAATTTGTATAAAATACCTTGTAATGTTAAAGTAGGAAAATAGTGCTACATTTCTGTTGTGACTCAGCAGCAGTCTTCTGTGAGTCTTTTCAGAATGCAAGATTAATTATGCAGCTGGGGCTCGTTAGGGGCATATTCTGGGGATAAAAGGACGGATGGTGCCACATCCTAGTTGCAGGAGTCAACGTTCCTTGGTTCGTTCAACATTGATTGATCATCAGTTGTGGTTTATGTAAGATACACTTGGAAAAGTGCTTTGATTTCTGTAACCCTGATTCAAGGATACACTTGGAGAAGTGCATTGCGTTGTAAGAGTTTTTGTTTGGTATTCTGTTATCTGGTCAGAGACTGTATTTATGTTATTTTGGGGCTCGAAGCCAGTCTGAGCCGAGAACTGATAAAGAAAGTTCCTTTTAAGTTTGTCTGCCTGCCGTTTGTTAACGAGCAGAGAAGGGGGGACAGAACACATTTCTATCTTATGTGTTGGCATGGATGGGTGTATTTTGTATCAAAGTTTGATTCTTTCACTCAATGGAAAATTATTCATTAGTTACATAATTCATGTTTTAACCAATTTTGCCCTTTCTTTTCACTTTTGCTGTGAAGATTATTCTGCTCAGTTGAGAAGTTAGATGTGTGCTGTATAAAAATAAAATGCCACATTCCTTAATAACGTGATAAAACCGATCTTGATTAACATGCCCCATAGATTTTAGCCAAAGATAATTATACTTCCTTTTGACTTCTATTATTAAAAAGTCAATATCTATGACTTATTTGTTAAAAAAAAAAAGTTGAATGTGAAATCTAAAAATTTTTAAGGATTTGAAAGTGTGTCCAATATTCCTTCTTAATCGTGTTTTTATTTGTGTACTTAATTCAATTTGATGCTGGTCAACTCCAAAGCAACTTTGGGAAGCTCATCAAATGTTATCCCAAACATTTTCTGTTGCAAAGCAAAGTGATTAAGAAATATCACTGGCTGTTAATTGTCCGGGACATAGTTCTTTGTTATCAGGTGCTTACCGAATTGTCCAGATATCGGGGCTCTGTTAGTGGAAGGGGTATATCAGTCTAGAAAAAGTTCTGCCATGAACATCAACATCTAACAGCCTCCTATGGATGTGCTGTGGGGTCATGTAGAGAGGGCTGAAAGCCCTATGAAGCGATATATAAGTCTAACTGCTATGTAGAGGGAAAGGAAGATTCCTCTTTAAATGAGGAACAGCGTGCAGGATTTGAAGTAGTGAAATATTCTGAAGGAACCCAGCGAGCTGCTTCAATTTGGCCCAACTGAAAAGCTCCACACACTACAAAGGAAATGGGGTAACACGAGAGCATGGTGAAAATGTTTCATATGAGCAAATGTTAAGGAAATGTCAAAGAAATACCACAGGGCTTATTCTGGTTACAGGCCACTTCATAGAATTACTGGTCTTAAACATGTTTTTTTTAAAAAAAGATTACCTTTCAATGGAAAATGAGATTCTCTTTATTGTACGTAGTAATCATGAGATGAAATGATAGTGTAGCAACTTGTGGTTTTGGAGACTTGCTATCCCCACCACACACACTCCCTCCCCGCCCACTCTCTTTAATCCGATGCATGATTTTGCTGGCAACATGAATCTTACACTTGGTCAAATTTCATCCACTATCTGTTTGAAAGAACACCATCCCAAATTATAAAGTTATATTGGCAAGCAGTAAGAAATGATGCCAAACCTACATTTGCAGAGATGAATATATTCTAAAGCAGTCTTACTTCATTTTAACAGGTGTAGTTCCGTAGAAATCTGATGAATGGAAATATTATAGAAATGTTTCCTGAAAAGGCACTACTGTTTTAAAAAAATATGTTTTTCAAGCTTTTAATGCTTAAAAGGTTTTACTGCCACTCTGCTCATTTAACTGTTCTTTCTGGTTTTCTATAATCTTTGATGTTTATGTTGTAAACCATCTTGAAAATGATGAAAGTACAAAAATGTAATGAATATAAAGACCCAGTTCTCAGATATTAGACCTTTTTTTTAAAAAAGTCAAGAGTCCTGACCCTGAACAAATTGATTTAAAAGACATTCAACATTCAACTGGGAATAAGTCCTTCTGTCTTGGTAGATTTATTTCTGAGTGGAAATGCAGAGGTTTGCATCAATAGTGATTATAGCTTGCATTTCATATATTGTGAGTGATCCATAGAATCCCTTTCATCTTAAAATTACTAGAATTTTTGTTGCATTTTTGGTTTCTGCATAACTACTAAACTGCTCATTTTGAGAATTGCATACTGTAGAAATGGGAATTCATGTCTTTCACTGAGAACATGGCTTCCATTTTTTTCCTGAACTGATTCTCCTCACCTGATTCAACCTAGGTTAAACAACTTCTTGGATCAATACATATCAGAGAAATATTAGTTGCATTTCTCTCTCCGAGAATTACCCAACTCCATGAAAGTATCTTTGTTTTATTAAATCTCTCTTGTCTTTGAATATTTGGCAAATACTTAATTCTCATCATATGGAATCATCACGTAGGATGGAATTCTTAAGGAATCAATATTTAATAATTCTAGGCCCATTTTAATTAAAAGCAAGACACTATTTCTAATCTATTCTCTACTTGATTCGATTGGAGTCAGTTTAATTCTGGTGCCTAGACTGAATTTTATCTTGCTAACCTAGTATATTTTAGAGTTTACATATTACCATAGTTTTATAAGTTTTTGTATAGCCAAAGAAAGAGTTATGAATCATCACATGTATTTATTTATTTTATTAAAAGTTACATACTTTTGTATAGAGATGTATTTAGTTGCCTGATCTTCCTCAGAAATTTAGAGAGAGAGAGACTCACGGCCTTGTTACCTGGAGGCTTGACTACTGTAACACGCTCTACATGGGGCTGCCCCTGAAAAGTGTTTGGAGACTACAACTAGTCCAGAATGCAGCCGCGCGAGCGATATTGGGTGTACCAAGGTACACTCACATCACACCTATCCTCTGTGAGCTGCACTGGCTTCCCATTGGTCTCCGGGCGCAATTCAAGGTGCTGGTTATCACCTTTAAAGCCCTACATGGCCTAGGACCCGGATATCTGCGAGACCGTCTTCTGCCACATACTTCCCAATGACCGATAAGATCGCACAGGGAGGGCCTTCTCCGGGTGCCGTCAGCCAGACAATGTCGGTTGGCAACTACCCAGGGGAGGGCCTTCTCTGTAGCCACTCCGACCCTCTGGAATAAACTGCCCCCAGAGATCGGGACCCTCCCCACTCTCATGGCCTTCCGTAAGGCTCTTAAGACCTAGCTATTCCGGCAGGCCCCGGGCTGTTGAACTCACGATTGAGGTCCAGCCCCGATCAGACTGGGTGTATGTTGTGGTCTTTTTAATCTATGCTTTTGTGCTTTTAACCTCTTTTTTTAAATGTATTGTTGTAAGCCGCCTGGAGTCCTTCGGGATTGGGTGGCCTATAAATTTATTAAACATCAAACATCGTTAATTTGTGACACATGACAAATAGCAATAGCAGTAGACTTATATACCGCTTCATAGGCCTTTCAGGCCTCTCTAAGCGGTTTACAGAGAGTCAGCATATTGCCCCCAACAATCTGGGTCCTCATTTTACCCACCTCGGAAGGATGGAAGGCTGAGTCAACCCTGAGCCGGTGAGATTTGAACCGCTGACCTGCTGATCTAGCAGTAGCCTGCAGTGCTGCATTTAACCACTGCGCCACCTTGGCTCTAAATTGATTCCAAAGGGAATCAACTGGATTCTACTCTAGAGAATTCAAAGTCATAGAGGAGCAAACTATTCTAGCTCTATTTTTTCCCACCAAGCATTTTGATTTTTGCCTATTTCTCTCTCTCTTATACATACAACTTTAAGCAAGCTTAATCGTAATTGGTCTACTAGCCTTTGTCATTTCCTTTAGGTATATAGAGATATTCCTCTTGTTTTGCCTGCAATCCCAGGGGCAAATACATTTGAATCTGCTGTGAGAAGGAATTCTTGTCAAACACATGGGGGTTGTTAGAGATGAAGATGTTGATGAGGCTAGGGAACATATTTACTGCTTTCTGGAAAGAGGGACAATGGCAATCGATGCTGGAATCCTATTTTGAGTAAATTGTTTAAGAAAACGACTCGAAAACACAGTATTTCTTTATAACCTGCATCGTATTTAAATTATAAGCCATGGATCTAATAATAGGGCAACTTAAAATATAAATATCTTCAATGTAATGCAAAATAGGGCACAGTAGTGCTGAAATATTTTGGCTAATGTTCATAAAATATTAAAATCACAGAGTTTAAAGTATTCAGTGCTCAATCTCAGTAAAGCGTCCTCAAATTATGGTACATCAAGCTTTGTTTTAAGATGCACACCATTTACCTTGTTAGATTGCATCATTCTTTTCCTTAACATTCAGATTGTATTCCATTTTTCATTTTGGGTTGATAAGGAATTTCTCTATGGCATCCTTCTAACCTCAGATAAAGATCCATTCTATTCTATTGCTTCTCAGCTGTATCTTCTCTCAAATATATAAATATAAACATACCCAGTTTCCATCATTTCTTCCCATAGGACAGGGCTGTCAAACGCCCGGCCCATGGGCCAGATGAGTCATGCGCTGGACACGCCCACACCTATTTTATGAGCCAAGGTGGTGCAGGGGTTAAAGGCAGCACTGCAGGCTACTTCAGCTGACTGCAGTTCTGCAGTTCGGGTGTTCAAATCTCACCGGCTCAGGGTTGACTCAGCCTTCCATCCTTCCGAGGTGGGTGAAATGAGGACCCAGACTGTGGGGGCGATATGCTGACTCTGTAAAACCGCTTAGAGAGGGCTGAAAGCCCCATGAAGCAGTATATAAGTCTAACTGCTATTGCTATTGCTATTTTAGTGAAGGGGGGAAAGTCCCGATATATCATGTGATGCCGCAATGGCGGCATGAGTTGTGACACCCCTACCATAGGACTTATTTCTGAACCCATCTTTCTTCAGGTTTTTTCTCAACCTTTCCTGAAATATGTGACCTGGTATGGACACAAATGGGGTAGGATATAGAAAAAAAGTACAGCTTATAACGATTTGTCATCTGAGCAAAAATGGCATTTGCCTTTTTAGAAGCAAGGACCTCTTGCTTGTTGATTTTCATCTTGAGATTAGCTGTAATTCCAGATAGCAAATGTACTGTTTTGGGGAATACGCTATATCTGCATTTGATTCCTTTTTCCAAAGTGAAAGCTTTTGCATTTGTCTCTCTCAATTTCCATCATATTATTTTCAGCCCATTTGTCTAATGTATCACAATCACTTAATTTTATTTCTGTCTCCCAGGGTATTAACTACTAATTTTGTGTCATCTGAAAATTTGATAAGCATTCCCTCCACCTCTTTATTCAAGTCATTAATAAAAATGTTGAAGAGGAGAAATCTGGACTTTGTGGCACCCCATTCAGTGGCTCTCTTTCGTTTGATGAAAAAATGTTGATGGCCATTATTTGAATACAGTTTTCAAACCAACTGTAATATTGTCATGTCAATCCACCATTTAACTGTCTGTCAGATATAACGTCCTAGGGATGTGATGGTGAACCTATGACACAGGTGTCTCAAGTGACACGCAGAGCCCTCTCTGTGAGCATTCAAGCCATCGTCCCAGCTCAGCTCCACCCCACTGTCCTCCCACCAGTCAGCTGCCTTTTGGGTATCTGCCGTGCATGCATGGGTGGGGTGGAGCGCATGAGAGGGTTGTGCTCACATGCACAGGGGGATGGGGAGGTTGCACACGCATTGCATTATGGGTGTGTGTCAGGGGTGGGTTTCTCGCCCCGTTCCAGCCGGTTCGGTTGGAACGGGGCCGGCGGCACGCATGCGTACTAGCGTCTGCGCGACGCTCCAGCTGCTCCTGGAGGATCGCGCAGGTGCTGTATGCGTCCTGCACATGCGTGGAAGCGCAGAACTCGTCAAAACCGGGTAAGGACCACAGGTGGGCGGGCACACCCTTCGCTGTTCCTGGAAGTTACTTACTTCCGGGTTCGCCGACCAACCGGTTCACAGGGACCGCCGCGAACCGGTTGAAACCCACCCCTGGTGTGTGTGCATGCTCTCACTCACACACGTGCACATTTTCGGTACGCAGCAATGAAAGGTTAGCCATCATGGGTATTGTGTCAAATGCTTTGCTAAAATCAAAACAGTTCTACAGCATTTCTCCATTTTAGTAAGGAAATGAAATTTAGTCTGGCAACATATATTCTTGGCAAATATTTACTGACTTCTGGTAATTCATGTATTGTTTTAAAGTGCTGAAGGATTAGCCTCTTTATGGTTTCAGTGTCATATGGTCTAGTCTCTAGCTCATGGATCTTCCTTCCCCCCCTCCAACTTGTGAATAAAAGCAATGATCCTCCACCTCCAATTATCTGAAATTTCAGTTAAGACAAACGTAAACTTTGGCAAGACTATTAGAAATTTCTTTCAGATGCAGTTCATATGGCTTTGGGGACTTGTACTTATTCAAGTTCAGCATGTACTTCCAGATCACATTTTAATCAAACATCCTGCTGTTCAAAATTAAATGTGTTAGTGTAACACATTAAAACAATACTAAACAGTAACAGGAGTTGAATAATCCCATGTTTATTTTATTGTTTGCTCTATATCCTTTTGCTGTGTTCATTCTTGCATGCACTTCATCATTAGAACAAAATATGGCTACGATCAAAGATCACTGGAATCAAAGCACGCCAAAAGAGCCAAGGTGGCGCAGTGGGTAGAGTGCAGTACTGCAGGCCACTTCAGCTGACTGTTATCTGCAGTTCAGCGGTTCTAATCTCACCGGCTCAAGGTTGACTCAGCCTTCCATCCTTCCGAGGTGGGTAAAATGAGGACCCAGACTGTGGGGGCGATATGCTGACTCTGTAAACCGCTTAGAGAGGGCTGAAAGTCCTATGAAGCGGTATATAAGTCTAACTGCTATTGCTATTGCTAATCTATCTAAAATAAAAGGTGTATAAAAGAATGCTACATGCAATAACTTGAGTTATTGAGTGTTGAGTGTTGGCCAACCACCAAATGCATTGAGAGCTCTGTACATGCCATGGAGATGTGCATGATTCATTGGTTGTTGGGCATTTCTCTTCTTGTTCATGTCAGCAATGACTCAGTATGGCAGCAAATGGACTTTGCACCAATATTTGAGAAGATGTGGGTGAGACATCCAAAAGTGATATGGTCATGTCCTAAAAGCAGCACCCTACACCCTATTGCCTGCATCCGTGACCCGACAAATGCGCGCATGACAAAAGCGCGCCGACGAAACCGCGGCAAGAAAACCGCAATGTCATAAACGCGCCCACAACAACACGCCGACAAAACCGTGCCCACAAAAGCGCGATTTCAGTTAAGGTAAGGTTTAGGGTTAAGTTTAGGGTTAGGTTTAGGGTTAGGTTTAGAACTCGCGGTTATTACTTGTTCGTTGAAGGCGCGCTTTTGGCGGCGCACTGTTGTCGGCGCGCTTCTGCGCTCATTCATCGGCACGCTTTAGAACTCGTGGTTTTCTCTCCGCGGTTTCGTCAGCGCGCTTTTGTCGAGTGCGCATTTGTCGGTGAACCCCTGCATCACCTTCCGCTTTAACACAATGGCAAGCGTCTGCATGAAAGGCCGAAACAAAGATGGCAAAACACAATAAATGCAGCCCAGTTGGACTCAGATGCTGCATTTGACCGTACAAGGTGGTGTTTGTCGATCCCAAGGGATCATATTCACTCTTGAATATAGACTGTATATAGAATAAGAGCCCCCCGTTTGCTCTTTGTAGCATCCTTCTCCAACCTCTGTTCACTCTTCAGTTAGAGTTCCTGCCTACAACTGTTTTAAGCTGAAAGGAAGTAGTTTTTGCTTAGATATGAGAAATGTTTCCTAATGATAAGAGCTGTTAAACAATAGATCAGAGTAACCTGAAATGTGGTAGAAGCTCCTTCACGGGAGGTCTTTAAGCAGAGGCTCAACGGATGTCTATTCTCCAGGGATGCTGAGATAGCCTATTCTGTGCTGGACAGAGTATTTCCAAGGTTGCTTCCATTCTGTGATTCTCTGATATGGACAGTATTTTTCTGGTAACTTTTCTATAATAGAATGCTAATCATTATGACCTGGAAACTGAGTGGAAGTGATAATGGCTATTACGGATTCCATTAGAATGTGGATTATTAATGTTTTGTGGTATTTCATTGTGAGGGGATTGATCTGCTTCATTTAAGGTTCAAGGTTCAAGGTTCATTTTATTTTTATGCCGCCCTATTCCCGGGGGGACTCACAAACCCAAGGAGGGGAAGGGAAACACAAGAACCACAACAAAAAGTACAGGGAATTTAAAACAACCAACAGCCACACGATTCGAGAGGGGAAGGGAACTCATAGACCCCAGGCCTGCCGACACAGCCAGGTTTTAATGGCTTTTCGGAAGGCCTGGAGAGATGTGAGGGTCCGAATCTCTGCTCGTTCCAAACGGCCGGAGCCACCACAGAGAAGGCCCTCCCCCGGGTAGTAGCCAGATGACATTGACATTTATGACATGACATTTAATGTATGAGAAAGACACGCAGCAACAAAAGTGTACAGGAAGTGTACAGGAAGTGTACATATTCTAGCTTTCATTAGCTGTGTGTTACTTACAGATGAAAAGCAGAGGTGTTATTAAGGAAAAAGAAAGTTCGTATTGTCCTGATAATAACAATACTGTGTGAGGAAGTGAGATAGTCCAGGCAAAATATAGTGTTATGAATTATAACATTGTGAAGACTTGTCTACATTTTGATTTTGCTGTATGTCCCTGGAATAAAGAATTTTATCCCAACTCTTTATTACCTGTTTCAGAATAGATTTCTGCCAACAGCTGGTGTATTATTTTAGATGGTTTGGAAAAAAGATTTGCAGGTACTTAGATCCAAAGACATTTAACTGTATTCAGGAGATTTGACAAAGAAAGAGAGAAAAAAAAATTTCAGTCATACATATAGCATTCAGATAACCTTGTTCTGTACTTTAAAAAGAATATAATAGCTATTCAAGTGACTACAGACTAAGTAATTCCTTGAGTGCTATTGTGAAGAGAGGGGAAGGGAAGAAGTATGCAATACAGTAAATAGTAGTTTGTTGTGGCCCAGCAGGAGCCGTTGGAGCTGCCACCAGACTCTGACAGCGAGGGGCCCTATGAGTCGGCTCTGGAGGATGTGGAGGACCCTGGACAGGGTTCCAACTCCGAGCAGGGCGCAGAGAGGCTGGTTGGCCATCAGGAGGCGCCTGAGCCTTGGACCAGTGGGGAGGAGACAAGGGAGTGTGATCCTGATGTCATGCATTGGAGCAGTGGGGAGGAGCCAAAGGAGAGCAGCTACGCAGTTACCAAAGATAATTGGACCCAGGTGATTGTAATTTAAGCTCCTCTCAAGATAGTATTTAAAGGGAGACTGGGAGGAGCCTGGTTTTGCAGGATTCAACGTCATTCCTAACGCTGGAGAAGCTGTTATCTGTCGAAGCCTGAGTTGCTGCCAAGGTTCTTATCTGTTTGTTATGCTTGGCTTTCAGCCACCGAGGTTTTGGTTTCTTGCTAATAAAGTGCTGTGAAATTCCAGTTAAGCTTGTCTCGGCATTCGTTACTGGACGGAGGAGAGGGTCAGAACAGTAGTTGCTATTCATCCTGCATAGTTACACAGAATGCATGCAAGATCAAGATTCCTTTCAAGTTCAGCTTCTAGGCAGTGGTTTGTTCTAATGATGATTCATTTAACCAGGCTATCGAATCATAGGTTAACATGTTCGTAACATCATGCTCTGATGTTCATAAGAGCAGTTGAAACAAACAGTTCACCAATTTCATCTATCAAACTTAGCTTGAAATAATAGGAACTTTTGGTCTTCTTGCACGTAAAAAATTTATCTGTCAATTTTATTGTGGTCCATTTTTGAAAGATAAAATAACATTAGCATTCCATGAAAGAGTTTCCGTTAAAAACAAAACAGCCAAAATGTTTGCAAAACGATGCATTTGAGCCTTGATTTGACATGTTCTCTGTACTATCCAACATCCTTAGATGTGGAAACACTGCAATGCAGAAATAAGAGCAACTGAAGTAATGTTATTGGCACAATCATTGACTTAAAATTAATTGATGGCACCGTATCTATATTATGCAGAAAGGGCTGTGTAAGGGTAATATCCATCTGAAAAGCTAGCAACTGATTTTTCCCCTGACTAAAATACATTTAGATCAGGGAAAGTAATTTATTTAGATCCTTAAAAGCATCGAAGTTTTGGGGGGGTTGTGGAAACATGACCTTAGTTGATTAATTTGCTCTCTTGTGAAGTGTTTTTGGTACGCTTTATACAGATAGAAAATATTTTGAATTTTACTGAGATACTTGGGAAGGGAGTGGATAGATTTTCCATTGTCCAGATCTATTATATTAGAGCTCATATAAACTTACTTTTCGAATCTTTCACTGCAAATAGAACAAACTATAAAAGAGAGAGAGAAAAGGAGGGAGCAACGCAGGGCAAAGCCACCTTGAAAGTAATGAATGTATCTTTCTTTGCCAAATTTTTTCATAGTCAAAGCGTTTTGCTGGTGGCATATTATTGGAGATTGACTAACCATGCAAATATAGATTTACACCAATCTCTGCTCATAGTTTCACTTGAATATTAACTACTTCCATGTTAATGGCATCAAAACTGCTTGGAGACAGTGGGTTTTCCCTGTGGAATTGCTCTAGAATTTCTTGCCAATGGAAGCTTTCCTCCAAATGTGAATAGAAAACATATGTGTATATAGGAGAAGGGGCATTCCATTTTGACTGGATCCACAGGAGGTATCAAGGAATTTTCAACAAAAATCAGGAATAAGATTAAGAAAAACTTAATGCCCAATTTGGCAAAAAGGGATATTGGCAAAAACATGAATCATTTCTGTGTGTATGACATTTAAGATTGAAATATACTATATACTTCAATCCCGGGGCCCAATACCATTTAGAACAGGGGTAGTCAACCTTTTTATACCTACCACCCACTTTTGTATCTCTGTTAGTAGTAAAATTTTCTAACTGCCCACTGGTTCCACAGTAACGGTGATTTATAAAGTAGGGAAGTAACTTTACTTTATAAAATTTATAAAGCACAGTTACAGCAAACCCCTACCGCCCACCATGAAAGCTGAAATGCCCACTAGTGGGCGGTAGGGACCAGATTGACTACCACTGATTTAGAACTACACTGTATGAGCAGTTGGCGACTGTACAGACATGGGCAACTCTACTTGTATGATTGGCAGGCACTCACGCTTACACCCACATGCAAAGCTCTATTTGTGTGAGTGGTGGGCACTGGAACTCACATGGAACCATCCCCTCTCCCCCCCCCCCCGCTCAGATCCACAAAACTGGAAAGGTTGGGAACCTGTTCTGACCCCCTCCTCCATCCAGTAACGAATGCTGAGACAAGCTTAACTGGAATGTACTTTAATAGCAAGAAACCAAAACCTCGGTGGCTGAAAGCCAAGCGTAACAAACAGATAAGGACCTTGGCAGCAACTCAGACGAGCCTTGGCAACAATCCAGCCTACCAAGCTAGTTACAAAAGTTCTCCAACTTTTAGTCAATGTGTTGACTTCTGCAAGAGAGGCATGTGCACAAGCAGTCTTTTTATAGTCTGGAGAGGAGCCTAATTACCACCATCTGAGTGCAATTATCTCCTGTGCTTGCACAACTGTTCCTGACGCCTATTAGCTCTTCGGTGCAGGGCATCCAGGAACAACTCACTGCTGGCGTCCGGCTCACTCTCCCTTGTCTCTTCCCCACTGGTCCAAGGCTCAGGTGGCTCCTGGTGGCCAACCAGCCTCTCTGCACCCTGTTCAGAGTCGGAACCCTGTCCAGGGTCCCCCACATCCTCCAGAGCCGACTCATAGGGCCCCTTGCTGTCAAAGTCTGGTGGCAGCTCCAACGGCTCCTGCTGGGCCACAACAGGAACCACAGTATTATATCACAAGTACACAATTTTATCATGCTTCCATTTTTGTGTATTGGCGTTACTTCTGTACAGAAATCCAACATGAAATTGGCTGGAAAAATAAACAGTATGATTGAAATATCATCTTTGCTCAAAAAGTACTTGAAAAATCCATGCCTATTTTTAAACTTTAATTTAATTAGAGTTTTAAATTTGTTGCTATTTTATATGTATGGATGAATTAGATGCCAAAAATAAATAAAAAAATAAATAAAACCTTTGCAAAAACAAGTGCATCTGCTTTGGAATATAGTCTAGGGTGTTACTGATGGTGTATGGTTTTTTTTTTTTTTTCATTTAGGGCTAAATCTTGATTTTTATGCACTTTCTTTTCCTCCCCTTTCTCTAGTGGCAGATGAAAGTAAAGTTGCCTTATTGACTGCTCAGAAACTAGGTAAGAATTCCCCCCCTCTTAGTTTTACCATATTTTGCAATTAAACTATTATATAAAATATATAAAATAGAGAGTCAGTTAAATCCTATTCGGAATGAATCTCCAATCTGTAATGGAAAACTAAGCTTTTTGTTCTGTTTCTAGGATATTGACTGAAAATTGAATAATTTGCAAAAGCAACACTAGTATGGCTTTTTAGTTACAAACAATTATGTGTACCAAGTAAACAGTTAAAACTTTAAAAAGTCATTTAAAGGAGGCATGGGAGGAAAAAAAATCATGGTGATAATGGTAGGGAGTTTCATTAGGAGCTCGTTGTTGTTTTTGTGTGTGTGTTATTTTTAGTGTATTGTGTTAATGTTTTCATTGGTCAATATGAGTCAGCTGATTGGTATAGTTCATTCCAGCTTTGTAGACTAGTTTTTCCTGGATTTCCAAACTCATCTTTATCTTGACAGATTAAAGCCCAATTCTTTGCTTCAGAAACTCAGTTCCAAGCATAGATCAGTTCCTAAATAAAACATTGGGTATCCTTACTTTGCAGCAGCTATCACGCAATGGATTTCCATCTGACCTGAAAAAATAGATTTTTTAAAAATAAAAGATTCTTTTAAATATTTTTTTTTAAAAAAATTGTGATGGTTATGTGTTGTTTCAAGTTCTAGACTGAAAGAATACGATTAGAATTTTGTCACCCAAAGCTTCAATTCAACCATATTTTAAAATGGAATTCTGAATCACAATAAATACTGCTTTGGTCTAGGGGAAAGCATTTGAAAGCCTTATATAACAAGGTCCTGTTCTGCCTTAGCTCTTGTAGCATAGGTTTAGGGTTAGATTTAGGGTTAGTGTTACATTTAGGGTTAGGTTTAGGGTTAGGATTAGCATTATGTTTAGGGTTAGGGTTAGTGTTAGGGTTAGGTTTAGGTTCACAGCACGCTACTGTCGCCGTACTGTTGTCGGTGTGATTCAGTGCTCATTCATCGGCGCAGTTTAGAACTCACGTTTTGTCACCGCGATTTAGTCGGGCGTGGTTTTGTCGGTCGCCCTTTTGTCGGTGAACCGAAAACTGTTTAGATTTCCTTCTCTAGAACTCCAAATCGTTCTCTCTCAGAGAACAGTAGAATGAAAGTTGCTTACTTCATTTATCCCAAAATCCTGTGTTTCTCCGAAAATAAGACCCGGTCTTATATATTTTTTCCCTTCAAAAGAGACAACAGGTGTAATTTTCAAGGTATGTCTTCCACTGTCTCACATCGCCATGATGGCTTTGACAGCCCTGCCCAGCAGGAGCCCGTGTGGCTGCTGATGGCCCTCTTCTTTTGCAGCTGATTGCCACCGTTCATGCGCAGTGCCTCCAGCCTCTGTTTTGCTGTCAGAGGCCTTCAGGAAAGGCCTCTGCAGCCAAAAAACTGGGTCTGGATTGAACGCATAGCGCCTCCTGGCCTCATTTCGCTGTCAGAGGTGTTCAGGAAAAGCCTCTGCACAAAGAAATGAGCTTTGATGGTGCCTCTGGTGGCAAAACTGAGGCCAGGGGGCGCTGTGCACGACAAACTGGAGCTCTTTTATCAGCTGGAGAAGCCTTTCCTGAACGCCTCTGATGGTGAAACAGAGGCTGGGAGTAATGTGTGCAAGTGGCGCCTAGTGGCTGCAGAATAAATATGCCAACAAGGTGAGCAAGTATCAAGATGTGCAAGGCCTAGCTGAAAGTGTCTGAAGGTAAGCAGTTCCACACCTCATCCCCACCTAGCTTGTACCTGTGCGCCTTACCCCACCATATGCAACCAGGGGCCTTGGAGTGGGCGGGATATTAACTAGGGCTTATTTTGGGGGAGATGGCTTATAGCGGTTAGCAATAGCAGTTAGACTTATATACCGCTTCATAGGGCTTTCAGCCCTCTCTAAGCGGTTTACAGAGTCAGCATATCGCCCCCACAGTCTGGGTCCTCATTTCACCCACTTCAGAAGGATGGAAGGCTGAGTCAACCTTGAGCCGGTGAGATTTGAACCACCGAACTGCAGATAGCAGTCAGCTGAAGTGGCCTGTAGTACTGCACCCTAATCACTGTGCCACCTCGGCTCTTCTCCTTATATTGGGTGCATGTGTAAAAACCAAGCTAGGACTTATTTTGGGGGAAACACGGTATTACAAATGTGAAAATTATCTATTGAATTCTAACTGATAACATGGCCTAGGTTGTTGAATTCTAATTTTCATCCCTATCACAGTAATCCTTTTATGGAGAAACATTCCCGTAAACAGAATATCTTATATCTCCGGGTTGAGGGGGGCGGGAGGAAATCACATATAAGTAGAAACTAAATTCAGTGTATTCTAGCGCAAGTTTAGAAAACTATTTAATTTCTCTTGGAGTAAAAAGCTTTAGATTATTAAAACCACAGTGAAAATCTCATAGATAAATATTTTAATGCCTTTTCTATTTAGCTTAGAAAACCATAGCCTTCTTTTAAAGGAAAGCAGCCATTTTGAACAAACTTTGTTCTATGTTTTGCGAAATTAAAAAATGAAGGCTACATTGTCTGCTTTAATAATCACGGTGATAATATATTGTGTATAATAAAGCTTTATTTAAACAAAGTAACTTCACTGCATCACTGACATTTTTAGTGAGATACTTTTAGTCAATCCTTTTGGCATACAGCAATTTTCATTTCTACGGTAGAAGAATGTAATCTTTTTTTAATTTCTCCTACCCTGTAGTTCTTCCCTTCGGCGTACAAAAGGTTATTTTTTTCTATTTTGAAACTGAAGAGTCTCACCTGGTCTTGCCTTTCATCCTCCTCTCTGAAACCACTACTAAATCTCAGGCTGAAAACCTTTCCAAAAAGTGACTCATCAGCTGGAAATTGTGCCCTGCTACTCAGGAGGCGGTTTGCAAACATAGCAACTGCATTTTGTTTGCCAAAAAATAAATGGGAGCCCTTCCTGTCAATCCATGTTGGAATGAGGCCCACTGCAGTCATAATCATTGGCAAGGAATTGTTTTCAAACCAAACAAGATCTCATTTCCAATTTCCATACCTGGTGTATGGCTGAGGCCCTGGGTTTATTTTACACCATTACAGGCAAACCTCAACCAGAGTCCAGCTGTGGTCTTTATAGGCATATGATATTTGATTTGATTTGATTTGAATTAATAAATTTATAGGCCGCCCAATCCCAAAGGACTCCGGGCGGCTTACACAAAATAAAATTTTAAAAATGAAAAGTTAAAAGAACGGAGGAAAAAAGATTAAAAAAACCACATCATGCACCCAGTCTAATCGGGGCTGGACCTCGATCAAGAGGTCAACAGCCCCAGGCCTGCTGGAATAGCCAGGTTTTGATAGCCTTTCGGAAGGCCATGAGAGTGGGTAGGTTTCGGATCTCTGGGGGTAGTTCATTCCATAGGGTTGGAGCGGCTACAGAGAAGGCCCTCCCCCAGGGAGCCGCCAGCCGACATTGTCTGGCTGATGGCACCCGGAGAAGGCCCATCCTGTGCGATCTTATCGGCCGTTGGGAGGTATGCAGCAAAAGACGGTCTCGCAGATATCCAGGTCCTAGGCCATGTAGGGCTTTAAAGGTAATGACCAGCACCTTGAATCGCGCTTGGAGACCAATAGGGAGCCAGTGCAGCTCGCGGAGGATAGGTGTAATGTGGTTGTATCTTGGTACACCCAGTATCGCTCGCGCAGCTGCATTCTGGACTAATTGTAGTCTCCGAACACTTTTCAGGGGCAGCCCCAGATGGATGTATAGGCAAGATGGATAAAGAAACAAGCAGACAGAAATGGAAAATGGTGTTGTTCCTATCTCCTCCCTCTTACTTTACACTACTCCACTGCTGTCTCAGTTTTGCCATGTCATCATCCTAGGTTATAAGCAAAAGGCTAGCTCTTCTTTTTCCCAAGTTCTAATTTAGCACTGTTTTTAACACAACACTCAAGGAAAAAACAAAAACGCCACAAAGATTCTGAATTCTGAACTAGCTATTGCTAAAAGAAAAGGAATGGTGGTCGAAACTGGTGTTGCTGGTTTCTTGGCTTGGCCAAGATTTGACTTAAAGCTAAAAAAAATAAATAACTTCCACATCTTTTAAAGGTTGCATACAACCAGAAATAGATCCTTAGTAAAGCCGAAAGTTATTTTTTTTAAAGTTATAAAGTTACCCACTGCCTAATTAACTCGAGAGCAGCTGAGAAACGGGGAGACAACTGGAGTGGGTTTGCCAGAATGACCCTATTTCCCATTTCTCTCTGTACAAAAAGTCTGAGGAACTCCCAGCTACTAGATGTCAATTAAGAGGGGAAATGGAGCTGGTGTGTCAGCCGATCTGGTCCAGAGGATCTATAGCTTTGCAGAGTGAGATGCACGGCATATAAATTTTATAAATCTGCTCCACTATTGTAGCCTGATAGAATGTCAGGGGAACAGCTTAATCTCGACCACCAAGTGGTTGTAAAAACACAATAAAAATAAATGACAGGGTGGACAAAGGTATTTATATTTCCCATCAGCATCCATTCCCAGTCTTTTACACTTTCAGACAAAACATCCCATGGGACGCAGCTACACCAGGGTTCCTGTGTAATCTCAGAAACACTCAAACTCTTTGCTTCTCACAGCTTTTCTGCTGTGTGTGTTTCAATAAGCCGGGTTTCGAATCAGATTTGGCAACAAAAATGCCTATCTTAATTTAACTTGCCATAAATATACAGCTGTTGTGGTGGTTATAATAGCATAGTTTGGAAGGATTTATGTACAAGCTATTGTTTGTATTGGAAAAATGCTGCCCTTTTCCTCCCATTTATGCAAACTCACAAATGGGATTCCATTAGCCTCTAGCTGTTTGCTTTATTTTCATTTTTCATATGTTTCTTTCTTATTATTTAATGCATGGAAGCAGTCTTAATATATATTGACTGTCTGCTAAAGTCTCTGCTGACACAGCTTTTCAAAATGATGCAGTGGTGGAGAAAAGCTGATGAGTTCTTTACGATCTTTGACGTATTAATTAACAAAATGGACTAAAAGGAAGAAACCTTTCCCATTTTCTGTTTTAATTTTCTAAAACACATGTAGATTGAGACTTCAAATGAAGAGCTGCAACAAAGGACTAATATATGTTGGGAAGTTGTGCATTCTAGTAGATTAATACATTGATCTCTGCTGGTTTGGAGATCACATCAGGCTAGTTTTGTGTTTTTTTTCCAAAAAGTCTCTCCTCCTTTTGTAAAGTCATAAAGCTGTGTAGATATCTGCTTATGAAACTATCCTGGAATCAATGCAACATTAATAATTGAATTTTTGAGGTTCTCAAGTTGAAAAAAACTCATAATATACTATTTGCTATGTTCCTTTCACAGTGATTATCACCTGTATTATACACTGCCTCTACTACAAGGCTCACACTTTTTTTCTTTTTTTTCTTTTCCTTTTCTTTTCCCCTTTCTTTTCTCTTTTCTTTTAATTTTAGTGTAAAATACATATTGAATAGATTAATGAATAGCAGAAATACACCGAAGTGAGGAGTAGAGGGAAAGAAGAGGGAGGAGTTAAGAGGGAGTGAGAGGGGAATGTAAGGAGGGTGAGATGGAGGGAAGGGGAGAAAGGAATGTTTGAGGGGGAGGGGAAGTAGAAGAGGGGAATGTTGGAGGGGAGAAAGGAAAGTTGGAGGGGGAGAAGAAAGGGTGTATGGAGGATCGAAGTGTTATGTTGGTTTTCCATGGTGGAATAGAAGACAAGTTGTGTTTATTGCTTTTTTAATTGCACAGTATATAAGTGATTGTATAAAAAGGAAAATGAAAATGAAATAAAACAGTTTAAACCAAAAAAGGCTCACAAGTGACTCATAAACATAACAGCTGCTTCTGTGTATCCCAGTAACTGGTTTCAGTGGCATATTGCTGTGATATTATTGCCTTTGTGAGCTGGGCAGCATAGAAGTCCAATACCAATATACCGAGAGCAGAATATAGCCTTATCTTTGTAAATTTTTCTGACCCCTGTTTTAAAGCTAAGAGTTGCATTGCCATTACTTGTTGGCTACAAATATCATGACCCAACTTCAAGAGATTCAAGATTTAATAAATTTATATGCCGCCCAATCCCGAAGGACTCCGGGCGGCTTACATAAAACAATTCCAAAAGATTTAAAATAGAGAAAGAACAAATTAAAAAGACACATCATGCACTCAATCTTAGTGGGGTTGGACCAGAGGTGGGTTCCTACCAGTTCGCACCAGTTCGGTAGAACCGGTTCGTCAAATCTACCGAACCGGTTAGAAGAGGTTCCACCAGTGGACCCGGAAAGCAGGCCACACCTACAGAAGAGCTTCCAAAATTTTTTGAAACCCACCACTGGCAAAGATCTTGTAACTTGACAGCTTTAAGACTTGCATGCTTCAATGCCAGAGTTTCTGAATAGCTACTTGGACCGACCTAAGTACTAATTCATAATTTCATTCAGGTCACATAGGCGGCAAGCCACTCCCATTCAGTCACATGGGTGGCAAGCCACTCCCACAAAGGAGGCCACACCCACAGAGTAGGTTCCAACAATTTTTGAAACCCACCACTGGGTTGGACCCTCATTCATGAGGTCAACAGCCCCAGGCCTGCCAGAACAGCCAGGTCTTAGTAGACTTAGTAGACTTAGTAGACTTTCGGAAGGCCGAGAGAGTGGGGAAGGTCCGGATCTCTGGGGGTAGATCGTTCCATAGGGCCGGGGCAGCTACAGAGAAGGCCCTCCCCCGGGGAGCCGCCAGACGACATTGTCTAGTCGACGGCACCCGGAGAAGGCCCATCCTGTGAGATCTTATCGGACGCTGGGAGGTATGTGGCAGAACTTGTGTTACATGAAGATTTTGTTTGTTGTGTTGTGTTGAGTTTAACTTGAAACTATTTTGACTCAGTCTTGTTGGATGAGTCTATGTATTATAGAAGGGGAAAAAAAACATGTCATTCCATAGCTGCAAATGTTATAAGCTTCTGCTCTATTTATATATTTAGTATTTCTTTTTTTCAGCATGAAACATTCCCAAATCCTAGAATTTTCCTAGAGGTCAGCTTCTCCTTCTTAGTAATAATTATGTCCCTCCCCCCATTTTTAATTCTTTTTTTTTTCAGCTCTCCAGTATCTTCTCTAAAAAGAAATGATGAAAATATTCCAATGTGAAGGAGTTAAAATTTTATAATCTTATATTTTTCCTAATTGCCTCAACGGTGCATTTACATTTCTAAAATAGTTAAATAGTTCTTGAAAAGACTGGGAAAATTAAAAAAAAAGAAAATCCAACCCTCACTATCCAATGCTGGCTGAGAACAACAGCCCATTTTTTCAACTATTGAACTTTCTGAAATATATTCCAAAAGGAACCTACATATAATGTACTACAGTAGTTTAAATTCCCTCCTTGTCATTTTCTAAATATAAATATATTTATTTTTTTTAAATTTATTTGCCTAAATATCTCTTTAAAAGGATGCCCTTTATGCTTGCCATTCATTTAGCAACTTCATTATTCACATTAATTAATAACTCAGTTGGGGGCCATCAAATCAATCCTAACTCTTAATAAAGTATTTTATTCCTTTCTATAGTGTTTTTAATGTTCATTTGACTTTTTTATTTTTAACAATAAATAAAACAACAATATAAAAGCACTCATTTTTATTACGATTTATTTTTAAATTATTGTTTCATTCATTCTTGTGCACGGCCCAAAATCACTTCTTTTAATGCAATGTAGATGTGATTAATAAATAAATAAAAAATGTTTGGACAAATATCCACCATCTCAATCTGACCTTATAGTTCTTGCTTATATTTAGATAACTTTATTAGTTTTTTTCTCCAGGCAGCTTCATCAACGTCACCATCTATTTTTCTCCGTAGCTTTTCTAAAGAGATTTAGTAATCCCTTTTATTTATTTTTATCTGCTTTATCCATCGTCTTTTATTTCCCTCAATCTTGCCAAGTGTAGGTTTGTTTAAATTGATCCTCCTTGCCTTCCGTTATATTTTCAGTAGCCATTTCTAAATCCATAATTTCAAATTATCTGTCTTCTTCCTTGCCCTTTTTCCTCAGTATCTCGTTTTCATAGCTTTTAATATCTTACCAAGGATTGAATAAAGGAAGTTTGGAAGTAGGATGGACATTGTTTTTATTGTTCTGATCTTCGCTATCTCAGAAGTAGCCTTATCACTTATCACCTTGTCTAACTTTGTCATTTCCTTACTCTCTGATATTAATTTCTTTATATCTCTGGCACACTGCCCATTAAGCCTAACACAAGAAAACTATTTACTTTTTGCTGTGACTCTCTCTACATGTTGGCTGATTTTAGCTTTGTCTTTGTAATATTTAACATTAACTCACATTTTTCACTTTTCATTTTTATTATCCTAATTAGCTTTTCTGAGTCTTCCTTACTTTAAACTAGTAAAGTTGTGTTTCCTGCAAACACAGATAGCTCATGTTTTGATTTCAGCTGTTGACTCCTAAAATCCTTACAGATAGAGAGACAATATGCATCGCTATCTTACGCCTTTTCTTATTCTGAACTACTCTGTTTTGTCAAATTCATTTTATATAATACTTCTTGATCACTGTAAAAGGTTTTTCAGAACAGTCAGATGTTCTGGCATACTTAACAGTTTTAACAGATTTCATTTTCTGCCATAATCTCAGAATCAAAAGCTTTGCTGTATTCAACTCCTTAAATTGTCATGATCTCTTCCTTATCCATCTTACATTAGCTATCTAACTTCATTTTCCTTTGCCTTTTCTAAAATCTGTTTATTCATTTGACATTCCTTCCTCCATGTACGGCCATATTCTTATTTGTAAGAACTTAAAGATTTGTGAGAAAATCTAGTACTTTGTTGATTTACCTATCTTGGTATACAAAGATATTTTCAATCTTTAGTTCACACATCTTTTTCCATATTAGTTGATGATAGGACAGTTGATGCTTAAACTGCCTCTTCTCCCCATTGTATTATCTATTGTCAGTATTAGACATATCCTACTTTTTAGTAGAATTGACTAATGAATAACTTTTGCCTTTACAAATGTTTCCATCATCCTATAATCCCATTTGTAATAGAATTCAGAGTAATCTTTCTATCTCCCTTTCATTAGAGATGAAAGTATTAGATCTCTTCCATGATTATATAGTGTGAAGTTGTTTTTAATTGCTTTGTTTATTTCGACTCTGCATGGGTTTGCTGTTATCTGCTCACTCGTTATGATTAGGAGCAGCATACAAGCTGAAGCAAACAAGGAAAATGAACAAATTACTGTTGAATAACTTAGCTATAAATCATCCTGTGGTTCCCCCCCCCCAACTTTTTAAAAAAATGTTCTTCATCTGTTTGTTCTTTCATACTTGACATTGAATCTCTCTCCTCAGGCACTTCATTGTCCTTTCTACTACTCCAAACTTTCGTTATCTTTTTTTAGCCACCATGATAGCTTGTTCTGAAAGTCACTTGCTCTCATCCCTGTCCTCTCCATCTAGAAAACTGACCAGCCTTTGGTAGTCTCCAGAATTTGCACCTAGAAATATATTGACTGGTTGGATTATGCATGTCCATCATACATAATGTCCATTATGTCCATATCATTTATAAGACTCTGGATGTCTTACAAACAATGAGAACAAATTAGAAAAACTAACAATGTATAAACAAAAAATAATAGTAAAGCATATTTAAAACAATCATTAAAATTCATAGTTTGGGTAATCACTTCTAACAATAGCATAAATAGCTCACTGGCCAAACCAAACCCCCTGCGTATTTTATTTGGGTATTTGAGTTTCCAGTTTGTTCTAATTTATAATTGCTGGTTAAAATATGATTCAATATTTTAAATGCGTATTCTGCAATCATTATTGTTTGTCACTAAATTTATTTGGCAGCTAAATCTGCCATATTGTTAACTAGACTAGGAAATCTAACTTCTTGATAATTTCCCAACTTTCTTCTTGATTTGGTAGGAAGGGTAGCTTTTTTTGTGCGCTTCCTCAATACAGCTTTTTTTTTCTTCCCTCTTTTTTCCCAAAAAATTATATAGTTGAAGATACTCCAGTAGTATCCTCTGTGCCCATAAACTGCAGTAACTCACTGAGAAAATTCTCCTTCTCTTTTCCACCTTTATTCCATAGACATCAGGTAGCAAGAACAATTCCTGTATTGTTTTCTATAGTTGCTGACTACACCAACAAATGCGCCCACAACAGCGCGCCGACAAAAGCGCGCCTTCAACAAACAATGTGAAAACAATGTAGTAACCCTAACCCTAATTCTAACCCTAAACCTAACCCTGAACCTAACCCTAACCCTAACCCTTACCTTAACCCTAATCGTGCTTTTGTGGACGCGATTTTGTCGGTGCGCTGTTGTGGGCACAATTTCGACATCGCTCTTTTCTTGCCGGGCTTTTGTCGGCGCGCTTTTGTCGTGCGCGCATTTCTCGGGTCACGGCTGACTACAACAGTCTATACGGAGCATGTTGAAGCAGTCACACCAGAGGTGCTTTTCACGCTCTTGAGTTGTAATAAGTAATATTGGCTGGCAATGATACATGATTTTGCTATCAACAGCAGCAATTTGTGATAATGAAATAATGGCTGGCTGGCTGGCAATTTCAACTATCAGCAGCAAAATAATAGCGTGGGTACTATAGTAAATTATTATTAAGCTTTTTTTTTTAATATATTTTTTATTATGTTTTCATTCTATACAATCACATATTCACTGTGCTTAATCAGGGCATATAACATTGAATAATAAACACGGCCCTCACTTATATAGAAAATGCCCTCTACAATACAAACCCAGTATACCACCTTGGCCCGCCATACACCCTCTTTCAACCCCCTCCAACTTTCATTCTTCCTTCTCACACACCCCTCTACGCCTACTTCCCCTCCCCTTCTTTCTAACCCTAACCCTATCACTCCCTCTCCATTCCCTCCCTCCCTCCCTTCTCCTCCTCCTCTCTCTCACCCTCTCCACCCTCCTTCTTCTTTCACTCGACTCTTTCCTTCAGTATCTATTACCTTCCAGTATATTCGGTTTGTTCTATTTTCGCACTAACATTGAAAAGCCACAGTATACAAATACAATCATGGAATTTAACACAAAACACAAGCTTTGTTGCAGTGTCAGTTAGATTTTTAGACCGGATTTGGTATTTTTATCCACCTATCAAGTCCCTCCCAAGGACCCGAGATAAGCAAATGTTCTTGTTTGATGATATTGAAGGAATCATCGCAGGATGTAAGCTGTTCCACATAAAGCTGCCTGTTGCAATTGACTGTGTTTTTTTGTCAATGACAATGGTATTCAATTGATGCTCCAGATGTTTCGGGATTGCACCCAAGGCGTCTATTCCTGTTGGTACTTTCTTTGTTTTCTTATTCCACAGTTGTTCGGTTTCTTATTTCCAGATTTTTGTATTTTGTGATTTTCTCCACTTTTTTTCTCTTCCATTTTTGTCAATGCCAATTGCTATTCTGTGTCTCCCATTTTTTCTCTCCTGTTTTCACCATCCACTGTCCAGATTTCTTTGTCTTTCTCATCAACAATTACTAAGTCTTGTACTTGTACTTGTACTTGACGCCTCTTCACCCATCGTGGGTATAGGCGACTTCCATGGAAATTTGACGCCTACGGCGATCCATGGAAGCTGTTTCGGCTGGATATACCCAAGGGGACGCCAGTCCCAAGGGTCATATTACTAAGTCTGGGGGGTTATGTGTCAGCTGCTTTGTCTTTTGGGGGGTGACTGTTGTAATTTTGGACAGGTCTTCATTTTCTATCATTTTGTCTAGTTTGTTTCTTGCTTGCAGGCAGATGGCATTTGTTGCAGATATTCTGATATACCATTATTGCTATTTTTTTAATGCTTTCGTTTGTAGTAAGTCTGTGTGAACTTCTTACAGCAGCTAACCATGTGGGTCCACTGTTTCTTCAGTTTAGCAGTAGCAATAGCAGTTAGACTTATATACCGCTTCATAGGGCTTTCAGCCCCCTCTAAGCGGTTTACAGAGTCAGCATATTGCCCCCAACAACAATCCGGGTCCTCATTTTACCCACCTCGGAAGGATGGAAGGCTGAGTCAACCCTGAGCCGGAGAGATTTGAACAGCCGAACTGCTGAACTGCAGTCAGCTGAAGTAGCCTGCAGTGCTGCATTTAACCACTGTGCCACCTAAGTTTCCTTGCAGAGATGTCATTTGCTATCTCTTGCTGTCTTCTCAATTCTGGTTTTATACGCATTGTTCTTAATGCTTAATCTTGTGCATCCAAAGTTAGCCCTTCTGTCTCTTCCATCAACTTTCCTGCTGTTAGCTACTGGCAGATTTATTGTTATCTGTTTTGCATGCTATTTTATTTAATGTACTGGCCATATAATATTTCCTTGCCTTCTCTTTTTTCTATTCCTCATTTGGTTTTTCTTATAGGCCAGTTTGGTCTCTCCAGTACTCAGTACCTGCTCCAATGCATCTTCTTCACTGTCCTTCAGCTATTCTTCCAGTGTCCTTTTTTCTTCTTCAGTTATCTGGTGTACTTGCAACATTCCATGCCTACCTATTTTTCTTGGTAAGTAGAGACTGTCGGTGAAACATAAACTGCTTCAACTCCTCCCCTTGGAATGGTGCTATAGAGCAGTGGTCTCCAACTTTGGCAACTTTAAGACTTGTGGACTTCAACTCCCAGAGTTCCTCAGCCAGCTTTGGGCTCAAGTTGTTCGTTTGATTTGCTAGGTTCATAAGCTTGAGCTCAACTCCAAGGCTAAAAAGAGCCGAGGTGGCACAGTGGTTAGGGTGCAGTACTGAAGAGGTCACTTCAGCTGACTGTTATCTGCAGTTCAGCAGTTCTAATCTCACTGGCTCAAGGTTGACTCAGCCTTCCATCCTTCCGAGGTGGGTGAAATGAGGACCCAGACTGTGGGGGCGATATGCTGACTCTGTAAACCGCTTAGAGAGGGCTGAAAGCCCTATGAAGCGGTATATAAGTCTAACTGCTATTGCTATTGCTAACTCACCACCTTGCTTCATGGTTCTGTTATAATCTACTCACCTACTCCACTATTCTTTGTTTCCGTGATTATTTGCTCTCTCTTTCTAAAAGTATTTCCTTATCTCTGTTGCCTAGAGCAGTGTTTCTCAACCTTAGCAACTTTAAGGTGAGTGTACATCAACTTCAGCACAGCTGAGAGTTGAAGTCTACCCATCTTACAATTGTTAAGGCTGAGAAACAATGACGTAGAGGAATCCATGTGTCCTAGACATATTAAACTTATCCCTTGCCTATGAAATGCCCGTTAGGTTGAGAGCATTATCCCCTACATTGAACTGGTTTTCTGCGTACCTACACATATATGTGTAGGTACGCAGAAAACCAGTTCAATGTAGAGGATAATGCTCTCAACCTAATGGGCATTTCATAGGCAAGGGATAAGTTTAATATGTCTAGGACACATAGATTCCTCTACATTATTGTTTCTCAGCCTTAACAATTGTAATTTATATTTCATCTGACATATACAGAAAACTAAGAATATGATGAACGCAACACAGAAATGTTCTGGTAGGGAAAGATGGTTATGCATGATATGACTATGTAATTGCCTACTACAATTTTCAAATCTGTATCAAATAATAAGTAGCAACTGTCCGCAGATGTTATTTGATTTAATCACATCTACACCCTGTAATAACTGTTTTTGTTTTAATTTGTATAACATTGTATGATGTATGATCTAGTGCTACAGAACTGTAGTTTTAAATACTAGTAAAGACCAGATTGCTAACACCTTGGTTGGAGTGAATATGTATTTCTGCTCATGATGACCTAGTTAATCCTCATCTTGCTAAAGTTGTGGAAATGTCATATAAATATTCTCAGTGAACTCAAAATCAGCATATCCATGAATTATCCAAGGAACATGATGCAACCTTTTCTGTCATCTATTGCGAGAAATATAGTATACCAACAGATTTCATAGTTTAGGAAATGTGTCTCTGTGTGTTAGGTAAAAACAAGGCAAAATGCCCCTTAAGTTTTGAAAAGCATATATGGTGTCTACGGGTGGAAAATTGTGTCATATGAAACAAATGTTTCCACCTGGTGATACTGATAGACTATACCTGCCCCGAAAATCAGGTGGCAGAGGATTATTACAAGTGAAGCAAACAGTTGAAGAAGAAAAACATGCACTGGCTGATTATTTAAAAGAAAGTCAAGAACATCTATTAATCGAAGTAAAGAACAAAAATCTATTGAAGGTCCAACAGACGAAACAAGAATACAGAAAAGATGTGATAAAATCAAGAATGGAGATTTGGCAGAACAAAGCATCGCATGGCCAATTTCTGGAAAAAAATAAAAGATAAAATGGACAGTGAAAAAACTTGGTTATGGTTAACAGCAGGTACATTAAAGAAAGAAACAGAGTCACTAATCCTGGCTGCGCAAGAACAAGCTATCCGCACAAATGCCATTAAGGCCAAAATCGAAAAATCATCTGATGATGCCAAATGCAGACTTTGCAAAGAAGCTGATGAAACTGTTGATCACATACGCAGCTGCTGTAAAAAAAATCGCGCAGACTGATTATAAATTGCGGCACAATTCAGTAGCACCAATGATCCACTGGAATTTGTGCAAAAAATTATAATATTAGAACAGCAACAAACTGGTGGGACCATCAGCCTGAAAAAGTCACCGAAAATCAGAGGGTCAAGTTTCGCAGATGATCAGAGCTTAATAAAGAAAAGATATTTTATTTATTTCTAGTCTGATCTTCTGGTTCAGAAAGACCTTATTGTGAGTGGATGGGTTTTAAAAAATCTTACTCATTCCTTCCAAAAGACAATATTAGAGAAAAAGAAAACATGAAGAACCTGATGATTTTAAAGCCCAGCAGAAAAGTTGTATAGTGCTTTGACAAGGTTCCACCACAAATGCGCGAACGACAAAAGTGCGCCTGACTAAACCGTGGTGACAAAACCGTGCGACGAATGAGCGACGAATGAGCCCGGAAGCGCGCCGACAACAGTGCGCCGACAGAAGCACGCTAACCCTAAACCTAACCCTAAACCTAACCCTAAACCTAACCCTAAACCTAACCCTAAACCTAAACCTAACCCTAAATCTTACCTTAAATTAAATCGCGCTTCTATCGGCGCACTGTTGTCGACGCGGTTTTGACATCGTGGTTTTAGCGCTGCGGTTTTGTCGGCGCGCTTATGACGTCCGCGCTTTTGTCGGGTCACGCTCTGACAAAGGGTACTTACTTTAGAACCTGTTTACCTAAAAGCAAAGTGAAAATCTGGAAAGTTTTTCTTTTAATAGTTCTGGGTCCCTTTGCAATGATTTCTGGCATCAGGCTTCTCCATATCCTTGTTGAGAAGTCAACAGATGTACAGGAGGTTAAACCCATTGTTCCATAGAGACCTGAAGACTAAGCGGTTATCACTGACAAATGTTACGAGTTGCTCCATGCCTCTAAAGAAACCTATAATCATTGATGAGTTCCTAATTTCCCTTAATCCTTTCCATCCAAATGCTAAGCTTTCCTGCTCCTGAAGCACTTCCGGAAGGGGCTTTGCTGAAACCTCTGATGCCTTGGATTTAATGAAGCTGGAATTA